>NC_057814.1:54856343-55185540 GCF_018294505.1 Triticum aestivum | reverse complement strand
GGGGCGGCCGGGGATGGAGCGCCGGGGCGCGGCGCGGCGGGAGGGCGGCCTTATCCGGGGAGGGGGAGCTGAAAATTCGCTCCCGCGCGTCGTTGGCGATGGAACCGGGTGGGGGAGGGGTTGGGCTGGCCAACCCCTGTTTCTACAGGCTGGGAAGGAGAATAGGGGTTGAGCCTCTAAATTTTTTTGAGGGTTTAAGGGTTAAGGGTTCTATTCTTTAGGAAATTTTCGTCTCAACCCGTAAAAAGCGGTTATTTTTGAGGGTTTAGAGGTATTACTAGAAATGCTCTAAATATTTCACATTTCGGATGCAAGTTATTTTTCTACACAAAAGAGCCCCTCCCCTAATTTGTAGGAAGGGGGTCACCATCTTTTTTTTTGCGGCATGCTCTCTGGGGGCCGAGGGCCAACCTTAGTTGACTGACAATGATTGAATTCATCGGAAGTTCAGAACTGATGTTAGACTTGTTAATTCAACATAATGATACGATTGATTTGTGCAATGTCTGCTAGAATTGTGTAGCCACTCATCACACACCACGCCTTGAAAACATTGAATTCTTCTTTCTTTATTTCCTGGGATAACTCCTTGATAACCAGGAAACTTAAAAATGTATATAAACTGGTTGTATTGTGTGCAAGAAACCGAGGTGGGACTAAACAAAACTAACCTTTGCATATCTATCTAACAAAAAAATGACGTAGCTAGATGTTACGTACCATCTATGGATAGAGCACAGGTCATGTGTTCAAAACCCATGATGAAACGCTTATTTTTTGCCTGGGCTGCCAGTGTAGTTGGGCCGGCTTATAGCGCGCGGCAGGCCTGGTAGCTGGGCCAGCTTACAGCGCACGGTTCAGCCGTGTTTAATTTAACGGGCTGAGGCCCAGCCAAGCGATGGGTGAACAGACCAGAAGCCCAATACAATTGATCGTGACGTACAAAGGCACTCTTGACTTACGAGAAAAGGAAAGACGGACGGGCAAAGATACGAAAAAACGGGACGAACCAAAGAGGGACCAAACCAAGAATACCTATTCCCTTTAATAGTAGGTATAGGTATAGATATAGATTATTCTTATTTTTCAACCCATTCTATTAAAGCGTATCAAAAGATTTACGGTAATGTTAAAAATTTGATGTTAGATTTTAAACATGACAAATCAAACGCTTCTATAAAAAATTATGTTAGCGCGAGGATAGCTAATTTATTTTTGCAAGCACGGCAATTTTCTGGGAGAAAATGAACTGGGACGGATTTGTCCAACTAAACTTGCCATCAATGGTAAACATAAATCGACATAAAAAAATTAATTTGCGATTGTAAAAAAAATCTGACATCACATTTCTTGTTGAGTCCAAGATTTAACGTGCATTTCTTTTTTTTGAAACTAGGCAAAAGATGTGCCGTTTTCATTGATTAAGGAGTGAGAATTGCCCGGTTAATTGACGGGAAACCAGGATAAAACCGATACAATCCAACCCACATAACATGGGTACCACCGGTCAACCTGGCCACCGACATGGGATCACATAGCTACAAACAGCTGCACAGAAACCATGATGGCACATGCCAACAGAAGACCGCACGCGCGAACAACCGACAGCTCCGACTCAGACGACGATCATCACAAGGGAAATATGCAGGACTTGCGCTGACCGTGCCCTCTGTAACCGACCACTGAGCGCCTGTCATCGTCACCGCATGGACACACTCCACCGCAGCTCCGACTTCAAAGCAACCAAGCAACCAACGGAAGAGCACCTCGGACACGCTGGGAAGATCCGACTACCGAAGCCCGAGCCGCGACCAAAGCTCCTCTCGGCGCCATCGTCATTGCCAAACAGGAATCAGCGCCCCCGAAATGGCTGCCTCGGCAAACCACGCGGCGAAGATGCCGCAAACCACGCAGCGAAGATGCCGCAAAACCATGCGGCGAAGATGCCGCAACCCACGCGGCAAAGATGCCGCCATCCACTGGTCTCCAGGTTGTGGCCGACTCCAAGACGATGCCCCCAAGGAGGAAAAAGACGTGAAGGCGCCTTCATCGCCCGATCCCGAAGATCCGAAATTTCCCTCCGGAGCCAAGGCCGCGGGGAGGGAGGAGGAGCACCACACAACAGCAACGCTTTCAAGAAAGAGCACGACGCCCGCGGGCGTCGCCCTCGGATCCAGCCAAGGCCGGACATAGGATTTCCCCCGGAAATGCTCAACCACCACCTGCCCGCATCAACGCAGCCAACAAACACCATCCTGCCGAGGCCAACCTCGCGCTGGCTGTGGGATCCCACGACCCACCACGCCCAGACGCGCGCACCACCCCCCAGCCGAAGCCGCTTCCACCAAAACCGGGAACTTCACGCCAGCAACGCCGACGAGCCAAATCGATCCGCATCGGCCAGATCCGGCCTCCAACCGCCACTGTGCCACCATCGTCGCCCAGCACGCCGCCAGCACGAAGCCGGAAACAGAGATCTCGAACAGGGGAGGAGCAGGGGATCGAACGAATGAAATAGTGTAGCGGGCTTTTGCAATGCTATGGCAGTATGACACATGTCAAATGGTAATCCCAAACATGAAAAGGGTCACTTGAACCAAAGTTGTACAAAAACTAGTCTTTAATCTTTATTAGTTCAAGATCTCTGGAAAGATAGTAGTAAGATACACGGCTACATTATTAGTACATAATCAGATAAGTGGAAAGATAGTAGTAAGATACACGGCTACATTATTAGTACATAATCAGATAAGTGCTTGCACGCATCATCAGATAAGTCGTCGCTTCTCAGCTGGCTGAACATCATTATCAGATAAGTGCTTGCAGTTTATTGCGCACTACTAATGGATCTACTATTATAGTCTAATTAGTGGAAGGAGGTGTTCTTGAGGTGCTCCGGCGCGTCGTCGAAGGAGTGCTTCCTGGCCATGGAGAGGATGGTCTTGTCGGCGACGATGAAGTAGGCCATCCCGGCGACGGTGGAGATGATAAGCGCCTGCCCGGTGGGGTTCAGGTGTGCCTTGGCCCACGGCAGCATCCTCACGCTCGCCAGCTGAAGTTACAGGTAACGCATTCATGAGACATGCTATGAACCGTGCAAGGATTTCATCGAAGAACTGAATGGCAACTTACCGTGGGGACTGCGGCAGCGACGGTGGCGACGGCCGCGGCCTTGGCTCCCGCCATGGCAGCCTCTGCAGTTCCGAATCAACAGATACATTTTAGTCACGATCAAATTTCAGCAGAGATTGTACAGAAAGCTGCAATGTGCCCTTGAGGACCGGCACGACATGATATCGTTTTGGTTACCTTTGGAGCAGCGCTTGGCGGCGGCGAGCCTCTGGTCGAGGTGGGCACGAGTCACCGTAGACATCTTCGTGGGAGAGAGCTAGCTAGTGAACTCAAGTACACCTAGCTGAGATCAGTAGTAGTGTGAGTTGGATGAGATGAGATGGATGGACAGGTGAGGTTCTCCGGCTCGATTTATAGGTTGCAGGAAACCGCGCAACCAGCGGGCGGGGAGAAAGGCGATTTGATACAGTGGGAAGCGAGACCGTGGTTTTGAGACGGGCGGTGGTACCGGCGGGCAGACGGGATGGCCGGCGCTGCGGCAGAGCACAGGTGGCGCCGGCTCGTTGGTCATATAGAAAACCGAGCATGTGATGGGCGGGCGCTCCACTACACTCGGCACCGGATAAGAGGAGGCATCGATTGCTAGCAGGCAGCGTGTTGGTGAGTAGGATAACACGTACGTAGGAGCATGTGCGTGAGTGCCGTGTCCGTTTTCTTTTCAGGCCATGTACAGCGCCATGTAGGATAAATAATGAGGTGGAGGAGATATAACTCATAAAAAAGACTTGTCTTCTCTTATTTAAAAGAAGATAAGAGATGATCTCTTAGCACAATATGTTTCACCACATTTTTAGGAATAACTAGTTATTGTAGATAAGACTAAGAGATGACCCATTGTAGACATTTTTTTGGCATCTCTAAATTACATGTAAGACATAAGATACGACTATCTTATCAACCATTGTACATGCCCTCACATCTGTTTATGGAGAGAATTTCTTATTTGACGCTTTCTGAAAATTTACTTTCCTTTTTGGCACTCGAAAGAGAATGCTTTCCTTTTTCGAGCATCTATAGCCGGGCGCCTCAAACCCGTCACAAATGTCCGAGCGGACAGCCCGGTCACGACAATATGACCCAGACAGGTTTGGGGCGGTCTTCGCCCCCATACTCTCCCCGAATTTGGGCTGGATATGAGGGGTGCCGGCCAACCCGGGCGTTTGAGGCTCGCTTGAGCAGGTCCTGGCAAGGCACGAAGCCCAGATAGCAGTGGGGCTACCCCTGGATGCGGTAGATCCAGAGGAGGAGGAGCATGATGAAGGAGGAGGAGGATGTGGGGGACGCTGGGGCCGTGGATCTGCAGGCGATCCTCGAGTCTCTCCGGTCGGAATCGGCGGCGGAGGCCAAGCGGCGGCGTGTGCAGGAGGCGGAGGCAAAACAGAGCACAACGCGGATGGTTTGCAGGAGGCGGAGGCGGAGCACCCCGCGGACGTCAACGAGATGCCTGCGGCTATGGATGAGGAAGAGGAGGAGGAGCCGGAGCACTCCTACGCGCCCATCTACCTGGCGTCCGGCACGGACATCGTGGACATCTCCGACGGCGAAACATAGTTTAGAATAACGTGGTGTACGTATTACATAGGAATTTTTTTTGCCTGGTTTGTATGGATTTAGGGGATGAAAATGAGGTGTTTGAATGCATATCACCAAATAGGAGGTGTGACCGGTCAGTGCCCCCGAACGCGCCCGCGAGCGTTTGAGGGGCCAAATTTTCCAAGTCCGGCTGTAGATTCTCTTAGCACTAAAACTTCAATTGGTTCCCTATATGTGCCATTTCCGCCAGTTTTGACCATTAAAGGTGTTAAGTCGAACCTAAAAAGACTGCTTTACCCCCCAGTGTAGTATGTGAGCAGATTATATGATCAATGCAGAGTTAAATCATTGGATTTTAATAAGAAAATTGTCATATACCCTGCCAACAATTCATATATGCACACAATTCATATAATATCATGACAACACGACTACAAACTCTTCAACATATGCACGTAACTCATCAAGTACCATCCACAACTATCATAGCATCCAGTTTCATATAGAATACCACCAGGTGACATACATCACATACACAAGCCCAATTAGAACACCTCCAAGTCACATACATCACATAAACAACACCAAAGCTCACAAGCTCACATGATGAGCTGAGCACATAAATAGTTTCCAAAAGGAGCATCTTGAATAAACAGTATGCAAAAGCTCACATGATAGATTGAGCGCATGAACAGTTTGCAATAAACACGTAATGAACTAGATAATCACGAGCTAAGCCTTCTTTTGCTTCTCGTGCTCAATGCAGGGCTGGCTGGGTTAAATCTTTTGCTTCTTGTGCACATCGCAAGGCTGTCATTTAGCACCATAGGAATGTTTGCAATTTCTGTAGCAAGTTTTTTCCTTTTCCGTTTGGCATTTACCTTCCAAGGAACAATTGTTTGCTAGTTTGGCATATCACTTCAATGAAAAATGGGCCCAGATTAACTTGAGACAATCATGTGCATGCATGGCAACGGTAGAGTAAACAAATAATAGAAACAATGCATTACTTGTGAACCAATTTTCAAACATATTTTAGGTTACATTTTTTATCCTCAAGATTCAGAGTTAGTCAATTTTCCCGTTTTCTTAGTTTTGTGTTCTCCAAGCCTTGGCCATGGTGGTAAGGAAGAAATTAGAATACTTTCAGCAGATAAGTTGAATTTGGATCCATCCTGTAAAAGCAAGAGAAACCTAATCATGAGTACGTTCTACTCCTACAACTTCCTTATACAGTAGCACAAGCAGATCAAACCCATGTGCATATTTTCAACAAACATTAAAAGGAAGATCAATTATGTATGAACTGGAACATACTTGCTTTATATTTAAAATAAATAAAAGTATTATCTGTAAATATAGTATCCAAGATCTATGAACATACTTGCTTTATAGTATCAAACTAATGTTTTTGACTTTTTTTTCCATTTTAGATCTCACAGCAAATATTCATCTCTAAGAATACAATACAATTGAGGTGATCTCATATCTCAATCAAGACTGATTAATTTATTTATTGCACAATTGAGGTGATTAATTTATTGCATACAAAACCGTCAAATAGCCAATGATGAATGAACTCAAAGTAATATGTTATATTTGGAGAAATCTAGAGAAGAAAGAGAGGAGTCCCCCTTCTAGCCATGTCGTCGAGGCCGAGCACCCAGCTCTGCCCTTACCGATCCTACATCAGCGTCAGCCAAAGTGTAGTCGTCGCCCCACCCCTTAGCAGTCGCGCTGTAGCCGTTGCCCCACCATGCCCCCTCCGTCGCCCCACCATGGCCGCCCGAGGCCGAGACCGGTGCAGCGACATGGCCCTCCTCCATCGTGCCTTCCACCCTACCATCCATAAGTACCTCGGCCACACCCTCCTCCACACCGCTCTCCCAGCCTCGCGTCGTCGCCGTTGTGTGCCCTCCGCCGCCGTCGTAGGGTTAGGGCTAGCATCTCGCAGTAAGTCGGGGAGAGAATAGGGGAGTGAACGTGTGGGAGGGTTCTCACGCACGCGGGTTTTCCTATGTTTTTTCAGCATGCTAAATCAAGGGTAAATAGGAATTTTCATCTCAGCACTTCATGGTGTTAATAGAAAATATCGGAAGTGTAAAGAAGAAAATGAAGTTGTGGTGAAAAATTTTGGGCCAAAAAGGGAAGCAGATTTTAAGAAAGGACCAAATAAGGAATTCTCTTCTATTTGTCTGGGCGCTCCCAGTTTTTGGCCTAGCGAGCTAGCCGCGTCAATCGGCAATGAGGCCAATTATGCTAGTGGTTTGGTGCAAATGTATCGTTGGCGTCGTTCCCCGAAGTACATGATAGTTACTTAGATTTGCACTCTTTTATTATTAAGCTGAGGCAAAATATTTAACATTTTCATTAATTAAAAAGAAAACATGATTAATTTAAAAATAATTGAGCAAAAACCGTAACAACATGCCCAATAGACAACCATCATGGAACATGACAATACACATGCAACGTCCAACCTGGCTACCAACTAGACTCTGCACTTAACTAGGAAGACATCAACTGCCATGGCTGCACACAAGCATCATCGTCATCACCTATCGTCCTTGATCCACCGACTCCAACTTCACCGAAGGCGAGTATGAACAAAGCAATCATCACAAGTTGATGCACGAAACCAACATCGGTTGTGATCAACTGGGACGTAGTTACCTGTAATATGCACACACCGCAGACTGTTAGAACAACATAACCGCCTACAGTAAGTATTGGAGGCGGTATGTAATAAAAGAAGGGTATCTAATGTCAAATCCGCCTGCGCTTACTGAGTAGCTCCTGGCATGGCCTTCGCTTCTCTTTGTCTGCTGGTCCTTTGCCTTCACTTCATTTCCCTTCCCTTTCCGGGTCCTCGACCAAACCCAATGCCAAACTCGGTCCCACCAGATGAACAATTCGTAATTCTGAATAGCCGTGGGAGTTTCTAAGTAATCTCTAGTTAGTATAGTAATAGATAGATAGATTACACATATAGGATCCACAACAAACAAACCTTTCGTGCTCCATCAAAGACCAAAGAGCTGTATTCACATATGATATTTTTTTTATTGTTTTTTGAGGAATCGAGCACTCACTGTAAAACACGTAGAGAATGATTGGCCCTGGTTCTAAGGGTGTTCTAGGGATCCAATCGCGACATCGAGTTTTGCTCACGGGGTGCGAGTGCGGCAGAAAGACGTCGGTCATATACACCAGGATATGTGCTGTATTTTCTGCTTTTGTAATGATGATGTTGTAAGGTTTGGACAATTTTAATATATGGACTTGGCATTCTTGCAAAAAGAAACATAGTGTGCATCCCTGAATTCACAAACAAGCCTGCCCAACAGTATTTGGTAGCTAGTAATTGCTGATATACTCCATTACCCAATAAATGCTTTAAAATTATGTTCTCAATGAAAAATAAAGCATGTTGCCACGACACGGATGACCTCGCCGGAATGTACGACCAACATGATGATAAAACAGAGATTCCCAAAGGCACGCACTACAGACTCATGAGTTTAACGTGTATGCCACGCCACTCATTTTTTGGGTCTTTAAATCAAAGCTGTCAAATAATCTAGTTTCCAAAAGGAGTAAAGTATACATAAGCTTAAATCTCTTTGTAGTATATTGCAAAAAAGATATATAATAATTTCCTCCCATTTTATTTTGTAAGTAACTAGTACAATACCTTCTTGATAGTAGCATCACAAATATTCAGGATTAGGTAACACATGAACCGCATATATCATTTATATGTCGAGCTTACTACTTGAGGGAGAATAAAACCACACATCAAGATACAATTGATGGTGCGGGTGAATTGGCCAATCCGCTACCGAACCCGCAACAATAGATGTTCCTAGGGCAGCACACTGGATTGTACCCCACCGGTCTAGCAGCTGCATGTGCTACCGGTGTTGCTATCATCATGAGCAAGCAGACTTGCGCCATGAGAAAAACAATGAGCACTTGAAAGATGCCATTTTTCGCCATTGCCTAAGAACACAAAACAACAGAAAATATATAGTTATGCAATAGTCTGCCAACCAGTATGTTTTTGTGGTCATGACGGGTACAATTCAGTCGCCTTATATAGATGTGGTGGCATCAAGGTTATCCTTATCCTTTGTGGGGGTTATCCTTATCCAATTAATGTCATTAAATGATATGTTTCAGTTTTGGTTGGATAAAGGTTATACTTATCCAAATAAATGCCAAAAACAATCCTATCAAATGACATTACTAGTACCCAAAAATCATCAATAGCCACGGTCATGTTGTCTAATAGGTAGGGCTTACTCCCCTCATTTCAGAATAGAGTGCATATTAGTTTTGTTTGATTACACTTTGATCTAGTTTATAAGAAGGAAATATTAAAATGTACGATAGCAATCAATATCCTCAAACCCATCATGAAAAAGTTTTCATATTATATTTTTGGGAAGAATCGGCCCGTGCCACTGCCAGAGTTGCATGTTCGAGTCCTGCCACTCAAACTTCCATATTTCGGTCTAGACCACTAATGATTGTGAAAAAATTAGGTGTATGACACTGCATGTCATCTCCGTCAACTTTGGGTTGTTTCCTTCCTTTTTGGACCCACCACTTCGCCACATCAAATGCAGCCACAAGGAGATTTGATTGACCCTTTCGGGCGATGTGGGGGGCCAACGTTGTGCCATAATTTCCATTTTCCACTCCGATGTGGGCCACCAATATTGACGACAAGACTCTTTGAGTGTCCGTCGATGTGGGGGCTGCCATTACGGCCATAATTTCCATTTAGCCCTTCTGATGCGTGTCTTTCTCCATTGTGGGCTCACCTGCTATGCTCGATAGTGACCCATCCCTAAATTTTAGTTGGTAGACCCCCTTTCGCCCGCCACTTCTATTCATGTCCTCCCGCTGATCCGTCGCTACCTCGTTGCCTCCACAGCTTCCATTCCCCTGGATCATAACGGCGGCGAGGGACGGCGGCCTCTGGAACCCGATGAAAGTGTCATCTCTCCCATTGGGTAAAGAAATCAACCATTGTCTTGTGTTGTTTTGTGATTCCCTTTTTATGTTTCGAACAGTGCGGTCATGCTGCTACTTTGCATAGGTTGGTGCAATGTTGAGGATATCACTTATCGTTAGCGTCGCGGTCAGCTGGGGATTAGAGATTAATCAGAAATCGGCCGAATAATCGATTTTATCTGTCGACTATTAATCGGTCATTTTTTACAAATCCTAGGCTCCCAACACTAAAATATGCTATATTCAACACCAAGACAATATTGGACTAAAGTGTTACCTTGATTCCTAGCCATTGAATCCTCGTATGATGACAAACAAAATACAATAATAGTACATATTGCATAACAAGGTTCATCAAACACAAATAAACATAGTTTTTGCAAGCATAGTGCTATGATAGGCCCGCTTTATCGGTAGATTCCCAATAAATCGCTTATCAGAGCGATAAATCAGCCCAAATGATAAACGGTGAAGATAAGGTATAATCTTACCGGTCACCCCCGAGTAGCGATAAATTAGATGATAAATCGCTAAATCAGAAGATATTTTGAACAGTGGGTTGGTGCCACCCAGCAGCTTCATGATGTTGTTGAAGATACGGCATGGGTGTCACACAATCACTTGCCCGATGGTAGCTTGACAATTAGTGATAGGTTTTACTATCAATTGCCTTTAGACCCTACCATACTAACACAGAGGGATCTAATTAAGCAATTTAAGAAGTTTAAGATGGATGTGGGAGCTCCGGTTGTAGAAGCTCTTACTTAACAAATTCGACATACATAGTTTTACAGTGTTAAATCCAGCTCAACAAGAGGAACTTTTGTATATTCTACATATGTTTTTGTTCTTTGGAATATCTCACATGCACACTTACACACGGATGCGATATGAATATGAATGCATATTAACTCGTGTTGACGTTTAAATGTATTGGCTAGTCTCTTCCATCAGATCAGTTTTTTTTGTTGCATTCCCTAGAGCATGCACAATCTACATAGTATCAGAGCCAAGAGGTCTTGAGTTCAAGAGCGGCTAGCGCAATTAAATTGCAGTCGACTTTCGTTCCACGTTTAGACCTGAGGGAGCCACACCTGAGGGGGAGTGTTAATGTACAAATGTATTGCCTAGTCTTCTTCATCATATCGACCTTTTGATTGTATTGGGTAGTGATGACCCACAAGTATAGTGGGTCTATCATAGTCCTTTCGATAAGTAAGAGTGTCGAACCCAGCGAGGACCAGAAGGAAATGACAAGTGGTTTTCAGCAAAGTATTCTCTGCAAGCACTGAAATTATCGGTAACAGATAGTTTTGTGATATGATAATTCATAACGGGTAACAAGTAACAAAAGTAACTAAGGTGCGGCAAGGTGGCCCAATCCTTTTTGTAGCAAAGGACAAGCCTGGACGAACTCTTATGATTAACTAAAGTAACAAAAGTAACTAAGCGCTCTCGAGGACACATGAGAATTATTGTCAAGCTAATTTTCATCATGCTCATATGATTCACGTTCGTTACTTTGATAATTTGATATGTGGGTGGATCGATGGTCGGGTGTTGGCCTTCCTTGGAAAAGCCTCCCACTTATGATTAACCCCTCTCGCAAGCATCCGCAACTACGAAAGAAGAATTAAGATAAATCTAACCATAGTATGAAACATATGGATCCAAATCAGCCCCTTACGAAGCAACGCATAAACTAGGGTTTAAGCTTCTGTCAGTCTAGCAACCCATCATCTAGTTATTACTTCCCAATGCCTTCCCCTAGGCCCAAATCATGGTGAAGTGTCATGTAGTTGACGTTCATATAACACCACTAGAGGAAAGAAAACATACATCTCATCAAAATATCGAACGAATATCAAATTCACATGATTACTTATAACAAGACTTCTCCCATGTCCTCAGGAACAAACGTAACTACTCACAAAGCATATTCATGTTCAAATCAGAGGAGTATTAATTATCATTCAGGATCTGAACAAATGATCTTCCACCAAATAAACCAACTAGCATCAACTACAAGGAGTAATCAACACTACTAGCAACCCACAGGTAACAATTTGAGGTTTTGAGATAAAGATCGGATACAAGAGATGAACTAGGGTTTGAGAGGAGATGGTGCTGGTGAAGATGTTGATGGAAATTGACCCCCTCTCGATGAGAGGATCGTTGGTGATGACGATGGCTTCGGTTTCCCACTCCCGGAGGGAAGTTTCCCTGGCAGAACAGCTCCGCCGGAGCCCTAGATTGATTTTTCCCAAGTTCCACCTCGAGACGGCGACGCTTCTCCCGAAAGCTTCCTTCTGATATTTTCCAGGTCAAAACACACCATAGAGCAGTAGATGGGCACCGGACGGCTGCCAGGGAGCCCACAAGGCAGGGGGCGCGCCCAGGGGGGTAGGGTGCGCCCCCACCCTTGAGGATGGCTGGTGGGCCCCCTCTGGTGCTTTCTTCGCCCAATATATTTTATTAATTCCAAAATGACTCTCCAAATTTTTTTCAGGACTTTTGGAGTTATGCAGAATATGTCCATAATATTTGCTCCTTTTCCAGCTGCCGACATTCTCCCTCTTCGTGTAAACCTTGTAAAATAAGAGAGAAAAGGCATAAGTATTGTACCAAAATAGGTAATAACAGCCCATAATGCAATAAATATCAATATAAAAGCATGATGCAAAATGGACATATCAACTCCCCCAAGCTTAGACCTCACTTGTCCTCAAGCGAAAGCCGAAATCGAAAAATATGTCCACATGTTTAGTGATAGAGGTGTCGATAAAATAAAATACGGACATGAGGGCATGATGATCATCTTTAGAACAACAACATATATTGTCATATAATTTCTTATGCTAAAGTAACAATTCGTTCACAAGGTAAAGTATGAATCAAAACTTCATTGAAAACTAACAAACTATGATCTCAGTCATTGAAGCAATTGCAATTTATCATAACATCGGAAAGAGTCAATTTACGAGCTTTTCAGCAAGTCCACATACTCAACTATCATTTAGTCTTTCAACATTGCTAACACTCACGCAATACTTATGGGTTCAAAGCCTCAGTCATACACAGAGAAAGATAGGGGCTTATAGTTTTGCCTCCCAACATTTTACCTCAAGGGTAATGTCAACAATAATACTTTATGATAACCTACATCCGAGTGGATATATATATTTCTGGATCTTTCTCCAACACATAGTGCTTGCCAAAGGAAAAAGTGTAAAAAGGAAAGGTGAAGATCACCATGACTCTTGTATAAGGGTAGAAGATAAAAGTAAAAGATAGGCCCTTCGCAGAGGGAAGCAGAGGTTGTCATGCGCTTTTATGGTTGGATGCACAAAATCTTAATGCGAAAGAACGTCACTTTATATTGCCGCTTGTGATAAAGAAGTTTATTATGCAGTCCGTCGCTTTTATTTCTTCCATATCACAAGTTCGTATAAAGCTTATTTTCTTCACACTAATAGAGCATACATATTTAGAGAGCAATTTTATTGCCTGCACCGTTGACAACTTACTTGAAGGATCTTACTCAATCCATAGCTAGGTATGGTGAAATCGCATGGCAAAATTGGGTTAAGGGATATTTGGATGCACAAGTAGTATCTCTACTTGGTGCAAAGGATTTGGCTAGCATAAGAGGGAAAAGCAAGCCCAACATGTTGGAGGATCCACGACAATATAACTTCTATTCCGATATCAGAAAACATAACCCATTATGTTGTCTTCCTTGTCCAACATCAACTTTTTGGCATGTCATATTTTAATGAGTGCTCACAATTACAAAATAAGTCCAAGATAGTATATTTATATGTGAAACCTCTCTTTCTTTATTACTTCCTTTTAGCTGCAACAATGACCAAAACTATGTTTGTCAACTCTTAACAAATTTTATTCATCATACTCTTTATATGTGAAGTCATTACTCTCCATAAGATAATTATATGATCTGTTTATTTATTTTTATTCTTTCTCTTATTTTATTCCCTCAAGATCATAGCAAGAAAGTAAAGCCCTCAACTCAAAACTAATCTTTATTATATAGCTCACGGACTCGATTACATAGGTAGATCTCAAAGCAAAACTCAAAGCTAGATCATACTAAAATTTTATTCTACTAGATCAAGATATAACCAAAAGGATTGAACTAAGAAAAACGATAAAAGTAAAGGTGTGATGGTGATACGATACGATACCGGGGCACCTCCCCCAAGCTTGGCAGTTGCCAAGGGGAGTGCCCATACCCGTGTATTTATGTCTCTTTCTTCAGCGGTGGTGATGATGGAGTTGTTGATGTAGTAAGAATATTATCCTCCATCTTCCAAGGCATAGGTTCACCATCGTAAAAGATGAACGAGTCTCTGGGATCCTCAAATCTGCAGCCAAATTCGTCCTCTTAAATCTGTATTCATACTCACAGTTTTGGTTTTGCAGGTCATAGATCCGGGCTTGAAGATGCTCGATTTTCTCATGAAGCTTGAAGATGGCCTCCCCAATGTTCTTGGCATCCAACTTGTGGTTGTTGGTAAATTCCGCGATCATCAAGTGGTTGGCGTTGAGTCCATGTTCCACCATCCCTTGGCACTTGAAAACATGCTGCTCCATTGCTTCGAGTCTTATCTCCACGCATCCGGTCTTCGTCCCTTCAACATCACGGATGTGAAGAACCCCCTCATGCATCTCAATGGTTTGAGGGTGTCGCAGCACCTCCGCGAGGTAAGGGTTGATGACCTTCTCAAAAAACTTGTCCTTGGGGGCGCTTGGAGACGTCATGGTGATCTAGATCTGTCAGAAAAACAACTCGAAACAAGAACAGAGTATTTTGTCGTGCTACGGTGGTCAAAACCTTCGGGAGATATATAATGATTTTTTACCGACCAAAAGAAGTGTTCCACAAGAAAACGAAGTCCGGAAGGCACACAAGGTGGCCACAAGGCAGGGGGGCGCCTAGGGGGTAGGGCACGCCCTCCACCCTTGTGGTCTCCTCGTGCACCTTTCGGACTACTTTCAATTTTCCTAATTTTTTAAATATTTTAAAATGGAGAAAAATTTCCCTTACAACAGTTTTGGAGTCGGTTTAATTACCGTACCACATACCTATTCCTTTTCGTAGTCTGAAATTTCTGGAAAGTATCCCTTATGTACTCCTACGGTGTTATGGTATTAATAATATTTGTCTCAACATTTATGGGAGTACCTGAAATATAATGTTTGATTCTTTGACCATTTACCACCTTCGGATTTGTGCCTTCGGCGTTGTTGGTTTTGATGGCACCGGAATGATAAACCTCCTCGATAATGTAAGGACCTTCCCATTTAGAGAGAAGCTTTCCTGCAAAAAATCTTAAACGAGAGTTGAATAGCAAAACATGATCACCTACATTAAACTCACGCTTTTGTATCATTTTGTCATGCCATCTTTTAACTTTTTCTTTAAACAACTTGGCATTCTCATAGGCTTGGGTCCTCCATTCATCGAGCAAGCTTATGTCAAATAACCTCTTTTCACTAGCAAGTTTGAAATCATAGTTGAGCTCTTTGATTGCCCAATAAGCTTTATGTTCTAGTTCAAGAGGTAAGTGACATGCTTTTCCATAAACCATTTTATATGGAGACATACCCATAGGGTTTTTATACGCAGTTATATAAGGCCATAAGGCATCATTAAGTTTCTTAGACCAATTCTTTCTAGATCTATTAGCAGTCTTTTGCAAAATCAATTTAATCTCTTTATTGCCCAATTCTACTTGACCACTAGACCGAGGATGATATGGAGATGCAATTCTATGGTTAACATCATATTTAGCAAGCATTTTACGAAAGCACCATGAATAAAATGTGAACCACCATCAGTCATTAAATATCTAGGGACTCCAAACCTCGGATAAATAACTTCTTTAAGCATCTTAATAGAAGTGTTATGATCATCACTACTAGTTGGAATAGCTTCTACCCACTTAGTAACGTAATCAACAACAACTAAAATATGTGTATACCCATTAGAGGAAGGAAAAGGTCCCATATAATCAAAGCCCCAAACATCAAATGGTTCAATAACAAGTGAATAATTCATAGGAATTTCCTGATGTCTACTAATATTATCAATTCTTTGACATTCATCACAAGACATGACAAACTTACGAGCATCCTTGAAGAGAGTAGGCCAACAAAAACCATATTATAATACCTTGTGTGCAGTTCTATCTCCAGCATGGTGTCCTCCATAAGCCTCGGAGTGACACTTCCATAGGATCTGTTCCTGTTCATGCTCAGCTACACAACTTCTAATAACACCATCTACTCCTTCTTTATAAAGGTGTGGGTCATTCCAAGAGTGATGTCTTAAATCATAGAAAAACTTTTTCTTTTACTGGTATGTGAAATTAGGTGGTATAAATTTAGCAACAATGTAATTAGCATAATCAGCATACCATGGAGTATTACGAGAAGCATTTATGACAGCTAATTGCTCATCAGGAAAGCTATCATCAATAGGCAGTGGGTCATCAAGAACATTTTCTAACCTAGACAAGTTGTCTGCAACGGGGTTCTCAGCTCCCTTTCTATCAATAATATGCAAATCAAATTCTTTCAATAGGAGAACCCATCTAATAAGTCCAGGTTTAGCATCTTTGTTTTCCATACGATAGTTAATAGCAGCATGATCAGTGTGAATAGTTACTTAGGAATCAACAATATAAGATCTGAACTTATCACAAGCAAATACAACTGCTAAAAATTCCTTTTCAGTAGTAGTATAATTTCTCTGGGCACTGTCTAGAGTTTTACTAGCATAATGAATAACATTCAATTTCTTATCAAATCTTTGTCCTAGAACATCACCAACAACATAATCACTAGCATCACACATGATTTCAAAGGGTAAATTCCAATCAGGTGGTTGAATAATAGGTGCAGTAATCAAGGCTTTCTTAAGTATTTCAAATCCTTCTACACAATCATCATCAAAAACAAAAGGAACATCTTTTTGCAAGAGATTAGTGAGAGGCCTAGAAATTTTAGAGAAGATTTTAATAAATCTCCTATAGAAACCAGCATGACCAAGAAAACTTCTTATACCTTTGATATCTTTAGGACACGGCATCTTCTCAATAGCATCTACTTTAGATTTATCAACTTCAATACCTCTTTCAGAAATTTTATGCCCCAAGACAATACCTTTATTAACCATAAAGTGGCACTTCTGCCAATTCAAGACAAGATTAGTTTCTTCACATCTCTGCAAAACTCTATCAAGGTTGCTTAAGAAATCATCAAAAGAAGTTCCGTAAACAGAGAAATCATCCATGAAAACCTCAACAATCTTTTCACAAAAGTTGGAGAATATAGCAGTCATACATCTTTGAAACGTAGCAGGTGCATTGCATAAACCGAAAGGCATACATCTACAAGCAAAAGTACCGAAAGGGCAAGTAAAAGTGGTCTTTTCTTGGTCCTCTTTTGACATAGGTATTTGAGAGAAACCAGAATAACCATCTAGAAAGCAAGAAAATGTGTATGTTTGGATAGTCTTTCAAGCATTTGATCAATAAAAGGTAGAGGGCATTGATATTTTCTAGTAGCTTTGTTCAATTTGCGGAAATCAATTACCATTCTATAACCGGTAACAATTCTTTGTGGAATCAATTCATTCTTATCATTAGGAACGACAGTAATACCTCCCTTCTTAGGGACACAATGAACAGGACTTACCCATCTACTATCAGCAATAGGATAAATTATACCTGCCCCCAGAAGCTTTAGTATTTCATTTCTTACCACTTCTTTCATCTTGGGATTTAACCGTCGTTGATGACCAACAACTGGTTTAGCATCAGGCTCCATATTAATTTTGTGCTGACATAGAGTGGGACTAATGCCCTTAAGATCATCAAGAGTATATCCAATAGCAGCACAGAGCTTCTTTAGAGTTTTCAATAATCTTTTTTCTTCATGCTTTGAAAGGTTAGCACTAATAATAACATGATATATCTTCTTTTCATCAAGATAAGCATATTTCAAAGTATCAGTTAATTGTTTGTGCTCAGACACGGGATCACCCTTGGGTGGAGGAGGATCTCCAAGGATTTCAACAGGCAAATTATGTTTCAAAATAGGCCCTTGATTAAAGAATATTTCATCTAATTCCTTTCTTTCATTCATAAACATATCATTCTCATGATCTAGCAAATATTGTTCTAAAGGGTCAATAGGAGGCACGACAATAGAAGCAAGACCAATTATTTCATCCTTACTAGGCAATTCTTTATCATGGGGTTGTTTACGAAATTTGGAGAAATTAAATTCATGAGACATATCCCCAAAACTTACAGTAACAATTTATTTCTCACAATCTATCTTAGCATTAACAGTATTCAAGAAAGGTCTACCAAATATAATGGGACAAAAATCATCTTGTGGGGAACCAAGAATAAGAAAATCAGTAGGGTATTATATTTTCCCACACAAGACTTCAACATCTCTAACACTCCCAACTGGTGATATAGTATCTCTATTGGCAAGCTTAATAGTAACATCAATATCATCTATCTTAGCAAATGCAATATCATTCATAATTTCTTGATAAGGTAAAAGGAATTGCACTCACACTAGCACCCACATCACATAAGCCATGATAACAATGATCTCCTATTTTAACAGAAACAACAGACATGCCAACAACGGTTCTATGTTTATCTTTAGTATTGGGTTTAGCAATCCTAGCAGCTTCATCGAAGAAATAAATAACATGCCCATCAATATTATCAACCAAGAGATCCTTAACCATAGTAATACTAGGTTCAACTTTAATTTGTTCAGGGGGTGTATGTGTTCTAGTATAACTCTTACGAACCATAGTTGAAGCTTTAGCATGTTCCTTTATTCTAACAGGGAAAGGTGGCTTCTCAATATAAGCAGTAGGAACAACATGATCAACATTATAACTAATAGTTTCTTCTTCAACTTTAATAGGTTCTACTACTTTTACTTAAGTGGGAGGATGATATTTAAACCACTTCTCTTTAGGGAGATCAACATGAGTACCAAATGATTCACAGAAAGAAACTACTATCTCAGAGTCAAGTCCATACTTAGTGCTAAATTCACGAAAAGCATCGGTATCCATAAAAGATTTAACACAATCAACCTTAAGGTTTATACCTGACTCATTACCTTCGTCGAGTTCCCAATCTTCAGAGTTGCATTTAATTCTTTCCAATAAATCCCATTTGAATTCAATAGTCTTCTTCATAAAAGAACCAGTACAAGAAGTATTGAGCATGGATTGATCATTACAAGAGAGCCAAGCATAAAAATTCCGAATAATAAACTCTATTGACAGCTCATGATTGGGGCATGAATATAACATTGACTTAAGCCTCCCCCAAGCTTGAGCGATACACTCTCCTTCACGAGGCCAAAAATTATATATATATATATATATATATATATATATATATATATATATATATATATATATAGTTTCGGTCACGGTGAACCAGATGCATAGGATAAAACTTCTGATGAAATTCCAATTTCAATCGGTTGTAGTTCCATGATCCAATATCATCACATAGCCTATACCATGTCAATGCTTTTCCCTTCAAAAATAAAGGGAAGACCTTCTTCTTCACATCATCCTCGGGCAAACCTGCAAGCTTAAATGATCCACAAACTTCATCCATATAGATTAGATGCATATCAGGATGTAGTGTTCCATCTCCAAAGGATTAGCTAGTAGTTTCTCTATCATATCCGAAGGAATTTCATAATAAACATTTTCAGTAGGTTCAGTAGGTTGAGGGGCAACTCTTTTCTCATACGGTCGGGGTGAAGATACCCCATACAAATCCCTCAAAGGATTATTTTTCATAGTGACAAGTGACAGTAAATTTCAGCATGTAATATAAATGTTTCCTTACCAAATTCCACTCGGCAAAGGCGCTTCACTCCCCGGCAACGGCGCCAGAAAAGAGTCTTGATGACCCGAAAGTACAGGGGATCTATTGTAGTCCTTTCGATAAGTAGGAGTGTCGAACCCAACGAGGAGCAGAAGGAAATGACAAGCGGTTTTCAGCAAGGTATTCTCTGCAAGCACTGAAATTATCTGTAACAGATAATTTTGTGATAGGATAATTCGTAACGGGTAACAAGTAACAAAAGTAACTAAGGTGCAAAAAGGTGGCCCAATCCTTTTTGTAGCAAAGGAAAAGCCTGGACGAACTCTTATATAAAGCAAAGCGCTCCCGAGGACACATGAGAATTATTGTCAAGCTAGTTTTCAGCATGCTCATATGATTCGCGTTCGTTACTTTGATAATTTGATATGTGGGTGGATCGGTGGTCGGGTGCTGGCCTTCCTTGGACAAGCCTCCCACTTATGATTAACACCTCTCGCAAGCATCCGCAACTACGAACGAAGAATGGATAACTCTAACTATACCATGAAACATATGGATCCAAATCAGCCCCTTACGAAGCAACACATAAATTAGGGTTTAAGCTTCTGTCACTCTAGCAACCCATCATCTTCTTATTACTTCCCAATGCCTTCCCCTAGGCCCAAATCATGGTGAAGTGTCATGTAGTCGACGCTCACATAACACCACTAGAGGAAAGACAACATACATCTCATCAAAATATCGAACGAATACCAAATTCACATGATTACTCATAACAAGACTTCTCCCATGTCCTCAGGAACAAACGAAACTACTCACACAACATATTCATGTTCAAAATCAGAGGAGTATAAATTATCATTAAGGATCTGAACAAATGAACTTCCACCAAATAAACCAATTAGCATCAACTACAAGGAGTAATCAACACTACTACCAACCCACAGGTACCAATCTGAGGTTTTGAGACAAAGATCGGATACAAGAGATGAACTAGAGTTTTAGAGGAGATGGTGCTGGTGAAGATCTGGATGGAGATTAACCCCCTCTCGATGAGAGGATCATTTGTGATGACGATGGCTTCGATTTCCCACTCCCGGAGGGAAGTTTCCCCGGCAGAATTGCTCCGCCGAAGCCCTAGATTGATTTTGCCCAAGTTTCATCTCGAGACGCCGGCGCTTCGTCCCGAAAGTTCCTTCTGGTTTTTTCTAGGTCAAAACACACCATATAGCATAAGATGGACACCGGAGGCCTGCCAGGGGGCCCACACTTACTTCGGAATAGGTTCGAGAGCTTCCATTTCAACGTGTCTTTCCGAAAATCTTTGGTATGCCTTTTCCTGGTCAGAAGGTTTGTTTGAAGGAAGGGGGGCGCGCCCAGGGGGATAGGGCGCGCCCCCACCCTTGTGGATGGCTGGTGGCCCCCCTCTGGTGCTTACTTCGCCCAATATTTTTTATTAATTCCAAAATGACTCTGCGTAAATTTCCAGGACTTTTGGAGTTGTGCAGAATAGGTCTCTAATATTTGCTCCTTTTCCAGCCTAGAATTCCAGCTGCCGGCATTCTCCCTCTTCATGTAAACCTTGTAAAATAAGAGAGAAAAAGGCATAAGTATTGTACCAAAATAGGTAATAACAACCCATAATGCAATAAATATCAATATAAAAGCATGATGCAAAATGGACATATTAGGTAGATCATGCACTTCTATAACTCGCGACCAAGAAAAGTGTCAAGGTGTCTCTGGTCTCAAGAAACACCTCCAACCTAACCAGGGGAGCTCCACTAGTATGGAAAGCTTGTTTACCGAAAAAGGGTTTCCCCACTTTATATTATATAAAGCAACCATCACCAAATACATTCGAGATACCGAACAACGCACATATCGCACACACCCAGAGCAAGATACAAAGGTGCCAGGCACCAATACACCACCCCACCGACAGACAATAAAGAGGTGAACCGGACCACAATGAAGCCAGGCCTCCAAAGCGGTGCCTCCAAGAAGGATACGACCATGGATAGCCGCCACCGCCCGATTAGCGAAGATCGGGTTTCACCCGGAGCAAGATGACCAGAGTGGGAACGCCGCCACGGAGCCTTCAGGACGGTATGACGGCAACGGCCACCACCACCGTCGGGTAGTCAAAGGACTGAACAAGTGGTGTACCCCGGTGCTCACACCCCACCAGTGCACCTTATCTCCGTCAACCACCCGCAACCACGCCACCCACACGGCCATAGTTTCCCACCCGCACATAAGACGCACGCTTCGCCCACGAACGTCATGCTTCCCGCCGCCCTGCAACCAAACAACCCCGAGACGTACACAAAGGCCCTAGCTTTGGACCAACCGACGTCCCTCGACTGACAGAACCACCCGCAGATGCTCCGTTGGTAAACCTGTGCCAACCCGCCCCAGGCCGAGGAAAGGGGGAGAAAGCGGAGCGGACGAATCCGGACCGGCACGCCGTGCTGGTGACAGGTTACGTGACCGCATCGAGGCCACCCATCCCTCCAACTGAGCTCCCTGCCAAACACGACGAAAGGGGGGAAGGAGGAGCCCTAGAGGCAATAATAAAGTTATTATTTATTTCCTCATATCATGATAAATCTTTATTATTCATGCTAGAATTGTATTAACCGGAAACATAATACATGTGTGAATACATAGACAAACATAGTGTCACTAGTATGCCTCTACTTGACTAGCTCGTTGATCAAAGATTGTTGAGTTTCCTAGCCATCGACATGAGTTGTCATTTGATTAACGGGATCACATCATTAGGATAATGATGTGATTGACTTGACCCATTCCGTTAGCTTAGCACTTGATCGTTTAGTTTACTGCTATTGCTTTCTTCATGACTTATACATGTTCCTATGACTATGAGATTATGCAACTCCCGATTACCAGAGGAACACTTTGTGTGCTACCAAACGTCACAACGTAAATGGGTGATTATAAAGGTGCTCTACAGGTGTCTCCGATGGTACTTGTTGAGTTGGCATAGATCGAGATTAGAATTTGTCACTCCGGTTGTCGGAGAGGTATCTCCGGGCCCTCTCGGTAATGCACATCACTATAAGCCTTGCAAGCAATGTGACTAATGAGTTAGTTACGGGATGATGCATTACGGAACGAGTAAAGAGACTTGCCGGTAACGAGATTGAGCTAGGTATTGAGATACCGACGATCGAATCTCGGGCAAGTAACATACCGATGACAAAGGGAACAACGTATGTTGTTATGCGGTTTGACCGATAAAGATCTTCGTAGAATATGTAGGAACCAATATGAGCATCCAGGTTCCGCTATTGGTTATTGACCGAAGACGTGTCTCGGTCATGTCTACATAGTTCTCGAACCTGTAGGGTACGCACGCTTAAAGTTCTGTGACGATCGGTATTATGAGTTTATATGTTTTGATGTACCGAAGATAGTTCGGAGTCCCGGGTATGATCACGGACATGACGGGGAGTCTCGAAATGGTCGAGACATAAATATTGATATATTGGAAGCCTATATTTGGACATCAGAAGAGTTCCGTGTGAAATCGGAATTTTACCGGAGTGCCGGAGGGGTTACCGGAACCCCCCGGGGGTTAATGGGCCTAGTTGGGCACTAGTGGAGAGAGAGGGGCTGGCCAGGGCAGGCCGCGCGCCCCCTCCCCCTCTGGGTTGGACTAGGAAGGGGGGCGGCGCCCCCTTTCCTTCTCCTTCTCCCCCTTCCTTTCCCCCTCCTAGTAGGAGTAGGAAAGAGGGGAGTCCTACTCCTACTAGGAGGAGGACTCCTCCTCCTGGCGTGCCCTACAGGGGCCGGCTGGCCTGCCCCTTACTCCTTTATATACGGGGGCACGAGGCACCCTAGAACACACAAGTTGATCATAGATCTCTCCCAGCCGTGTGCGGTGCCCCCCTCCACCATAATCCACCTCGGTCATATCGTAGCAGTGCTTAGGCGAAGCCCTGCGACGGTAGCTTCATCACCATCGTCACCACGCCGTCGTGCTGACGAAACTCTCCCTCGAGCTCTACTGGATCGTGAGTTCACGGGACGTCACCGAGCTGAACGTGTGATGAACGCGAAGGTGTCGTACGTTCGGTACTGAGGATCGGTCGATCGTAAAGACTTACGACTACATCAACCGCGTTGTCATAACGCTTCCGCTTAACGGTCTACGAGGGTACGTGGACGACACTCTCCCCTCTCGTTGCTATGCATCACCATGATCTTGCGTGTGCGTATGAATTTTTTTGAAATTACTATGTTCCCCAACAGTGGCATCAGAGCCTGGTTTATGCGTAGATGTTATATGCACGAGTAGAACACAAGTGAGTTGTGGGCGATATAAGTCATACTGCTTACCAGCATGTCATACTTTGGTTCGGCGGTATTGTTGGATGAAGCGGCCCGGACCGACATTATGCGTACGCTTACGCGAGACTGGTTCTACCGACGTGCTTTGCACACAGGTGGCTGGCGGGTGTCAGTTTCTCCAACTTTAGTTGAACCAAGTGTGGCTACGCCCGGTCCTTGAGAAGGTTAAAACAGCACTAACTTGACGAACTATCGTTGTGGCTTTGATGCGTAGGTAAGAACGGTTCTTGCTCAGCCCGTAGCAGCCACGTAAAACTTACAACAACAAAGTAGAGGACGTCTAACTTGTTTTTGCAGGGCATGTTGTGATGTGATATGGTCAAGACATGATGCTATATTTTATTGTATGAGATGATCACGTTTTGTAACGGAGTTATCGGCAACTAGCAGGAGCCATATGGTTGTCGCTTTATTGTATGCAATGCAATCGCCCTGTAATTGCTTTACTTTATCACTAAGCGGTAGCGATAGTCGTAGAAGCAATAGTTGGCGAGACGACAACGATGCTACGATGAAGATCAAGGTGTCGCGCCGGTGACGATGGTGGTCATGACGGGTGCTTTGGAGATGGAGATCAAAGGCACAAGATGATGATGGCCATATCATATCACTTATATTGATTGCATATGATGTTTATCCTTTATGCATCTTATTCTGCTTTGGTTGATGGTAGCATTATAAGATGATCTCTCACTAAATTTCAAGGTATAAGTGTTCTCCCTGAGTATGCACCGTTGCGAAAGTTCGCGTACCGAGACACCACGTGATGATCGGGTGTGATAAGCTCTACGTTCAAATACAACGGGTGTAAGCCAGTTTTGCACACACAGAATACCCGGGTTAAACTTGACGAGCGTAGCATATGTAGATATGTCCTCGGAACACTGAGACCGAAAGGTCGAGCGTGAATCATATAGTAGATATGATCAACATAGTGATGTTCACCATTGAAAACTACTCCATCTCACGTGATGATCGGACATGGTTTAGTTGAGATGGATCACGTGATCACTTAGATGATTCGAGGGATGTCTATCTAAGTGGGAGTTCTTAAGTAATATGATTAATTGAACTTTAATTTACCATGAACTTAGTACCTGATAGTATTTTGCTTGTCTATGTTGTTGTAGATAGATGGCCCGTGTTGTTGTTCCGTTGAATTTTAATGCGTTCCTTGAGAAAGCAAAGTTGAAAGATGATGGTAGAAATTACACGGACTGGGTCCGTAACTTGAGGATTATCCTCATTGCTGCACAGAAGAATTACGTCCTGGAAGCACCGCTAGGTGTACCACCTACGCCGGCAGCTGCAGACATTGTGAATGCCTGGCAGTCGCGTGTTGATGACTACTCGATAGTTTAGTGTGCCATGCTTTACGGCTTAGAACCGGGACTTCAACGACGTTTTGAACGTCATGGAGCATATTAGATGTTCCAGGAGTTGAAGTTAATATTTCAAGCAAATGCCCGGATTGAGAGATATGAAGTCTCAATAAGTTCTACAGCTGCAAGATGGAGGAGAATAGTTCTGTCAGTGAGCATATACTCAGAATGTCTGGGTACTGCAATCACTTGATTCAACTGGGAGTTAATCTTCTGTATGATAGTGTCATTGACAGAATTCTTCAATCACTGCCACCAAGCTACAAGAGCTTTGTGATGAACTATAATTTGCAAGGGATGGATAAGACAATTCCCGAGCTCTTCGCAATGCTAAAGGCTGCGGAGGTAGAAATCAAGAAGGAGCATCAAGTGTTGATGGTCAACAAGACCACCAGTTTCAAGAAAAATGGTAAAGGGAAGAAGAAGGGCAACTTCAAGAAGAACAGAAAACAAGTTGCTGCTCGGGAGAAGAAACCCAAGTCTGGACCTAAGCCTGAGACTGAGTGCTTCTACTGCAAACAGACTGGTCACTGGGAGCGGAACTGCCCCAAGTATTTGGCGGATAAGAAGGATGGCAAGGTGAACAAAGGTATATGTGATATACATGTTATTGATGTGTACCTTACTAATGCTTGCAGTAGCACCTAGGTATTTGATACTGGTTATGTTGCTAATATTTGCAACTCGAAATAGGGACTACGGATTAAGCGAAGATTGGCTAAGGACGAGGTGACGATGCGCGTGGGAAATGGTTCCAAAGTCGATGTGATCGCGGTCGGCACATTACCTCTACATCTACCTTCGGGATTAGTTTTAGACCTGAATAATTGTTATTTGGTGCCAGCGTTAAGCATGAACATTATATCAGGATCTTGTTTGATGCGAGACGGTTATTCATTTAAATCAGAGAATAATGGTTGTTCTATTTATATGAGTAATATCTTTTATGGTCATGCACCCTTGAAGAGTGGTCTATTTTTATTAAATCTCGATAGTAGTGATACACATATTCATAATATTGAAGCCAAAAGATGCAGAGTTGATAATGATAGTGCAACTTATTTGTGGCACTGCCGTTTAGGTCATATTGGTGTAAAGAGCATGAAGAAACTCCATCCTAGTGGACTTTTGGAATCACTTGATTATGAATCACTTGGTACTTGCGAACCATGCCTCATGGGCAAGATGACTAAAACGCCGTTCTCCGGAACAATGGAGCGAGCAACTGATTTGTTGGAGATCATACATACTGATGTATGTGGTCCAATGAATATTGAGGCTCGCGGCGGGTATCGTTATTTTCTCACCTTCACATATGCTTTGAGCAGATATGGGTATATCTACTTAACGAAACATAAGTCTGAAACATTTGAAAAGTTCAAAGAATTTCAGAGTGAAGTGGAAAATCATCGTAACAAGAAA
Organism: Triticum aestivum; assembly: GCF_018294505.1. Classification (NCBI taxonomy): domain Eukaryota; kingdom Viridiplantae; phylum Streptophyta; class Magnoliopsida; order Poales; family Poaceae; genus Triticum; species Triticum aestivum. Next base: position 55,158,758 of record NC_057814.1, on the reverse strand, counting down.
ATAAAGTTTCTACGATCTGACCGTGGAGGAGAATATTTGAGTTACGAGTTTGGTCTACATTTGAAACAATGCGGAATAGTTTCGCAACTCACGCCACCCGGAATACCACAGCGAAATGGTGTGTCCGAACGTCGTAATCGTACTTTACTGGATATGGTGCGATCTGTGATGTCTCTTACTGATTTTCCGCTATCGTTTTGGGGTTATGCTTTAGAGACGACTGCATTCACGTTAAATAGGGCACCATCAAAATCCGTTGAGACGATGCCTTATGATCTGTGGTTTGGCAAGAAACCAAAGTTGTCGTTTCTTAAAGTTTGGGGTTGCGATGCTTATGTGAAATAGCTTCAACCTGATAAGCTCGAACCCAAATCGGAGAAATGTGTCTTCATAGGATACCCAAAGGAAACTGTTGGGTACACCTTCTATCACAGATCCGAAGGCAAGATATTTGTTGCTAAGAATTGATCCTTTCTAGAGAAGGAGTTTCTCTCGAAAGAAGTGAGTGGGAGGAAAGTAGAACTTGATGAGGTAACTGTACCTGCTCCCTTATTGGAAAGTAGTTCATCACAGAAACCGGTTTTTGTGACACCTACACCAATCAGTGAAGAAGCTAATGATATTGATCATGAAACTTCAGATCAAGTTACTACCGAACCTCGTAGGTCAACAAGAGTAAGATCCGCACCAGAGTGGTACGGTAATCCTATTCTGGAGGTCATGTTACTTGACCAAAACCTACGGACTATGAAGAAGCGATGGTGAGCCCAGATTCCGCAAAATGGCTTGAGGCCATGAAATCTGAGATGGGATCCATGTATGAGAACAAAGTGTGGACTTTGGTTGACTTGCCCGATGATCGGCAAGCCATAGAGAATAAATGGATCTTCAAGAAGAAGACTGACGCTGACGGTAATTTTACTGTCTACAAAGCTCGACTTGTTGCTAAAGGTTTTCGACAAGTTCAAGGAGTTGACTACGATGAGACTTTCTCACCCGTAGCGATGCTTAAGTCTGTCCGAATTATGTTAGCAATTGCCACATTTTATGATTATGAAATTTGGCAAATGGATGTCAAAACTGCATTTCTGACTGGATTTCTAGAAGAAGAGTTGTATATGATGCAACCGGAAGGTTTTGTTGATCCAAAGGGAGCTAACAAAGTGTGCAAGCTCCAGCGATCCATTTATGGATTGGTGCAAGCCTCTCGGAGTTGGAATAAACGTTTTGATAGTGTGATCAAAGCATATGGTTTTATACAGACTTTTGTAGAAGCCTGTATTTACAAGAAAGTGAGTGGTAGCTCTGTAGCATTTCTAATATTATATGTGGATGACATATTGCTAACTGGAAATGATATAGAATTTCTGGATAGCATAAAAGGATATTTGAATAAGAGTTTTTCAATGAAAGACCTTGGTGAAGCTGCTTACATATTGGGCATCAAGATCTATCGAGATAGATCAAGACGCTTAATTGGACTTTCACAAAGCACATACTCCCTCCTTCCATCTATATAGGGCCTAATGCGTTTTTCGAGGCTAACTTTGACCAATTATTAGAGCAATAATATATGACATGCAACTTACACAAGGCACACCGTTAAATTCGTGTGTGAAAGGAGCTTTCAATGATACAATTTTCGCATTGTGCATGTCATGTACTATTAATCTTGTCAATAGTCAAAGGCCGACCTCCCCCCTTGCTCCTTTATATACGGGGGCAGGGGCACCCTAGAACACACAAGTTGATCATTGATCTCTTCCAGCGGTGTGCGGCGCCCCCTCCCCCTCTAGTCCGAATTGGACTAGGAAGGGGGGGCGCGCCCCCCTTTCCTTCTCCTTCTCCCCCTTCCTTTCCCCCTCCTAGTAGGAGTAGGAAAGAGGGGAGTCCTACTCCTACTAGGAGGAGGACTCCTCCTCCTGGCGCGCCCTATAGGGGCCGGCCGGCCTCCCCCCTTTCTACTTTATATACGGGGGCAGGGGGCACCCTAGAACACACAAGTTGATCATTGATCTCTCCCAGCTGTGTGCGGTGCCCCCCTCCACCATAATCCACCATAATCCAGGCGACGGTAGCTTCATCAACATCGTCACCACGCCGTCGTGCTGACGAAACTCTCCTTCGAGCTCTACTGGATCGTGAGTTCGCATGACGTCACCGAGCAGAACGCGTGCTGAATGCGGAGGTGCCGTACGTTCGGTACTGAGGATCGGTCGATCGTAAAGACGTACGACTACATCAACCACGTTGTCATAACGCTTCCGCTTAACGGTCTACGAGGGTAAGTGGATGACACTCTCCCCTCTCGTTGCTATGCATCACCATGATCTTGCGTTTGCGTAGGAAATTTTTTGAAATTACTACGTTCCCCAACAACACACATCTTTGCGAGGCCATCGGCAACCGCGCGCTCGCCGACAGTGAGACCAAATTGACCTGCAACCGCAACCAAGGAAGCTCACCGGAGATGCCTACTCGCGTCGTCCGCCAACGTCAGAGCGCCATACCAGGAAGGTCCCGACGCGGACTCGACCAACATGCCCCGCCTGCCACCACCACTGCGCCACCACCCCCACCAGCCCGAAGCTAGGGCAGGGACCACTGCGCCAAGCCAGGAGCTAGCCCAGGCCACACCGGACCCCGCCACTGACGCCTTGCCTCGCCGCGACCGCCGCCACGCTAGATCCGCCCGCCGCCATGAACACCCGCACCAGCCGCTCGCCGTCCCCGCCGCTCCACGCACCAGCACGGCCTACGAAGCCCAGCCCGTCGCGCCACCACCGCGCGCAGCGCCATCACAAGGCAGCTGCGCCGCAACACAGCCTTGCCCTGGGACAGCGAGGCACCCCGATCCAGCCGCGTCGGCCGACACCAAGGCCGCTGGAAGGGGGAACGACGAGGCCTTGCCGGCGGCTTCGGCCGGCTGCGCCCTCTGGCGGCAGCGAGGGAGGGAGGAGGGGCGGAGAAGGTAGTTGGCGGCGGCGCAGTAGGTTCCTCCCCGTCGCCTTGCGGGGGGCGGCGTGGGAGGGTGGGGCTATCCATGGAAAGCTTGTTACAGAACTGCTAAATTTTCTATCCTTATTTACCAGGGCATCCTATAAACCGTATCAAAAGATGGACCGTGCTGCGCGTCGGTCGGCGGATCTTTCCGCCTCCGCAACCGTAGATCTGGCACAATTCATTGCAACAAATGGAGTGTTTCAAAACCATTTGCAACGGAGCTTATGTTGTGTGTTTTTTTCTCTTCACTTTTTTGCAACATAGATAATGTTGCGAAAAGGACTTCTGCAACATGGATGTTGTTGCAGAACTTTTTCGCAATGAAAGATGTTGTCGCAGCAGCACCGCCCTCGTTGTGGTCGCCGTTTTGTAACTTTGTTGTTGTTGTAGAAACTTGTCGGCGTGCGGCGGCATGGTCGGACATGGGCAACTTCCGCCGGTAATGTTGCAGATTTTTTTTCTTTCTGTTTTCACTTTTTTTGCAACATGAGAGTTATTGCGGAAGAAAGTTTGCAACACAAATTGTCGTCGACTTAACACGGCAGATGCCCTAGTGAAAGGACTTAGGTGTGGAGCCATCGCAGTTAGTTTAGCTTGAAGGGGTTAATCGGGACAAAGGACACAGAGAGTTTATACTGGTTCGGCCCCTCGCAACGAGGTAAAGGCTTACTCCAGTTTGGGGTTGTATTGCTTGGGTTTCGATTACCAGGGAGCAAATACGCTTGACCTAGTTCTCGATCTCTGGTTTCTTGCCTTCACCCGCCGCCGGGTCACCCCTTTATATGCACAGGTTGATGCCCGGCGGCTTACAGAGTCCCGGCCGGCTCATACACAACGTGTCCGGCTCGGTGACTAACTAAACTTGCCTTACAATACAAGTTACACATATGGCGGTTTATCCTCTTGGGCCTCAAGTCGCCTCTGGGTCTTAGGCCTTCAACGGGCTTGCTTCATAACCCGCCATCTTTATCATTAAGTCGCCAGCGGTATGACCGGGCCCCTCTGGTCATACCCAATAGTTATATCCCAACACAAATGATATTGCAGAGAACTTTCTCCGCCACACGCACATGATCGCACGGAACCGCTAGAAATAGTACTAGATGGACCCAAGACACGTGTCACAAGAAAGAGGTGAGGGACGCCTCGCATGAGATCCGCCGGCATAAACCAATCATCTCCCTCAAAAGATTTATAGTGTGAGGTCAGGTGGCATGATCCCCACGTGCATTTCGGGATAGAAGAGAGGAGAGTAGTAGGGGATCCAATGAATGAAGTAGTAGTCTACTACTAGTACTAGTGTTACTCGGTCTTGACGCATATCAAATGGCAATCACAAACAAGAAATAAGTGAGATGAGTGAGTGCACTTGAACTAAAGTTGTACAAAAACTGGTGGTTATTAATTCACGATCCCTGGAAAGATGACAAGATCCCTGGAAAGAACATGGCCACATTATTACATACATACATCATCAGATAATTATACCATCACCTCGCCTGACCGCCCCTCTCGCTGAACATTATAGTACCATTATAGAACATTATATGTGTCTACTATTATAGTCTAATTAGTGGAAGGAGGTGTTCTTGAGGTGCTCTGGCGCGTCGTCGAAGGAGTGCCTCCTGGCCATGGAGAGGATGGTCTTGTCGGCGACGATGAAGTAGGCCATCCCGGCGACCGTGGAGATGATGAGCGCCTGCCCGGTGGGGTTGAGGTGCGCCCTCGCCCACGGCAGCATCCTCACGCTCGCCAGCTGAAATTACAGTACAGGTAACGCGTTGATTCATGAGATGTGTTCTATGAACTCTGGAACTGAATGGCTAGCTGGCTACTTACTGTGGGTACTGCGGCAGCGACGGTGGCGACGGCCGCGGCCTTGGCTCCCGCCATGGCAGCCTCTGCAGTTTCAGACCAACGCAGGAATGTTAATCAAGATCAAGTTTCAGCAGACACATAAGCTGCAATGGATGGTTGGGATATAGGAGCAGAGCAGTGCTGGGCTGTGGCCGGAACCGGTCGTCGGTGGTTACCTCTGGAGCAGCGGTTGGCGGCGGCGAGCCTCTGGTCGAGGTTGGCACGGGTCACCGTCGACATCTTAGCGGGAGCAGAGCTTGGTGGCACGAGCGGGATCCGAAGGAAGTGAATTAGTAGTAGCAGTGAAGTGATATGAGAATGAGATGGGCAGAGCGAGGTGCTCCGGCGGAATTTATAGGTTGCAGGAAACCGCCCAACCGGCGTGCGGCCGGGCAGGAAGACGACCTGATACGGTGGGAAGCAGGCAAGACCGTGGTTTCGGTAATGGTACCGGTGGGCGGTGCAGGTGCGGCAGAGCACAGGTGGCGGACTCTGTTTTCTGGATAAGACGAGGCATGGATCGATCCATCGGGTTGGCGGGGAGCGTGTTCCTGCGTAGGATAACACGTACTAGGTAGGATAACACGTAGGTAGGAGCATGTGCGTGAGAGCAGTATCTGTCAGCGTGCCCTTCAGGTTGTTGGCGATGTGTGTGGTGTGGGCGCTCCCAGTTTACCGCCAACCCGTCGGCGATCCAATTCCGCGAGCGCCTGATCCTTTGTTTGGCGGGGTCAGCCCCGCCACCATGCTTTTTTCATTAAGAATGGATTTTATTATTTAATAAAATGAAGCATCAACTGAATACAGTCAAAATAAACATATATCTGGCCTCTGCATAGTTAAGATGCACATAACCAACATCAATCTTCACACATAAAAAAAAGGCAAAACGTCCCTCCTGTCATTATTTTGTTACTTAATAGATGAGGAAAATCTTTTACCTCTGTTTAAAAATAACATAACATTTCACGTAGGATAGATGATCCAATATTATGCTTTTTGTGTAGGCATGTTTGCCTACACCGATTGTGGCATTTTTTTCTCCCTCCACTCATTGATTTGTACTGAGTTTTATTACTCCTACTCACAATTGTTTATAATAAATAAATATAAGTATGAATGTGTGTATCGTTAAGATGAAGAGGCAGAAGCGAACGAACCTGTGGTTCGATGGTTAGAAGGACGGTGGTATCCCAGCCCACCAAGATTCAAATTCTAGACTTGATCCTGGATTTATTTCAGCCTTTCCTATAAAAAAAGAGCAATGCTACACACACGGGCTATGTTTTACAGGGATTCACGGAGTGTCCTAGTTGGGATCTTCTGTTTGGATGGAGATTAAGGTCAGGGCCCCACCCCCACTGAAAATCGGGGGGGGGGGGGGGAGATTAGCTAGGGAAAGAGCCTGTCACGGGCCGTAAAACCCCGTGCGTCTACAATTATCGATAAAAAAAGATGAAGAGGTAGGAAACCGATCATCCCGATTTTCAATTCCTTGAAATCTTGGTAATGTTACAACATCTACAGCTGCATATTTCAAAAGTGACCCCACATGTTCGCAGATGTTTCCGGACGCATCCGTAGACCGAGCCCGGTCACCCTTCATTTATCTCTCGCTGCAACCACAAACCCCAAATCTCACCCTCTACTTTTTTGATACTACATCATGGAACGTAAAATTAAACCACGTACTATATCAAACATAGATCAAACTATCCTAGTTCTACTTGTCGTTGGAGATGAGACAACCTTCGTGTCGGAAATGCCGGATGGACCAGCCTTATGGTCGTTGGCCGCAGTTCACGACATCCCTCGCGAGCGATGGCGGCAGTGCGTCTTGCAGGTGAAGGTGGATGAAGAGTGGGCACAAACATCACGGACGTCGCCAGTTCCGCATTGATCGCGGCGCTATCACATTTCGTGCCCAACCGCATTGGCCATGAGGCCGATCCATCCATGTCCGGCAACGTCCACATCACAGACTCTAGCCGGGAAGAGTAGGACGTGGGACACGGATGTGGGCAAGTCCTGTGTCCCATGTGAGTCATGTCCCAAGTCAGATTCTTCCTCACCGGCAACTTCACTTCACAAAAGCTTGCGACCACTGAACTTGCCAGACATGGTAAAGACATGATGCAGAACATGAAGGCCTCCACGACCGACGAATATTTAGACTGGGTTAAAAAGTGTCGCCCACTTTTGTTTAGTTGAAATATATCTAAAATGCAATGAACTTGTCCCGGTTTGAATGAAAATCGTTCGGTTTGTATGAATTTTATCTAGATTGTTTAAGGTCTATTTGAAATGTGTCTGGACGCTTGTTGGATTAGCGTTGGATGACCGGCTCGCAAACGGATATTGTGTACGTTTTAGGGGCCGGCGGTGGAGATTTCTTTTTTATGCTCTGCCACATGTAAGATGAGTGATGGCAGATGGATCAGAGTTGTACAAATACAAGTATTCATTTATTCAAGAGTACTGGCTAGATTACATGGTAAATTCGTCAGATAAGTGCTTGCACGGATAGAAGCGCGACGCCTGATCTGCATCGCCTCGCCTCTCTCGCTGAACATTATACTACTGTATCATTCAGCAAACACGTACGACCGTACGGGCCGACGTGCAGCCTGTTGCGCACTATTAATGGATCTACTGTGTAATTAGTGGAAGGAGGTGTTCTTGAGGTGGTCCGGCGCGTCCTCGAAGGAGTGCTTCCTGGCCATGGAGAGGATGGTCTTGTCGGCGACGGTGGAGATGATGAGGGCCTGCCCGGTTGGGTTCAGGTGTGCCTTGGCCCACGGCAGCATCTTCGCATCTTCGCGCTCGCCAGCTCAAGTTACAGGTAACGCATGCATGAGACATGCTATGAACCGTGCAAGGATTTGGCCGAATAACTGAATGGCTAACTGGCTACTTACTGTGGGGACTGCGGCTGCGACGGTGGCGACGGCCGCGGCCTTGGCTCCTGCCATGGCAGCCTCTGCAGTTCCGAAGCAACACAGGCATGTCAATGGCGATCAAGTTTCAGCGCATAGGCTGCAATGTTTAACAGCAGAACGACACGGGCATTGCTGGCCTGCCACCGTTTTGGTTAGTACCTCTGGAGCAGCGCTTGGCGGCGGCGAGCCTCTGGTCGAGGTGGGCACGGGTCACCGTAGACATCTTCGTGGCCGTGGCCGTTGCCGTGGAAGAAAGCTTGGTGGCACGAGAACCGGAGGAAGTGAGCTAGGTAGTGAAGTCAAGTAAGCAGTGTGAGTGAGATGAGATGAGATGGGCAGAGCAGGGTGCTCCGGCGGGATGAACTAAAATAAGTCTAGATACATCCATTTTTACGACAAGTAATTCCGAACGGAGGGAATAGGTAGGAGCATATGCGTGAGTGCAGTGTCAGTTAGCGTGCGTTCCATTTCTGTCTGTGTGGGCGCTCCCTGTTTTTGGCCTATCTAGCTAGCTCGGCTAGCCGCGTCGGCAATCGATCAGGCCAATTCCACCGGCGGCTCGGTGCAAAACCCCTGTTTGGCAGGCATCGTTCCTCGACATAATGCTAGTTGATTTGTTAAACGGTCTCCGTAAAAGAAATATGTGCGTGTTTACATAACTAAAGTACTGATCTAAACATTTTTATATTTTTTGTACAGTGGGGTAGTAAAAGACTTGTTATTTTCATTAATTAAGAAAAAATATTGCACGAATAACTTCATAGCTGCACGCAGGCGACCGGCGACCCCGACTTCATCGAAGGACACCATGAGCAAAGCAATCGTCACAAATAGATGCACAAAACCAATATTCACTAGTAGAAAAAGGGCATTAGAAGCGGCCATCAAAAGGGGTTGTGTCCCTAATACCCACACCGGTCTTTGGACGTGCTGAAATCAAGTTTAAAAATCAAAGGCCCCTTTAAAATCAAGATTCCCTATCGGACTATAAGACTACCCATAGTGGGAGTAACATAGATAGTAACATCACACATATCTAGATAAAATAGATGATGTGGTAAACAATAAATGAAGAAATTGAGTAAAGTGGTAACATAGCTAGTTACTAGTAGTATGAGTAACATCACACATATCAAGGCAAAATGAGTTTATAGCCTAATAAATGAAGTGTTGCATGTTACCACACATATGTTACTCCCCATTATAAAGATGGTAACATAGACTAGTAACATGTATATGTTACTACCCATTATGGCCAGTCTAAGGAAGGATAAATTCGGTTTTCCTCGTTTATGTCGCACCTAGCCGAAGTACTAAAACTTATAGTATATGTGAGGCTAAATTTTACTCGTCCGCCTATCCAACCACTAAAATTACTCCTGAAGGCGGCCGAGTAAAACCTGTCGCCTCTCCCTAAGACCGCCTGTCCCCACTCTGTGGCCACCTGGTGACCACCCGCAGCCTCAGTCACCCCCGCCCCCGGCGATGTCGCCGCCACCACTGGCTTATCCCCGGGTCGCGGCCCAGTGCCGCGTCCCGTCCCTCCTCCTAGCCGTGGTCGTCAGAATCATCGTGGGTGGCGTTCGACAGTGACAGCGACCTCTCCTTGCGGGGCTCGGACGGGGACACGTCCGTCGCATCGGCGCATGTGCCATAGTCGAAGGCGACCTCGACCTGCAGCATCACGAGCGCCTGTGGCATGAGCGTTCGGCACGACCTCAAGCTGCAGCTCATGCTGCCATGGTGCCACGCAACACCACACTCACTCCGGCGCCCATCTCGCAGGCAGTCGACGACGCCATCCAGCTTCAGCTTTCCTTAGGCCTGTCCAACGGAGGAGTCAGGCCCTTCAGGCACTACATGGTCGAGCACAGTGATGGGGTGCAGTCCTCCGTCAGAGGGGAAGCAGCAGGAGCTGTAGCACGCGATGGGGGACGAGGCACGGTGCAGGCCGAGCAGGATCATGTGAGTAGCAAGCTTGCCAGCGGAACCAACATGCTGCAATTGGCAATGTCTAGCTTGCCATCTCGGTGGCAGCTATCTGTCAACGTCTGCATCCTGATCAGCTACGTGTTTAACCCGTGTTCCTCGCCGCAGGGGTGCTCGCCATGCCGGAGTCCCCAAGCAGACGCACACCAAGTGCTCAACCAATTGTATAAGCCAATTATAAATTGTACTCGGTTATATTTAGGGGGTCGACTATGTCCGGCCAAAACTTAGTGAAGTAAATATACTCCACCAAGCTTTGCTCAGACGGATCCTCCTCTATTTTGTAGTGGATGGGTTAGAGTTGGCCTACAACGTACTCCCTTCGTTCCTAAATATTTGTCTTTTTAGACATTTCAAACAGACTATCACATACGGATGTATGTAGACATATTTTAGAGTGTAGATTCATTTATTTTGCTCCGTATGTAGTCATTTGTTGAAATATCTAGAAAGACAAATATTTAGGAACGGAGGGAGTAGGTGGGAGGGGAGTAAATGGTGTAGTTTTGCGATCATGATGAAACGAGTCAACATTTGTCTCTCACTTGCCACATTTCCAACTTATCGTGACGGACAATACACGTGTCGTTGAACATACCTCCTCTTAATATTATCTCCAATTTGTTTGGTAACTGGCTAGGTGGGGTTGAGCCCAATACTACGTCACGAATTAGTTTGTGCATTTAGTTTGTCCTATTTGGAACTATCGGAATGATTGTGTTTTTAACAGGACAAATATCACAAGCTTTTTGTATGTTATCTATCAGGGCGACTAGCTGGATCCCTAAGTGGTCATTACTACACCATGCGGTAGAGAGGGGGCTTATGGCTGTTGGGTGCAATCAATGGGAGACGGTAGCACGGGCTAAGTACAACCTGTTTAGATGCTGGTCCATTAATAAGATAGGTGTTTAGCCACATTCCTATTTTGTCAGTTGTGGCTATTTGTTTGATTTCTTGTTCCTTTTTGGCAACTTGAGATGTTACTCATACTTTGAGACCCTATACTTTTTAATAAATGACTGTGTGCATCGCTTGATGCAAAGGCCGACGCTGGTGGTGGTTAGAACTAAACCCGAGCATCGACAGGCCGGCCCGGCCGGGCTTCACATTCGGGCTGGGCTCGGGCCTTGTTTTGCAGCCCGAAAGATAGTTTGGGCCGGGCTCGGGCTTCTCTTTATCTGTATTTCGAGACGGGCTTTCGGGCTTTGGGTCAGGCTTGCACGTGCGTACACTAAAAACAACGTTCAAGCCGAGCTTTCGGGCTTGATTTTGGGCCGGGCTCAGGCTTGAAAACAGAGAGTTTTTGGACTTCGGGTCGGGCTCGGGCTTGAGAATGAAGGCCGGGCTTTTACAAGCCCAGCCCAGCCTGACGTTTGCCCGGGTTTAGTCAGAACAATCAAACCGCCTACAAATGGTTGGTAATAACAAGCAGCATCTAGTGTCGAAAACCGCGTACGCATACTGAGTAGCTAGGGGCACAGACTTCGCTTCTCTTTGTGTATGGGTTCTCTGCCTTCACTTCATTTTTCTTCCATTTTCCTTACGTAAGACCCTATACCAAACCCCTAGGACCAAAGCGTTATCTTGACCTCACCCGCAGATCGAGTTCGGCCACACCATTGAGGAAGGCCTCCGCCAATGACCAAGACGATCGATCGCAGATCCAATGGACAATGCTATGCGTGACCATGGAATTTATGGAGATTGCTTCCGGTTGATGATCTTTTTAATGGGGAGAGGAAGAGACTGTGTAGTGCCTATATTGAGGTGGGAGTTTTTTTTCCTTTGAATAGTTGAGACTAGAGAATGAATCGTAATTTTTTAGTGTTCTATTTTTACAACAGAGTTTGAGTGATTATTATTTGGATTTAGGAGAATGGAGCAAAATTCTGGCCAAGGACTATATGAGTTAATCTATGTGGTAATAACTTAGTCCCACCAGATGGGGGGCTTATAATTATTGTTTAATCTTTATTAATGTGAGAAAATTTAAAAAAATCTACACAGTAATAATTCGGTCCCACCAGATGAGCAGTCCGTATTTTCTGATTAATTGTGGGAATTTCGAAGGAGTCTCTAATTAGTATAGTAATAGATTAATAGATAGATTGCGCATATAGGATCCACGGCAAACAATCCCTTCGTGCTCCATCAAAGAATAAAAAGTTATATTCGTATACTATTTATTTGACTATTTTTTGAGGAATTGAGCACTCACTTGAAAAATGTAGAGAATGATTTACCCTGGCTCTAAGGTTGTTCTGGAAATCCAAAGGCCACATCGAGTTTTGCTCACGCCGTACAAGTCCGGAAGGAAGACGCCCTTGATATAACCCAGGATATGTTTTCTATGTTAATTCTTTTGTAAGGATGGTGTTGTAAGGGTTGGACAATTTTAATACATGGCATCGGCCTTCTTGCAAGAAAGGAAGAGAGTGTGGATCCCTTGATTAAAAAAAAGCATCGCCAATAGTAATTGGTTTCTACTAATTGGTGATGTACTCCATCACTCAATAAATGCTATAAAAAGTTATGACCTTTGTGAAAAATAAAGCATGCTGCCACGACCCAGACAATCTCGACAAATGGAGGACCAACGGAACAATAAAACAGAAATTCCCAAAGGCACGCACCTCACCACTCGTTTTTTTGCCATAAATCAGTGCGGCCAAATAATCTTGTTTTCAAATGGACTGACGTAAACATAAAACAATATATATAATAATCTCCTCCCATTTTATTAGGTAAGTAGCTAGTACAATATCTTCTTGAAAATAGCATCACAAATATTCGGGAATAGGTAACACATGAAACAATAAAACTACATATATTATTTATATGCCGAGCTTACTACCTCGAGGAGAATAAAACCACACTTCAAGGCTCAATGGATGGCACGGGTGAATTGGCCAATGCGCCACCGAACCCGCAACAGTAAATGTTTCTAGGGCAGCACACTGGATTGTACCCCACTGGTCTAGCAGCTGCATGTGCTGCCGGTGCTGCCATCATCATGAGCAAGCAGACTTGCACCATGAGAAAAACAATGATCACTTGGAAGATGCTATTTTTCGCCATTGCCTAAGAACACAGAACAACTGAGAATATGTAGTTATGCAATAGTCTGTCAATCGATATGTTTTCTGTGGTCATGACTGGTACCGTTCAGTCGTCTTATATAGATGTGGTTGCATTAAGGTTGTCCTTATCCAATTAATGTCATTAAACAACATGTTTCAGTTTCTTTTGCATCAAGCTTATCCTTATCCGACCCACAACAAAAGGTTATCCTTATCCAAATAAATGCCAATAAATCCTATTAAATGTCATGAGTAGTATAGAGAAATCATCAATAGCCATGGTCATGATATCTTAAAGATATGGCATACGCCCTACATTTCAAAATAGAGTGTATATTAGTTTCGTCTGGCTACACTTTAATCAAGTTTATAGGAAAGAAATATTAACATATACATTTCCAATCAATATCATCAAACCCACCAGGGATTTTTTTTAATTATATTTATGGAAAAATCGGTCTGTGCCACTGCCAAAGTTGCATATTCAAGTCTTGTCACTCAAACTTCCATATTTTAGTCCACGCCAATAGCGATTGCAAAGGAATTAGATGTATGCCCCACGCACCATCTCATTCCATCTGGGACCTGTTGGGAAACGTAGTAATTTCAAAAAAATTCCTACGCACACGCAAGATCATGGTGATGCATAGCAACGAGAGGGGAGAGTGTTGTCCACGTACCCTCGTAGACCGAAAGCGGAAGCGTTATCACAACGCGGTTGATGTAGTCGTACGTCTTCACGATCCGACCGATCAAGTACCGAACGCACGGCACCTCCGAGTTCTACACATGTTCAGCTCGATGACGTCCCTCGAACTCCGATCCAGCCGAGTGTTGAGGGAGAGTTTCGTCAGCACGACGGCGTGGTGACGATGATGATGTTCCACCGACGCAGGGCTTCGCCTAAGCTCCGCAACGGTATTATCGAGGTGTAATATGGTGGAGGGGGGCACCGCACACGGCTAAGAGATCTCAAGGATCAATTGTTGTGTCTCTGGGGTGCCCCCTGCCCCCGTATATAAAGGAGTAAGGGGGAGGCAGCCGGCCAAGGGGAGAGGCGCGCCATAGGGGGGAGTCCTACTCCCACCGGGAGTAGGACTCGTCCTTTCCTTGTGGGAGTAGGAGAAGGGAAGGGGGAAGGAGAAAGAAGGAAGGGTGCGCCCCCCCTCCCTAGTCCAATTCGGACCAGACTATGGGGAGGGGTGCGGCCACCTTTCGAGGCCTTTCTCTCCTTTCCCGTATGGCCCATTAAGGCCCAATACGAATTCCCGTAACTCTCCGGTACTCCGAAAAATATCCGAATCACTCGGAACCTTTCCGAAGTCCGAATATAGTCGTCCAATATATCAATTTTTACGTCTCGACCATTTCGAGACTTCTCGTCATATCCCCGATCTCATCCGGGACTCCGAACTCCTTCGGTACATCAAAACTCAATAAAACTGTCATCGTAACGTTAAGCGTGCGGACCCTACGGGTTCGAGAACTATGTAGACATGACCGAGACACGTCTCCGGTCAATAACCAATAGCGGGACCTGGATGCCCATATTGGCTCCCACATATTCTACGAAGATCTTTATCGGTCAGACCGCATAACAACATACGTTGTTCCCTTTGTCACCGGTATGTTACTTGCCCGAGATTTGATCGTCGGTATCTCGATACCTAGTTCAATCTCGTTACCGGCAAGTCTCTTTACTCGTTCTGTAATACATCATCCCGCAACTAACTCATTAGTCACAATGCTTGCAAGGCTTATAGTGATGTGCATTACCGAGTGGGCCCAGAGATACCTCTCCGACAATTGGAGTGACAAATCCTAATCTCGAAATACGCCAACCCAACAAGTACCTTTGGAGACACCTGTAGAGCACCTTTATAATCACCCATTTACGTTGTGACGTTTGGTAGCACACAAAGTGTTCCTCCGGTAAACGGGAGTTGCATAATCTCATAGTCATAGGAACATGTATAAGTTATGAAGAAAGCAATAGCAACATACTAAACGATCGGGTGCTAAGCTAACGGAATGGGTCAAGTCAATCACGTCATTCTCTTAATGAGGTGATCCCGTTAATCAAATGACAACTCATGTCTATGGCTAGGAAACATAACCATCTTTGATTAACGAGCTAGTCAAGTAGAGGCATACTAGTGACACTCTGTTTGTCTATGTATTCACACATGTATTATGTTTCCGGTTAATACAATTCTAGCATGAATAATAAACATTTATCATGATATAAGGAAATAAATAATAACTTTATTATTGCCTCTAGGGCATATTTCCTTCAGGACCCACTACTTCGCCACATCAACAGCAGCGACGAGAAGACTCGATTGACCTTCCAACCGATGTGGCGACACACCGTTGAGGCGGCCATAATCACCATATTATTGCTTCATTGCCCTTTATTTTGCCTTCCACACGGTGGTATATTTCAGCTTAATGAGGTACTGATTTCTAAGTGTACTAAAAGTTGCTTTATAGTAGTGTTTGGTTTCTTTCCTAAAACAGGAGTGATCTTTTCTGCAACCCAAATGTGTGATGTCATGGTTGGTACTCTCTGTGATCTTGTAATACAAGTATATTGATGTGGAATTTGATTAACCCTGATGGTACTTCCATCAGGTTGGCATCTAGCAGATATGTACCACTTGCAAGGCTTGACATTTTCATCAAATCCTCTGCACATCGCATAAAACTTCTTTCTATCAGCCCACTTAGTCTTAGCATCAAACTCATACTTGACCGCATAAGTCCTGAAACACATCCTGAACTCATCCATGTTTGGCCACAACTTCCCCGCTTCAATAACAGGGTTTTCTTTGTCATAAACATTCATCATCTCATCATCATGTGCATCATCAACATCATCTGCAGCATCTTCCATCAACTGTCCATCAACATCTTCGAATGAACCTCTGTTAGCATCAGCAGGCAAACTAGATTCCCCCCTCTCCTCATTATCTCTATCATGTACGTGTATGCCAAAAAAAATTGCCATCTCAGTGTTGGCCATTGATGGGTGAACAAATTTGTACGGTCATCTAATTCTGCTGAATTCCAATGATTGGTAGCAACCCTTGCAGTACCAACCCTATAATATCATAATTTTATGTCCAGGCCAAGGTTAACACTGAGTCACACACCTACCCTACTATGCTGCCAAGCGAGAGACCTGGACCTGCTTCATCATAGTGAAATGCAGATGAGCAAGTTTGGGAACACAATTGCAGGAAGAGAAGAAAGACGGTGCCACTTTCATTGTTTTATTCTTCTACATTCTCCGAGAACACAAGTACAAGGGGAAAATGCAGGAATTTGTAGTTGTGGTAATTTATGGGGATCTTAATACGCTGGAGTTGATGTGTTGTGTTTCCTTTTGGTTAACAATGTAGTTCAAATGGTCGAATGCTTGTGCTCTGCAATTATATGAACTTCTAAAACTATATTTATGGACTCATTTTGGCCTATATTAACAAAATTTGCCCAAAGTTTAAAACTAGTAAGCATGTACCAATATTCGGACACCGTGCCAAAAGGGGCAATTTCTAATCAAGTGGTTTTTCTACCTTTCTAGAAATCGTGTGAGATTTCCATGACAAGTTCATGTACCAATATTAGGACACTGCCAAAGTTGACTTTTTGACAATTTTATTTTTATTATTTATTTTTCAACTAAAAAAGTCATAGAAAATGCTACCTCTGGAAAGGAATATAAGAAACGCTCTTATATTTCTTTACAGAGGGAGTACCAAATGTATGTTATTACATAAAATGAGGTGATTTAAAGTCAGATTTATCGTTGCAAATGTTCAAGAAAGTACTAGTACACAACATTTGAAGTGAAAGATTACTCCGGCCACCCTACAGAGCCACCTGCCTCCGGCCATCCTGATGTCCATCACAGAACAGGGGAGGAGTAGGGGATCGAAGTATGCAGTGTTGTTTCGGTCTTGTGCATGCTCTGCCAGTGCCCCATTTCAAACGATGATCAATTAAATGTAAGATGGGTGATGGCAGGTGAGCCTGAGTTGTACAAACGCAAGTTATTACTATTAATTCAAGATTAATGGGTGGATACATGATCACTTCATCAGATAAGTTCTTGCGCGCAGAGAAGCGCAGTACTACGCCACTGGCTGTCTGCAAGCCTCGCCTGATCTCAGATAAGTGCTGCCTGAACATTACAGTACTATCTTTCAGCAGACACTTCCAGGCCGGCGTGCAGATTATTACCCACTACTAATGGATCTATTATAGTCGAATTATTAGTGGAAGGATGTGTTCTTGAGGTGGTCCGGCGCGTCGTCGAAGGAGTGCTTCCTGGCCATGGAGAGGATGGTCTTGTCGGCGACGATGAAGTAGGCCATCCCGGCGACGGTGGAGATGATGAGGGCCTGCCCGGTCGGGTTCAGGTGCGCCCTCGCCCACGGCAGCATCCTCACGCTCGCCAGCTAAAGTTAGAGGTAAAGCATTCATGAGACATTCTATGAACCGTGGAAGGATTTCGTCGGAGAACTGAATGGCTACTTACTGTGGGGACTGCGGCAGCGACGGTGGCGACGGCCGCGGCCTTGGCTCCGGCCATGGCGGCCTCTGCAGTTTCGGATCAACACCGGGATGTTAATGACAACCAAGTTTTAGCACAAACAGTATACAAAGCTGCAATGTACTGGAGTAGAACAGAGTGGCAAGAGCATTGCCGGCATGGTGAACCGGCGGGCCATGCATCATATCGTTTTGGTTAGTACCTCTGGAGCAGCGCTTGGCGGCGGCGAGCCTCTGGTCGAGGTAGGCGCGGGTCACCGTCCACATCTTGGCGAGGGAGGTTGGTGGTACGAGAACCCAAGGAAGTGAACTTGCGAGCAGAGTAGTGAAGTGTGTGAGGCAAGATGAGTAGTGGTGTGTGAGATGGGATGGGGCAGAGCTGGGCGCTCCGGCCGGATTTATAGGCTGCAAGAAACCGCGAAACCGGCGTGCGGAGACCGTGGGTTTCAGACGAGCGTAGGGCGGGCGTGATGGCCGGCGACGCGGCAGAGCACAGACGGTCCGCATATAAAAACTGGATACTTTTAGATGACCACTGCACCGCAACTGGATAAAGAACGATCGGGGTTGGCAGGAGCCAAGGAGCGTGTTCGTGCGTAGGATAACACGTAGGCGCTTGTGCGTGAGTGTGCCCTCCGTTTTGTTGGAGATCTGTGTGGGCGCTCCCTGTTTTCGTCCAACCCGGCAGCAATCCAATTCCGCGAGTGGTTCGCTGCAAATCCTTCGTTGATCAACTTTTTTTTATCACACACTACAGACATAAGCGCTCACTTGAAGTCACCGTAGCCGCCTTGTGTGATGGAAACGTCTCCTCTCACTAAACACACATCCTTAAAAATCCTGAATTTATTAGGACTTGAACCGTGATGGATTGGGAATACTCATATCCTCCTAACCATCTAACCACATGTTGGTCCATCTCCGTTCATCACCTTGGTTGCGGGGAAATATAAAGTTGGTCACATGTTCAAATAACATAAAGGTTTTCACTAGCTAGCTACGTCACCGCTCGCACAACCACCGTACATCTCCCGTCGTCGTGAATCCCGACCCCGACCAAGGTAATGGCTACCAAATATACTGAACAAATGCCAAGAGGGGGCAAAAGATGCGGCTACCGAATAAAATCGACTAGATACCGTTCAAATATTCTCAGAGGAAGTTTAAAACTCAATTAAATTTATTTGAGCTAGGTATAACTATGCGTTATACTCATTTTAGGGCATCTCGAACACCGACCCTCAAATCATCCGCACACATTCGAATTGTGCAGTTCGGACGTGTTTTGCCATCCAATGCGTGTATCAGTCCGCCGACCGGTCCGGAGGCACTTTTTCCTACAAATTGAAAGCAAAATGGGGGGGGGGGGGGGGGGGAGGGTGCGGGAGTTCGGACAGCAGGCACGTAGGACTCCGAATCACCGGCCGCTAACCCCCACCCCCCTCTCCTCCCGGTCACATTTTCTTCCAAGCCGCCCTTTCTCCCTATTGCTTCCTCCTCTTCGACGTTGTCGTACCTCTCCGGACCCCACACAGGCATTGCCAGACGTACGCAATCAGCACCGACACGCCCGCTCGCCTTTTACGACGGCGCCGTCCACCCAGGACCCGTCTGTAGCCAGGCACAATCCACCCCCCGTCAACAAAGTCCATGGCTGACACCATGCCTGGCAGGTGTTCGGTCAAATGTAATTGAGCTTATCTTCAAATGGCATGTTGTTTTCTTATTCCACAAAGAATGGTGGGGGTACTCGACCATGGAGGATGAGTTGTTCTGCGATGCATGGTTGGCCATATCCACGGAGTTCGTAGGCTGGAGCAGAAGAGGGATCTTCTGGCAGTGTGTGCATGATTCGTTTCACGCGCGAAAGTACATTGCGCCCCATGACATGCACATCATCCATGATCTCAATGTGTAGTCGTTATCGTATCGATGGTACGCCGTCCAGACTACCATCACCAAGTGTTGTGACGCGGTTACTCGGCTGGAGGCAATGTGGCCATTGGGCGCAGCAGTGGAGAAAATCGTACCGCAATGTGGCCATTGGTAATTCTTGCTCAACTTGTTAATTGAATCATTCGCTCACTCAATGTTGCTCTATACATAGTCCCGTAAGCGCCGCCATGATGTACCATAGGATAGAGGGACAACCTTTTACGTACCCACACTGTTGGATGAAGCTGAAGCCGCAGTATGTGTGACGGCATGATCCATTCATGAAAAGCTTATTGAACATCCGGTTAAGCTCGTTGAATTTGAACTATTGTTTACTAGACTTATTTGCATGCTATGTATTTTCTATTCGAACTTGGATGAATTCCGTCGGGTTTGATGGTTTGTGGAAAGCCGAGTTCAACGTGCGGAGAGGACGGCGAGCTCAGCTGATACGGTGGGAAGCAAGAACGTGGTTTCGAGACGAGCGGTGGTGCGCTGCGGCAGAGCACAGGTGGCGCCGCCTTCTTGGTCCGCATATAAAAACCATCCCACGCGCCTGGTCTGTGTTTCTTTTAGGTGACCACTAGACTGCAACTAGATCGGGGTTGGCAGGGAGCGAAGTAGGATAACACGTATGGGTAGGAGCATGTGCGTGAGAGCATTATCTGTCAGCGTGCCCTCCGTTTTGTTGGCGATGTGTGCGGTGTGGGCGCTCCAAGTTTACGGCCAACCCGACGGCAACCATACGCCGCCAGCGGTTCCCTGCAAATCGATTGTTTGGCTGGTATGATTCCCCAGTGTGCAAGCTAAGCCCTTTTGGGGTGATATAAAGTTGAGTGCTTATCTTATTTTATGTTTTTAAGAAGTTGGTCCTAATTCTTTTAATATGCAAAGTGTCCATCCCATTGTCCTCAACAAGGTCATGCATTTAAGTTTTCTTTCCTATTAAGCCATGCAAAATCTGCCACATAAGCAAAGGTCCCCACTAAGGTCATGCATTTAAGTCTTCTCTCCCACTAAGTCATGCAAAGTCTGCCACATAAGCGAACTAATAAATTGCAATTATTTTTGCATTAGTCTATGCATATAACGTTGCCACATCATGCATGCATGTTAGTCATCCTTTACATGTTTGTTCGAAATGATATTTTTAACAGTAATTCAAAAGTTTATATTCTATTTTTATAGACTTTTTTAATGATTTTCAAACTAATATTTTCTTTTCATTAGATGTAGTTATTTTTTAGCAACTATCTACGCATTTTTTTAAACAAAGTTACCGCAGCAAGGCGCGGGGTATCGTCTAGTTCAAATAACGTAAAGGTTTTTTACTAGCTATCATTCATGCTCCTTAATTTTGGAGCCCTCCTATTGAATTGAAGTTTTAAAATCTGAATTTGACTTGTGATTTTGATCAGGTCAACTATTTCTCAACAAGCTCTTTCATTTGGTTGAGGTATTTAATTTTGGATTTGATTCATGATTTTGACCGGGTCAATGATTTCTCAAATTAATCGAAGCACACTAGTCATGTGTTGTGCACCCTCTCACCATCTAAAAAAAGAAGCGCCGACATGTGACACTATGGCACCAATATAGTACATGAGGCTACCAACTCAAGAAACTTCCCCAC
This sequence comes from Triticum aestivum, assembly GCF_018294505.1. Taxonomy (NCBI): domain Eukaryota; kingdom Viridiplantae; phylum Streptophyta; class Magnoliopsida; order Poales; family Poaceae; genus Triticum; species Triticum aestivum. The sequence goes on along the minus strand of NC_057814.1, from coordinate 55,137,762 downwards.
ATAATAAGTAAAAAAAAAATTGAACCGGAACATCCTCACATAAGTATTTGTTGATTAGCAGATAACACATAATCACACCGCCAACAAATCCCACTAAGAACCACATTAAAAAACACTCCATCATCTTTCTCCCACGCCAAACCAAAAATTATCTTTGTGAAATCCAACAACAGCAAAGCGAAGCGCGTCCAACCCTTCTTGTAGGGATGAAATCGCAAAAGAAAGTTATGTAGCAAGGATAACTTCTATGGGAACCGTGTAAAAAAACTTCAATGGGAACGGCTCATCTTCTACAGATAAACAATTAGTGCTAATCAGTTAAAACGAAATTTGGTAATGTTAGTGTTCATTGAAGTGGATTTTAGCCTAATTGTTTTTGGCCTACAGCAGAACCAAAGTTAATTTGAAGTCATAATTGGACTATTGTTGTTCAAATCCAAAGAATTTTAGACCAACTAATTCTATATTAAATTCTAAATCTTATAAGTTTTGGAGATTTTGGTGAGATCTGAAATAATTTTGGTGTCGTGCAAATATTAACACTAATTTATTACAAAGTTCAGTAAACCAAATTGTGATCACTTTCACACCAATGGCATCGTGTTCATGACAAAAAAACATATATACATGACCCGTCCATGTCTGCCATTCACTTAAATTTTTGTATAAGGTAAGTACACATGAAAAAAAAACATCGCATATGCATATACAAAGCAAGATATGTGATTCGCCAGGGAAATTGCCAAATTGAACACGAACATGACGATTCAGTTGTGTTCACTCAAGAAGTTAAGAACTTAAGATTGATATTAAACCAACTTCCGGAAAAAAGGGATCGCGCTCCCGTGCGACTCCAGCGAGTCGCACCGGGGCGCCCCAGTCCGGCGGCCCAAGGCCTACACCGGTTCCTCCTCTCCCCTCACCGCCGCCGGCGCCGGCGGCGGTGGGGCCATCGAAAGGCGCAAAGTGGTCGGTTCTGCTAGGCTTGGAGCGAGGCGGCGGGGCGTGTATGCTACTCTCGGCGATGGCCTCCGGCAGGCTGTCCGCTCTCGCGTTGTCCTGCTGCTGATGGGAGTTGCGCTACCTCCTCCGTCCCCTCACCTAGCCAGCGGTGGATGGATCATGTGTTCTCGCTGGCTGGGGCATGCAGCGGCTGGACGGCCAACTTCGGCTCCTGGCGCATACAGTACATGGGTGGCAAGAGGGCTACAACCATCCCACCTCCGGCCATAGGCCCCTCTTGCTGCTACACCAGATTGGAACAGGGCATGCTGGCGACCCGGCGTGGTTGTGAGATCTGGTGTGCTTGATGGCGGTGATTCGGATCGTACCGGCCAGGTGGTGGTGGCTACTGACTGTCATGCAACTTCATCTTTTCAAATCTGGTGGTTGACTTCGGCGGTGAGATGCAAACTATATATAACGTCTTGACGCAGAGGGATGGTTGTGCAGCGATTGCGATCACATATCGCATTTAGCTGTTGGAATCGTGGAAAAGAGGTGGTAGACAACACAAGTGACTGCGATGGTGGTGCTATTCATGCATCCGGTCTCGAGCTCCGGGGTGAAAGCCCAGGTCTAAACCGAGTTGGTTATGCCTGGCAATGACGATGTTATTTTACGTCGTTACCTTGTTGAAGGCATTGCTCGGATATGTTCGGACTAATTCTTCAGGGTGAAACTTAGATTCTGGCCGTAGTCGTCGGATCCGGTGACGGCGGCGCTTGAGCGCCACTCCCTTCCTGAAGGCGTTGCTGTTGAAGAATCTCGTTGTCCATTTGGTGTCATAAGATGAGTGGTGCGGATATGGTCATTGCTGCAGTTTGCCGGTAGCTATGCAGAGGCCGGGTGTGTGCTCATCATGTTCTGTATCCTCTTGATGCTTCATTTTGAGCCAATAAAATTCACCCTTTGTCAAAAAAAGAAGTTGTGTGGACTGACTTATTGATAGTTAAACAACTATATATTCTGGGGAGATCACTGGCAGCAAGGAATGGACATGATGTAACACTGGTTTTTGACATGATGCATGGTGTGTAAATATCCCTCCTCTGAGAAATTTTGGCATCTTTCTGAGACCACCTTGGATCAAAACGGCACTGTCGGTGAATTTGCTAAGTAGAAACTAGGATCTGAGGTTTACTAGATATTCTTCGCTGATCAAGTCGATGTGTCACGTGGGTGGCAGCGAGCCAACAAGATTAAACTAAACGTCAGATTGAGGTTGCTTAACTTTTTATACAATCTGACTGATTCATAAAAATAGCCACGATAGTTGGAAAATATTGGTTAAACAAATGCTGGTACATCATTCAGTATTGCTAGCTCAAAACATACTGTACATGGCTACTTGCATGATGAAAATTATATTACGAAATGAGCAATTGCACTCGCAGTACAAGACTATCCGGGAGCATCCCTGACCCCCCTTGCTGATCACTGTACGCTATGCACTTTGGCTTACACGGTTTATTGGGCATTACTAATAGTGGATCTAACTAGTGGAAGGAGGTGTTCTTGAGGTGGTCCGGCGCGTCGTCGAAGGAGTGCTTCCTGGCCATGGAGAGGATGGTCTTGTCGGCGACGATGAAGTAGGCCATCCCGGCGACGGTGGAGATGATGAGCGCCTGCCCGGTTGGGTTCAGGTGCGCCTTGGCCCACGGCAGCATCCTCACGCTCGCCAGCTGAAATTACAGTACAGGTAACGCATTCATGAGAAGTGCTATGAAGTATGAACTCTGGAACTGAATGGCTAGCTGGCTACTCACGGTGGGGACTGCGGCGGCGACAGTGGCGACGGCCGCGGCCTTGGCTCCCGCCATGGCAGCCTCTGCAGTTTGAGTTAAATGGTAAGCCCGGTGTCACAGGATCAAGTCAAGTGTCGGCACAAAGAGAAAGCAGCAAAAAAAATGTCAGGAGTGCGTTGGCCTTAGGAGCGGGCCGTCGTTGGTTACCTTTGGAGCAGCGGTTGGCGGCGGCGAGCCTCTGGTCGAGGTAGGCGCGGGTCACCGTAGACATCTTGGCGAGGGAGAGGGAGGTTGGTGGTGAGAGATGGATAGTGGTGTCTCTTTGAGATGAGATGGGTGCAGAGCTGGGTGCTCCGGCCGGCTTTATAGGCTGCAAGGAACCGCGAAACCGGCGTGCGGAGACGAAGGCGAGCTCAGCTGAGACCCTGGTTTTCAGACGAGCGGCGGGCGGGCGGGATGGCCGGTACTATGCTGCTGCGGCAGAGCACACGTGGCGCCGCCTCCTTGGTCCGCATATAAAAACCATCCCACGTGACTCGCCTCTTATACTTTTTGATCACCACTGCACTGCAACTGGATAAAGATAAGGCATCGATCGATCCGGGTTGGCAGGGAGCGTCTTCGTGCGTAGGTGCTGAATCATAGGAGTAGGAGCAGGAGCAGGAGCATGTGAGTGAGTGTGCCCTCCGTTTTGTTGGCGATCCCTGTTTTCGGCCAACCCCACCGCAATCCAATTCCGCGGGCGGTTAGCTGCAAATCCTTTGTTTTCTTTTAAAACTGTACAGACGCAAGCGCTCATACATACGCTTATATACAAACGCATACATGTACACTCTATCCCTATGAGCATCTTTGAGAGAGTAAACCGGCGTATCACCTTGAGATTTACGAAGTCATCGCAGGCGTCCCGTCGTCGACGGGAACGTCTCCTCCCACTGAAAGCTCATCGTCAGAAATTCTGAAATAAATACAGGAATAATGCGAGCACCAGTATTTGAATCCTGGTGGGCTGGGATACTACTGTCCCACTAACCATCCAACCATAGGTTCGTTCGCTGCAAATCCTTTGTTGATCCCCTTGTTTCCGGGGAAATATAAAGTTGATCACCTGTTCAAATAACGTAAAGATTTCTTTTTTGCGGGGAAATAACGTAAAGGTTTTCACTGGCTAGCCACGTCACTGCTCGCACCACCACTGTAGATATCCCGTCGCCGTGGATCTTGACCCTCACCAAGGTTTTCGCAATACCATAAAGAACACAAAGAGGGGGTGAGAAACACCTGTACCGAAAAATACCAAGTGGATGCCGTTCAAAATTTTCAATCGAGTTTCAAATTTAAATTTATTTGAGCTAGGTATAACTATGCGCTATACTCATTTGGGCTGAATTTTATAATTGCAACATGCTTAGAGCATCTACAACCAGACTCTTATATTGACCCTATATGTCCGAGCAGACGGTCCGGTCACCGGCAAAAATAGCAACCCAGCCGGCTCCCTCAAACCGGTTCTATATGTCCGGTCAAGCACGAGACTTTAGCATCATCTACAACTGAACCCCCTATATTAACCCTATATGTCCGGGCGGATGGTCCGGTCACTTATTACCGACCAAGAAATAGCAACCAACCTCAAACCGGTCCTATACGTCAGGGCGGACCGACACCCTTCACATCCAGCCTATATCTGGGGCGGATATAGGAAGGCATGGATGCGTCGTCCGCTGTGTCGGATCTGACAGACGGGACACACCACAAATTCCGTCAAATCGCCCCAACCTAGTCCAACCTGCCCTTTTTCTCTCCTCTCTTCTGCCTCGTCCGTCCAGCCCTTCCCTAGCTTCGTCGCCGTTCTCAACATTGGCATCACTGCCACAAAACTCCAACCCACCATTCTCGCCGCCGCGGTACGTCCTGTTCCTCCCGTCTACACCTTACCCTCTATGTGTTCGATAATGTCCGTGCAGTTTGTTTGGATTCTTTTGTAGGTAAAATGATGGATTCGTCGAGCTCGTCGGGTGGGGAGTATAAAGACAAGGAGTTTGATGGGTTCATTCAAAAAGAGTTCATCGATTCATCGGAATTGGACGACGATGATGTAGAGTTGATGATGATGATCAACATCGGGGAAATGTCATATGCGTACGTCATGCTCTGGTTCTCTCCTTTGTTGGAACTTGTAATTTGTATGTGCAATGCAAGTTGATATTAGGCAGTATATTAATTGCGCGTAGATATTAAATAGTATATTATTTGCGTGTTAATTACGTGATTTGTGCTGAAAATGGAATTTGATATGATATTAACTACAAGCTAAACATGTTGAGTGCTCACCATCGGAGCAATATGAGTCATTGGATTGACCTGGTTTGATGGCCGGTTTTGTTGGATCCGTCCTTTGTGTCGTTTATATATCTATATCAAAACAATATAAAAGACCCAAAGGGACAGATCCAACAAATTCCGGCCATCAAATCAGGTCAATCCAACGACTCAGGCTGCTCCAATGGTGAGCGCTCAACACGTTTAGTGTGCAGTTAATATCATACCAAATATTTGTTGGAAATATGCCCTAGAGGCAATAGTAAAAGGTTATTATTATATTTCTTTGTTCATGATAATCGTCTATTATTCATGCTATAATTGTATTGTCCGGAAATCGTAATACGTGTGTGAATACATAGACCACAACGTGTCCCTAGTAAGCCTCTAGTTGACTAGCTCGTTGATCAACAGATAGTCATGGTTTCCTGACTATGGACATTGGATGTCATTGATTACGGGATCACATCATTAGGAGAATGATGTGATGGACAAGACCCAATCCTAAGCATAGCATAAAAGATCGTGTAGTTTCGTTTGCTAGAGCTTTTCCAATGTCAAGTATCTTTTCCTTAGACCATGAGATCGTGCAACTCCCGGATACCGTAGGAGTGCTTTGGGTGTGCCAAACGTCACAACGTTACTGGGTGACTATAAAGGTGCACTACGGGTATCTCCGAAAGTGTCTGTTGGGTTGGCACGGATCGAGACTGGGATTTGTCACTCCGTGTGACGGAGAGGTATCTCTGGGCCCACTCGGTAATGCATCATCATAATGAGCTCAATGTGACTAAGGCGTTAGTCACGGGATCATGCATTGCGGTAGGAGTAAAGAGACTTGCCGGTAACGAGATTGAACAAGGTATTGGGATACCGACGATCGAATCTCGGGCAAGTAACATACCGATTGACAAAGGGAATTGCATACGGATTGATTGAATCCTCGACACCGTGGTTCATCCGATGAGATCATCGTGGAACATGTGGGAGCCAACATGGGTATCCAGATCCCGCTGTTGGTTATTGACCGGAGAGGCGTCTCGGTCATGTCTGCATGTCTCCCGAACCCGTAGGGTCTACACACTTAAGGTCCGGTGACGCTAGGGTTGTAGAGATATATGTATGCGGAAACCCGAAAGTTGTTCGGAGTCCCGGATGAGATCCCGGACGTCATGAGAGGTTCCGGAATGGTCCGGAGGTGAAGAATTATATATAGGAAGTCAAGTTTCGGCCACCGGGAAAGTTTCGGGGGTTACCGGTATTGTACCGGGACCACCGGAAGGGTCCCGGGGGTCCACCGGGTGGGGCCACCTGTCCCGGAGGGCCCCGTGGGCTGAAAGTGGAAGGGAACCAGCCCTTAGTGGGCTGGGGCGCCCCCCTTGGGCCTCCCCCCATGCGCCTAGGGTTGGGAACCCTAGGGGGGAGCTTCCCCCTTGCCTTGGGGGGCAAGGCACCCCTTTCCACCCCTTGGCCGCCGCCCCCCCCCCAACCCTAGATGGGTTTTGGCCGCCCCCCCTCCCAAGGTGGCCTATATAAAGGGGGGAGGGAGGGCAGCAACCTACAGCTTTGGGCGCCTCCCTCCTCCCCTGCAACACCTCTCTCTCTCTCTCGCAGAAACTCGGCGAAGCCCTGCCGGAGACCCGCTACATCCACCACCACGCCGTCATGCTGTTGGATCTCCATCAACCTCTCCTAACCCCTTGCTGGATCAAGACGGAGGAGACGTCGCTGCACCGTACGTGTGTTGAACGCGGAGGTGCCGTCCGTTCGGCACTCGGTCATCGGTGATTTGGATCACGGCGAGTACTACTCCGTCATCCACATTCATTGGAACGCTTCCGCTCGCGATCTACAAGGGTATGTAGATGCACTCCCTTCCCCTCGTTGCTAGTACACTCCATAGATGCATCTTGGTGAGCGTAGGAAAATTTTAAAATTATGCTACGATTCCCAACAGTGGCATCATGAGCCAGGCCTATGCGTAGTTACTATGCACGAGTAGAACACAAAGCAGTTGTGGGCGTTGAGTTTGCCAATTCTTCTTGCCGCTACTAGTCTTTTCTTGTTTCGGCGGTATTGTAGGATGAAGCGGCCCGGACCGACCTTACACGTACACTTACGTGAGACAGGTTCCACCGACTGACATGCACTAGTTGCATAAGGTGGCTAGCGGGTGTCTGTCTCTCCTACTTTTGTCGGAACGGATTCGATGAAAAGGGTCCTTATGAAGGGTAAATAGAAATTGGCAAATCACGTTGTGGTCATACGTAGGTAAGAAACGTTCTTGCTAGAAACCTACAAACCACGTAAAAACTTGCAACAACAATTAGAGGACGTCTAACTTGTTTTTGCAGCAAGTGCTATGTGATGTGATATGGCCAGAAGATGTGATGAATGATATATGTGATGTATGAGATTGATCATATTCTTGTAATAGGAATCACGACTTGCATGTCGATGAGTATGACAACCGGCAGGAGCCATAGGAGTTGTCTTTATTATTTTGCATGACCTGCGTGTCATTGAATAACGCCATGTAAATTACTTTACTCTGTTGCTAAACGCGTTAGCCATAGAAGTAGAAGTAATCGTTGGCGTGACGACTTCATGAAGACACAATGATGGATATCATGATGATGGAGATCATGGTGTCATGCCGGTGACGAAGATGATCATGGTGCCCCGAAGATGGAGATCAAAGGAGCATAATGATATTGGCCATATCATGTCACTATTTGATTGCATGTGATGTTTATCATGTTTTTGCATCTTATTTGCTTAGAACGACGGTAGTAAGTAAGATGATCCCTTAGAATAATTTCAAGAAAGTGTTCACCCTAACTGTGCACCGTTGCGAAGGTTCGTTGTTTCGAAGCACCACGTGATGATCGGGTGTGATAGATTCTAACGTTCGAATACAACGGGTGTTGACGAGCCTAGCATGTACAGACATGGCCTCGGAACACACGCAATACACTTAGGTTGACTTGACGAGCCTAGCATGTACAGACATGGCCTCGGAACACACGCAATACACTTAGGTTGACTTGACGAGCCTAGCATGTACAGACATGGCCTCGGAACACACGCAATACACTTAGGTTGACTTGACGAGCCTAGCATGTACAGACATGGCCTCGGAACACGGAGGACCGAAAGGTCGAGCATGAGTAGTATAGAAGATGCGATCAACATGGAGATGTTCACCGATCTTGACTAGTCCGTCTCACGTGATGATCGGACACGGCCTAGTTAAACTCGGATCATGTTTCACTTAGATGACGAGAGGGATGTCTATCTGAGTGGGAGTTCATTAAATAATTTGATTAGATGAACTCAATTATCATGAACTTAGTCTAAAATCTTTACACTATGTCTTGTAGATCAAATGGACAACGTTGTCCTCAATTTCAACGCGTTCCTAGAGAAAACCAAGCTGAAAGATGATGGCAGCAACTATACGGACTGGGTCCGGAACCTGAGGCTCATCCTTATAGTAGCCAAGAAAGATTATGTCTTAGAAGCACCGCTAGGTGATGCACCAATCCCACAGAACCAAGACGTTATGAACGCTTGGCAATCACGTGCTGATGATTACTCCCTCGTTCAGTGCGGCATGCTTTACAGCTTAGAGCCGGGTCTCCAAAAGCGTTTTGAGAAACATGGAGCATATGAGATGTTCGAGGAGCTGAAACTGGTTTTTCAAGCTCATGCCCGGGTCGAGAGATATGATGTCTCCGACAAGTTCTTCAGCTGTAAAATGGAGGAGAACAGTTCTGTTAGTGAGCACATACTCAGAATGTCTGGGTTGCACAACCGCTTGTCTCAGCTGGGAGTTAATCTCCCGGATGACGCGGTCATTGACAGAATCCTCCAGTCGCTTCCACCAAGCTACAAGAGCTTTGTGATGAACTACAATATGCAGGGGATGGAAAAGACCATTCCCGAGGTATATTCAATGCTGAAATCAGCGGAAGGGGAGATCAGAAAAGAACATCAAGTGTTGATGGTGAATAAAACCACCAAGTTCAAGAAGGGCAAGGGTAAGAAGAACTTCAAGAAGGACGGCAAGGGAGTTGCCGCGCCCGGTAAACCAGTTACTGGGAAGAAGTCAAAGAATGGACCCAAGCCCGGGACTGAGTGCTTTTATTGCAAGGGAAGTGGTCACTGGAAGCGGAACTGCCCCAAATATTTAGCGGACAAGAAGAAGGCCGGCAACACCCAAGGTATATGTGATATACAAGTAATTGATGTGTACCTTACCAGTACTCGTAGTAGCTCCTGGGTATTTGATACCGGTGCGGTTGCTCATATTTGTAACTCAAAGCAGGAACTACGGAATAAACGGAGACTGGCAAAGGACGAGGTGACGATGCGCGTCGGGAATGGTTCCAAGGTCGATGTGATCGCCGTCGGCACGCTACCTCTGCATCTACCCACGGGATTAGTTTTAAACCTCAATAATTGTTATTTAGTGCCAGCTTTGAGCATGAACATTGTATCTGGATCTCGTTTAATTCGAGATGGCTACTCATTTAAATCCGAGAATAATGGTTGTTCTATTTATTTGAGAGATATGTTTTATGGTCATGCCCCGCTGGTCAATGGTTTATTTTTGATGAATCTCGAACGTGATGTTACACATGTTCATAGTGTGAATACCAAAAGATGTAAAGTTGATAACGATAGTCCCACATACTTGTGGCACTGCCGCCTTGGTCACATTGGTGTCAAGCGCATGAAGAAGCTCCATGCAGATGGACTTTTGGAGTCTCTTGATTACGAATCATTTGACACGTGCGAACCATGCCTCATGGGTAAGATGACCAAGACTCCGTTCTCCGGAACAATGGAGCGAGCAACCAACTTATTGGAAATCATACATACCGATGTGTGTGGTCCAATGAGTGTTGAGGCTCGCGGAGGATATCGTTATGTTCTCACTCTCACTGATGATTTAAGTAGATATGGATATGTCTACCTGATGAAACACAAGTCTGAAACCTTTGAAAAGTTCAAAGAATTTCAGAGTGAGGTTGAGAATCAACGTGACAGGAGAATAAAATTCCTACGATCAGATCGTGGTGGAGAATATTTAAGTCACGAGTTTGGTGCACACTTAAGGAAATGTGGAATAGTTTCACAACTCACGCCGCCTGGAACACCTCAGAGAAATGGTGTGTCCGAACGTCGTAATCGCACTCTATTGGATATGGTGCGATCTATGATGTCTCTTACCGATTTACCGCTCTCATTTTGGGGTTATGCTTTAGAGACTGCCGCATTCACTTTAAATAGGGCTCCGTCGAAATCCGTTGAGACGACACCGTATGAATTATGGTTTGGGAAGAAACCTAAGCTGTCGTTTCTAAAAGTTTGGGGATGCGATGCTTATGTCAAGAAACTTCAACCTGAAAAGCTCGAACCCAAATCGGAAAAATGCGTCTTCATAGGATACCCTAAGGAAACTATTGGGTATACCTTCTACCTCAGATCCGAAGGCAAGATCTTCGTTGCCAAGAACGGGTCCTTTCTGGAGAAGGAGTTTCTCTCGAAAGAATTGAGTGGGAGGAAAGTGGAACTTGATGAGGTGATAGTCACCCCTTCCGAACCGGAAAGTAGCGCAGCGCGGGAAAATGTTCCTGTGGTGCCTACACCGACTGGGGAGGAAGTTAATGATGATGATCATGAAGCTTCGGATCAAGTTACTGAACTTCGTAGGTCCACAAGGACACGTTCCGCACCAGAGTGGTACGGCAACCCTGTCCTGGAAATCATGTTGTTAGACAACGGTGAACCTTCGAACTATGAAGAAGCGATGGCGGGCCCGGATTCCGACAAATGGCTAGAAGCCATGAAATCCGAGATAGAATCCATGTATGAAAACAAAGTATGGACTTTGACTGACTTGCCCGATGAGCGGCGAGCCATAGAAAACAAATGGATCTTTAAGAAGAAGACGGACGCGGATGGTAATGTGACCATCTACAAAGCTCGACTTGTCGCTAAGGGTTATCGACAAGTTCAAGGGGTTGACTACGATGAGACTTTCTCACCCGTAGCGAAGCTGAAGTCCGTCCGAATCATGTTAGCAATTGCCGCATACTATGATTATGAGATATGGCAGATGGACGTCAAAACGGCATTCCTTAACGGCTTCCTTAAGGAAGAGTTGTATATGATGCAGCCGGAAGGTTTTGTCGATCCTAAGAATGCTAACAAAGTATGCAAGCTCCAGCGCTCAATCTATGGGCTGGTGCAAGCATCTCGGAGTTGGAACATTCGCTTTGATGAGATGATCAAAGCGTTTGGGTTTACACAGACTTATGGAGAAGCCTGTGTTTACAAGAAAGTGAGTGGGAGCTCTGTAGCATTTCTCATATTATATGTGGATGACATATTATTGATGGGAAATGATATAGAATTCTTGGAAAGTATAAAGGCCTATTTGAATAAGTGTTTTTCAATGAAGGACCTTGGAGAAGCTGCTTATATATTAGGCATCAAGATCTATAGAGATAGATCAAGACGCCTCATTGGTCTTTCACAGAGTACATACCTTGACAAGATATTGAAGAAGTTCAGTATGGATCAGTCCAAGAAGGGGTTCTTGCCTGTATTGCAAGGTGTGCAATTGAGCACGGCTCAATGCCCGACCACGGCAGAAGATATAGAAGAGATGAGTGTCATCCCCTATGCCTCGGCCATAGGGTCTATTATGTATGCCATGCTGTGTACCAGACCTGATGTAAACCTTGCCGTAAGTTTGGTAGGAAGGTACCAAAGTAATCCCGGCAAGGAACACTGGACAGCGGTCAAGAATATCCTGAAGTACCTGAAGAGGACTAAGGATATGTTTCTCGTTTATGGAGGTGACGAAGAGCTCGTCGTAAAGGGTTACGTCGACGCTAGCTTCGACACAGATCTGGATGACTCGAAGTCACAGACCGGATACGTGTATATTTTGAATGGAGGAGCAGTAAGCTGGTGCAGTTGCAAGCAAAGCGTCGTGGCGGGATCTACATGTGAAGCGGAGTACATGGCAGCCTCGGAGGCAGCACAGGAAGCAGTCTGGATGAAGGAGTTCATTACCGACCTAGGGGTGATTCCCAATGCGTCGGGCCCAATGACTCTCTTCTGTGACAACACTGGAGCTATTGCCCTTGCGAAGGAGCCCAGGTTTCACAGGAAGACCAGGCATATCAAGCGTCGCTTCAACTCCATTCGTGAAAGTGTTCAAAATGGAGACATAGATATTTGTAAAGTACATACGGACCTGAATGTAGCAGATCCGTTGACTAAACCTCTCCCTAGGGCAAAACATGATCAACACCAGGACGCAATGGGTGTTCGATTCATCACAATGTAACTAGATTATTGACTCTAGTGCAAGTGGGAGACTGTTGGAAATATGCCCTAGAGGCAATAATAAATGGTTATTATTATATTTCTTTGTTCATGATAATCGTCTATTATTCATGCTATAATTGTATTGTCCGGAAATCGTAATACATGTGTGAATACATAGACCACAACGTGTCCCTAGTAAGCCTCTAGTTGACTAGCTCGTTGATCAACAGATAGTCATGGTTTCCTGACTATGGACATTGGATGTCATTGATAACGGGATCACATCATTAGGAGAATGATGTGATGGACAAGACCCAATCCTAAGCATAGCATAAAAGATCGTGTAGTTTCGTTTGCTAGAGCTTTTCCAATGTCAAGTATCTTTTCCTTAGACCATGAGATCGTGCAACTCCCGGATACCGTAGGAGTGCTTTGGGTGTGCCAAACGTCACAACGTAACTGGGTGACTATAAAGGTGCACTACGGGTATCTCCGAAAGTGTCTGTTGGGTTGGCACGGATCGAGACTGGGATTTGTCACTCCGTGTGACGGAGAGGTATCTCTGGGCCCACTCGGTAATGCATCATCATAATGAGCTCAATGTGACTAAGGCGTTAGTCACGGGATCATGCATTGCGGTACGAGTAAAGAGACTTGCCGGTAACGAGATTGAACAAGGTATTGGGATACCGACGATCGAATCTCGGGCAAGTAACATACCGATTGACAAAGGGAATTGCATACGGATTGATTGAATCCTCGACACCGTGGTTCATCCGATGAGATCATCGTGGAACATGTGGGAGCCAACATGGGTATCCAGATCCCGCTGTTGGTTATTGACCGGAGAGGCGTCTCGGTCATGTCTGCATGTCTCCCGAACCCGTAGGGTCTACACACTTAAGGTCCGGTGACGCTAGGGTTGTAGAGATATATGTATGCGGAAACCCGAAAGTTGTTCGGAGTCCCGGATGAGATCCCGGACGTCACGAGAGGTTCCGGAATGGTCCGGAGGTGAAGAATTATATATAGGAAGTCAAGTTTCGGCCACCGGGAAAGTTTCGGGGGTTACCGGTATTGTACCGGGACCACCGGAAGGGTCCCGGGGGTCCACCGGGTGGGGCCACCTGTCCCGGAGGGCCCCGTGGGCTGAAAGTGGAAGGGAACCAGCCCTTAGTGGGCTGGGGCGCCCCCCTTGGGCCTCCCCCCATGCGCCTAGGGTTGGGAACCCTAGGGGGGAGCTTCCCCCTTGCCTTGGGGGGCAAGGCACCCCTTTCCACCCCTTGGCCGCCGCCCCCCCAACCCTAGATGGGTTTTGGCCGCCCCCCCTCCCAAGGGGGCCTATATAAAGGGGGGAGGGAGGGCAGCAACCTACAGCCTTGGGCGCCTCCCTCCTCCCCTGCAACACCTCTCTCTCTCTCTCGCAGAAGCTCGGCGAAGCCCTGCCGGAGACCCGCTACATCCACCACCACGCCGTCGTGCTGTTGGATCTCCATCAACCTCTCCTTCCCCCTTGCTGGATCAAGAAGGAGGAGACGTCGCTGCACCGTACGTGTGTTGAACGCGGAGGTGCCGTCCGTTCGGCACTCGGTCATCGGTGATTTGGATCACGGCGAGTACTACTCCGTCATCCACATTCATTGGAACGCTTCCGCTCGCGATCTACAAGGGTATGTAGATGCAGTCCCTTCCCCTCGTTGCTAGTACACTCCGTAGATGCATCTTGGTGAGCGTAGGAAAATTTTAAAATTATGCTACGATTCCCAACAATATTAATATCAATGCTAATCACATACTTAATATGCAAATAATATCCTACCTAATATTTATGTGTAATTAATATATTACATAATATCAACGTGCATTGCACGTACATATTTACTACTAGTTGGTATAGATGCACGAGTGCTATGAGAATTATTATTTTTTCTTTAAAAACTTTCCTAATGTGGCTATTAAACCTTATCAAAAGATTTAACGAGTGAGGTGGCATGATCCCGATGTGCATCGCAAAACAGGGGAGGATTAGGGGGTCAAAGGATGCAGAGTTATTTCGGTCTTCTGCATGCTCTGACACTGCCACATGTCAAATGATAACCACAAACAAGAACATGCAAAATGGGCGATGGCAGGTGAACCTAAGTTGGACAAACGCAAGTTATAATTAGTTCAAGATTACTGGCTGGATACATGATGATTACTTGATCAGATACGCAGAGAAGAGCAGTACACCACATCACTCACTCTCTGCATGCCTCGCCTGATCTCGGATAAGTGCTGAACATTATACTAACTAGTCGTCAACCCGTGCACCTGGCTAGCAATTTAAAGACTACAAAATTTAGTATTAGAGAATCATAAGCAGTCACTAAATTGTTTCGTGGTGATACACTCTAATAATACTTATTTAATTTTTACCATTGTTTTTCTTGATTAGTTATATCCCTATTTACATTGATTTTAATATTGTTATTCCAAAGGCTCTGACGTAACTCAACATATTTTCATGAATATGTATACAAATCTACTTGATCTTTTTTCTTGAGGTTGCGTCAATTAATTTGATTGGAGGGAGTATTTAATTGCTTTTTTAATGGACATACACACTTGCATGAATGTTTGGAGCATGTTTCACTCGTATCTAACTTTGATATATAGCTATATTTAGGCCAAGTGTTCCTTGTCACCAAATGTGGCTAAGGCTAACAGAAGCCCTGACATGTCAATGTATGGACATTAAAGTGTAGAAAGTAGCCGTTGCTATGGTTTAAATCATATATATCTCCCAGTTGATGCCCTTCATTATTTCAAATATATGTATTTTCTTTTATTTCTAGCATTTATGTGCATATGAAATCTAAGACATGGTAATGTCGTATATATATGCATGTGATTCGATCATTACATAATCCAGATATATGTGTGCCTTGTATAATCCAGATATATATGTGCCTTGTATATGATTATCCCTGCCATTTTCAAACCCTAGAATATATCAGTATTTTTTATCAGAGGCGTCAGGCACCTGAATATATCATAATACCAACAATGATCACTTATGTACCTTGATCGGAGGTGCCGGACACGTCGTGACATCCAACATGTAAAATTGCTGGGACATTGGGGCGACCACCATCTAAAATTCATGTCTGAGAATTTTTTAGACTTGTGCTTTATTTTTTTTAGGTGAGTCTTGGTCCTAAACCAATAATTCTAGGGAGACACGTTTACGATGGTATACAAAATTGTAAGCTTTTAGGACTCGACCCCAACTGAACTTCACGGTGCTTGCTTGATCCTAATAATGGTAGAATTTAGATCTTCAGGTCATTTTTATGTGTTTTAATAGGTCAACCTGGGGGTTTGTATGATGCCTCCCATTAGTAACAGATTATAATATACTATAAACCTCAAAGCGATTCCGAAACACATTTTAATGTCCAATAAAATAGTAAATGCTGTTAGTAATAACTGATGAGGGGCCTCATAATACTAATATTACCGAAATATATATTCGGAAATTAAATATGGCCATAAAATTAAATTCAAGTTCGAAGAATCTCTTACCACATCATTAGGTCGGGACATAATTAACTTCAGCTCCCTTCACTTCCAACAAATAATTAAATTAAGTGAAGGGATGAAAAACAACGTATATATACTGCTATTGTCTTTCTTCAAACTTAACATATCTAGCAACGGATAAAGGACATAGTAATAGCCATGTGCCAAATGGGAAGCACACCCCGAGCACGAGGTCGATAAGACCCGTGTGCCGGTGGCCACGTGCGCGGCATGCGCACTTAGCTTACCAAAAATTGTCAATCGACTTAGTAATAGCCATATTAATTAACTAAATGTAATACACAATGTGAACAGTGGCAAAAGGCAAAGTGAGAGGAGGCAATCAAGACAGATTCATTTTGTTCGTCTGCAATGGTGCGGTTTCTCGTTCTTAGTGCACTTACGTGAAGAAAACAATCAGTTAACATGCTCATGCGTACAGTTGTAACCAAATTTTACAGAACCCGACCATAAACAATTGCATCCACTTATTGCATCCGTGCATGTAATTCACGCGATTAAGCAATCAGACCATACCTGAAGGTTCGTTCCATCAAGCAATAGATGCTGGATTCAAACTTGATTTTCCCATGGTGGTAGCACGCAGGAGAACATAAAGCGGAAGGTCATCCATCACAGAATGCAACTCAACAATCAGAGAAGGCGTGGCGCCGTCAGTCTCGACTGGTAGGTGCACGAATATTGAAGGGAAGGAGACGGCCGCGGCCATGTACAGGAGTCGACGTCGATGTTTTTTTTTTTTCCTTTTTATTATATCCGCAGTCAAGGTTGGGTAGAGGCATTACGATGTGCTATAACCGAATCGTGGAAGATTTTTCTTCCCATCCGTGATGTGGGATAATTTTCTCTTTTTTTATCTATCGATGTAGTTTTTATGGCTGGAGGCTTCCTTTGTTTTTTTTTTCCACCAAAGATCGAATCTATACCTGAAAGGAGAGGAACGTGGTGATGGCCTTTTTTAGGAAACCTGTTCATGGTCCTGTTTTTTTTTATCTATCGATGGAGCTTTTATGGGTGGAGCTTCCTTTGTTTTTTGTTTACCAAAGATTGAATCATACGTGAAAGGAGAGGAACGTGGTGATGACCCCTTTTTTTAGTAAACGTGCTCATAGTCCTGTTTTTTTTACAACTGTGCTGACGGTCCTGTTTCTTCTGAAATATGGTCTCTTTTTTTGAGGGAAATGCCATCATGGCGGTTTATATTGAGATATGTCTCTTATAATAACGGTGTTTAATTTTCTTGTGAGATCGCGACTCTTATAACGTTTTTGTTAAGGAAAATATTGATTTTTCTTCTGATGTTAACTATGTGCAAGTTGGGTCATGTTTACGTCCAGATTGGTTATTTTTTTGTCACGGGTGTAACGGAAATTGAAGGGTCAAGATAAATCTATAACATAGATCGGATGATTGAGAATGACCAACGCACTTTTAATGATGTGGATTAACGTGGAGCTTCGTATGATGCCTTCAATTAGTAAATATAAGATAAGATGTATAAGATAAGATGGGCTGGCGCACGCAGCTTATTGCGCACTACTAAAGTACTAATGGATCTATTAGTCTAATTAGTGGAAGGAGATGTTCTTGAGGTGCTCCGGCGCGTCCTGGAAGGAGTGCTTCCTGGCCATGGAGAGGATGGTCTTGTCGGCGACGATGAAGTAGGCCATCCCGGCGACGGTGGAGATGATGAGCGCCTGCCCGGTTGGGTTGAGGTGCGCCCTCGCCCACGGCAGCATCCTCACGCTCGCCAGCTGCAGAGAAAGGCACGGAGGAAGAAGACAGTGAGATGCATGATTGTTAGATCTTGGGGATGCTTGCAAGATAGCGGTGCCGGCTGAGAAACGTGTACTTACGGTGGGGACTGCGGTTGCAACGGTGGCGACGGCGGCGGCCTTGGCTCCCGCAATGGCTGCCTCTGCAGTTACGAATCAACAATGGCATGCATGTTACCGACTGGCTGCCTCTGCAGTTACGAATCAACAATGGCGCCGCCCCTGCCTCGTTGGTCGTATATAAAACCATCTCACGTGCACTGCACTCCACTACAACGGGATAAGAGGAGGCATCGATCGATCGGGGTTGGCAGAGAAGGGAGCGTGCGTGGGATAAGAGCATCTCTAGCGGATCCTTTAAAATCGCAAACTGCAAAACTGAGATACGAGTTGAAAAAAGTGCGCTTCAAAGATTTATTTTAGCTGCGGCCGAATAGATACTGTAAAACAAACTGTAAAACTGGAATAAAGAGCTCCTTCCTTCAGTCCGGCCGCTGCCGCCCCTTCCCCCAGCCGGCCGCGCCGGCCACGCCGGTCGCGTCCAACCCCGTCGGCCGCGCCCCATCGCTCGCAGGCCAAGACGCGTCGCACGTCGGCCGCGCCCCGTCGCCCGTCGGCCGCACCCCGCCCCTGTCGGCCGCGCCCCATCACCGCGCCGGCCGCGCCCAACCTCGCCGGCCATGCCCCGTCGCCTCCGTCGTCCGCGCCCAGCCTTGCCGGCCACGCCCCGCCGCCTACGCAGTCCGCGCCTTACTCTATTGCCAGCCGAGTCGTGCCCTTTTGCCTGCCGCGTCGGGAGGATTCCGGCGGCTAGGCTGAGGTCATGGGAGGCCACGGCTATGTCGAGCTCGTCCAATTCGAACCGGCGGCAACTGATTGCGGCGCCTAGAGGCCTTTTCCGGTGTGCGGTGATGAATTCCGGCGAGTTTAGGGCGGATTCCGGCAAACTCCGCGGCGACGTGATTGTTTCGACGAGGTTTGACCGGTATACGGGCCCCCTAGATTCGGCTTTCCAACCTCCAAAGATAAGGGTTTCAGGTGTGCATTTGCGGGTGGCCCTTAAAATTTTTACGGGTTGAACCACTTTTACAGTTTCTGTTCTGGACACTTTTTTCGCCCAAAACTGTAAAACGCAAAATTTTTACGGGTTTGACCACTTATGCGGGGTCTACTAGAGATGCTCTAACACTAGACTAGGAGGAGCATGTGCGTGAGAGGAGTGCGGTGTGCCCTCCGTTTTGGCGCTCCCAATTTTCCGCCAACTCCGCGAGAGTTTGCCACTTTCGTCGGCGTCGTTCCCTGCTGAGAAACTACCCGAGGTAGGTTTGCACCTTTCGTCATTTCGCCAATTTGCTCATCTGTCCACGGACGCCGATGTCGGAGACCCCATCCAATGCTCCTTGCATACATTTTAAACATCTTTTTAACAAACCGAATTAAATTCATGCAAACATAATGGATGCCATACAAATCGGAAAATAAGATAAAACTAGTCTACGGCCGGCGGCGGCGGATATCCATTCCGACGATATGGATACCCTTGACTAGTCTACTGCCGACCACGCCTTCATAGTTGTCCCTATGTCCGGCAACCGTGAGCCCCGGAGGTAGATGCTTCAACGCAAAGGGCGGCTCGCTTTCCCATCGCTCATCGGAGTGGAACTGTCGGCTGATGCTTCAGCCAGAGGGGGAGGGTCCCTACACTGCAAGGACCAGAGTTGGTTTTTGGGTAGGGGGACATGGTGGCCTGCCACAGGGCAAGACACCGGTTGCGTACGGCGGTGTCGCCTCGGCGGTGGCCTTCATGGAACCCAAGCAGCTGCAACCTCCCGTGTTCTACTTCTCCTCGATGATGGCGGCAGGCGCTGGCGTGCTGGCCACCACCTGGTCGATGTCCGTGCAGCCGGCTTCTCTTTCTCTGCATCCAGGGCGCGGACGCAGACACAGGAGGGGTGGTACGACACGACGTCGTCCACAACAACCACGATGCCCGGGTCGACCTGGGGAACTTGTCACTCCTCACCTCGTCACCGGTAATGTTCAAGAAGGAAATGGGGAGTGGAGGTGTGTTGTTGTTATTCTCCGGAGTCTGGCATCATTTAAATAGTGGGCAGACACGAGAAGCCAACCGGCATTGTGTTTAATGCCGACCGGCTCGCGGACGTACGAGTGGTCGAAGTATATTTCTCGGCACATATGCGGGTTTCTTGGAGGAAAGCGGGCAGTTTGCAGTCGCTTGGATGCGGCGAGGATGCATGTTCCCTCTCCTTCCTGTGAAGGAGGAGCCGGCCTTGCCCCGGCACAACCATGTCGTCCAAATCATACGCCGCGTGAAGGAGGAGCCGGCCTCGCCCCCACACCATCATGGCGTCCAGATCGAACGACGGGTCAAGGAAGAGCCGTCGTCCCCACCATGAGGCCAGTACGGCCGCATGGATGCGCCATCGTTCCGCTGCACCGCCACCGCCTCGCCGTCAAGGAGATTGCCGCCCACGATCAAGAAGGCGCGGGGCCGCCTCCTCCACTACCTCGAAGGAGGCTGTTACGGCGGTCCCTCGGCCTCGAGGGTCGTCGTCTCTGAGGCGGAGTGCACGGCTCGACGGTAGGAGAGGTACGACCGGCGCAATGCCGGTCGCTGCTCCACGTTCGCGAAGAGCGATGTGGCACCAAACTAGGTCCACAACAACCCTGATCTCGCCACGACTTGGGCACTCGACCGCTTCATGACCACTGGGAGACAGCCGCCGCCGTCTTGACGGCGAGCTCGCCAAGATCGGCGAGGAGTGGTTGCTTAGCTACTCATCCACCAACGCTGGTCCGCCAGGGCTCTGAAGGCCACATCGATAGTGGCCGTGAGGGCACTCCGTGCGGCGCAGCAGGAGGTGGAGCGGCTCCTCCGCGAGCGGCAGGCAGCCGCCGGACAAGGCTGTCGCGGCCCTCCGGTGTCGTTGCACCGCTGGAGGAATCACGACGACGATGCAACTTCTTGAGCTTGCGTTGGTTTTCCCTTGAAGAGGAAAGGGTGATGCAGCAAAGTAGAGATAAGTATTTCCCTCAGTTAGAGAACCAAGGTATCTATCCAGTAGGAGGTACAAGCAAGTCCCTAATCTATGCACCTGCACAAACAATCAAACACTTGCACCCAACGTGATAAAGGGATTGTCAATATCCCTTCTCGGTCAATTGCAAAGGTGAGATGTGATAGAGATAGGTATAAAAGATTGCTAAAAAGTAAAAGTAAATAAAATTGCAGCAATGTATTTTTGGTATTTTTTGTTTATAGATCTGAAAATATATGATGGAAAATAGACCCGAGGGCCATATGTTTCACTAGAGGCTTCTCTCATGAAGGTAAATAATAGAGTGGGTAAACAAATTACTGTCGAGCAATTGATAGAAAAGCGCAAAGTTATGACGATATCCAAGGCAATGATTATGCATATAGGCATCACGTCCGTGTCAAATAGACCGAAACAATTCTGCATCTACTACTATTACTCCACACATCGACCGCTATCCAGCATGCATCTAGAGTATTAAGTTCATAAAGAACGGAGTAACGCCTTAAGTAAGATGACATAATGTAGAGGGATAAACTCAAACAATATGATGAAAACCCCATCATTTTATACTTGATGGCAACAATACAATACGTGTCTCGCTACCCCTACTTTGTCACTGGGTGAGGACACCGCAAGATTGAACCCAAAACTAAGCACCTCTCCCATTGCAAGAAATACCAATCTAGTTGGCCAAACCAAAACGATAATTCAAAATGAAATATAAATATATCAAATCATGCATATAAGAATTCAAAGAAGATTCAAATAATATTCATAGATAATCCGATAATAAATCCACAATTCATTGGATCTCGAGAAACACACCGCAAAAGAAGATTACATCGGATAGACTCCAAGAACATCGAGTAGAACATGGTATTGAGAATCAAAGAGAGAGAAGAAGCCATCTAGCTACTTGCTATGGACCCGTAGGTCTGAGGTAAACTACTCACGCTTCATCGGAAGGGTAATAGGGTTGATGTAGATGCCCTCCGTGATTGAATCTCCCTCACGTAGATCGCCAGAAAAGGCCCCAAGATGAGATCTCACGGGAACAGAAGGTTGCGGTGGTGGAAAAGTATTTTTGTGGCTTTTACTGAGGGTTTGGTAATATATATTTATAGGCCAAGGAAGGAGGTCGGTGGACTCCCGAGGGGGCCACAAGCCAGGGGGCGTGCCCCTACGGCTTGTCGTCGCCTCGTTGTGTTGGGTTATGCAGTAATTTCAAAAAAAATCCTACGCACACGCAAGATCATGGTGATGCATAGCAACGAGAGGGGAGAGTGTTGTCCACGTACCCTCATAGACCGAAAGCGGAAGCGTTATGACAACGCGGTTGATGTAGTCGTACGTCTTCACGATCGACCGATCCTAGTACCGAACGTACAGCACCTCCGCGATCTGCACACGTTCAGCTCAGTGACGTCCCACGAACTCACGATCCAGTAGAGCTTCGAGGCTGAGCTTCGTCAGCACAACAGCATGATAACGGTGATGATGAAGCTACCGGCGTAGGGCTTCGCCTAAGCACTACGACGATATGACCGAGGTGGATTATGGTGGAGGGCGGCACCGCACACGGCTAAGAGATCAATGATCAACTTGTGTGTCTGTGGGGTGCCCCCTCTCCTGCATATAAAGGAGTGGAGGAGGGGGAGGGCCGGCCCTCTACTATGGCGCGCCTTGGGGAGTCCTACTCCCACCGGGAGTAGGATTCCCCCCCTTCCAAGTAGTAGGAGTAGGAGAGAAGGAAGGGGAAGAGAGAAGAGAAGGAAGGAGGGGGCGCCACCCCTCCCCCTAGTCCAATTCGGACTAGGCCTTGGGGGGCGCGCGGCCTGCCCTAGGCAACCCCTCTCTCTCTCCCCTAAAGCCCAATAAGGCCCATATACTCCCCGGCGAATTCCCGTAACTCTCGGGTACTCCGATAAATACCCGAACCACTCAGAACCTTTCCGATGTCCGAATATAGCCTTCCAATATATCGATCTTTACGTCTCAAACATTTCGAGACTCCTCGTCATGTCTCTGATCTCATCTGGGACTCCGAACAACCTTCGGTACATCAAAACACATAAACTCATAATACCGATCGTCACCGAACGTTAAGCGCGCGGACCCTACGGGTTCGAGAACTATGTAGACATGACCGAGACTCATCTCTGGTCAATAACCAACAGCGAAACCTGGATGCTCATATTGGCTCCTACATATTTTACGAGGATCTTTATCGGCCAAACCGCATAACAACATACGTTGTTCCCTTTGTCATCGGTATGTTACTTGCCCGAGATTCGATCGTCGGTATCTCAATACCTAGTTCAATCTCGTTACCGGCAAGTCTCTTTACTCATTCCGTAATGCATCATCCCGCAACTAACTCATTAGTTACATTGCTCGCAAGGCTTATAGTGATGTGCATTACTGAGAGGGCCCAAAGATACCTCTCCGATACTCGGAGTGACAAATCCTAATCTCGATCTATGCCAACCCAACAAACGCCTTCGGAGACACCTGTAGAGCATCTTTATAATCACCCAGTTACGTTGTGACGTTTGATAGCACACAAGGTGTTCCTCCGGTATTCGGGAGTTGCATAATCTCATAGTCATAGGAACATGTATAAGTCATGAAGAAAGCAATAGCAACATACTAAACGATCAAGTGCTAAGCTAACGGAATGGGTCAAGTCAATCACATCATTCTCTAATGATGTGATCCCGTTATTAATCAAATGACAACTCATGTCTATGGCTAGGAAATTTAACCATCTTTGATTCAACGAGCTAGTCAAGTAGAGGCATACTAGTGACACTCTGTTTGTCTATGTATTCACACATGTACTAAGTTTCCGGTTAATACAATTCTAGCATGAATAATAAACATTTATCATGATATAAGGAAATATAAATAATAACTTTATTATTGCCTCTAGGGCATATTTCCTTCACGTTGGTCTTGTGACTTCATCTCCAAATCTTGTAGGTGTCTCTTCTGGTCCAAGAAAAATCATCGCGAAAGTTTTATTCCGTTTGGACTCCGTTTGATATTCCTTTTCTCCGAAACTCAAAAACATGGGAAAAACAGAAACTGGCACTGGGCTCTAGGTTAATAGGTTAGTTCCAAAAATAATATAAAATAGCATATTAATGCATATAAAACATCCAAAACAGATAATATAATAGCATGGAACAATCAAAAATTATAGATACGTTGGAGACGTATCAGACGACAAGACGACGTCACTGACAGAGACAGCGGTGCGGCAGGGCAGGGCGGCCACGCGCATGAGGTGGTCGTCCGGTATAGGGTTTTGGTGTTTTTGCTAAACGGTCGAAATATCGACCTTTTATGTAAACTATGTCCGAACTTCAATGAAATCCACTCGGTTTTATCGAATCTTGTCCAATTAGTTCGAACTGTTACTAAAATGTATGCCCGCGTCCATGTCCGCAGACTGGTCACCCCTATCCGCGGACGGATGCGGGAGGAAATTTGCGAGGTTCCCGTTGGAGGTGCCCTAAGAGCAACACCAACTCGTCGACCCAAACAGACGCGCGCTTTGTCCATTTTTTATCCGTTTGGGTCGACGCGTGGACGCCGGTGTCTGGTTTTTCATTTGGGGTCTGCCCATGCATCCAACGCTGGCCCGACTCACATTTTTGAATGCTGACTTAAAATAAACAATCACGTTCAAACATAAACATAAATAATGCATTAAAACCAGTCAGCCGCCACCCAAAGTCTACATTTACATTAAACATAAAATTAAAAAAGTCCGCGCCACCACGCACGGTGCCCTAGGCATCCGAAGGAACGCCGGTCAGGTCGACCAACTGGGGCGCCGGGCCAGCCCACGGGAATGCCACCTCCCAGGCCCGGCCACGTCGCCCTGCTGCGCTGGCTCGGCGCTCCTCCTCCTCCTTCTATCTGCGCTCCTCCTCCTTCTCGCTCTTCCTCTGCATCAGCCGCTCGCCTTGCGCACGCTCCTCCGTCAGCGCGCTGCCTCCAATGCTCTAGGTACGCGGCCGCTGCGTCCATGGCACCACCGGCACTGGGATGCGCTGCGGATCGAAATGCCAGTTGTGCGGCAGCGTGACATCCAACTATGGCAATGGCTGCCTGTACAGCTAGTGCCAGCGTGCTTGGTGCACCGGAATGTGCAGGCGCTGCTTCGCGGGACGGGCAGGCGTGGCGGCGAAGGAGGAACCGCGTAAGAGGAGGATGCGCCGGGGGCGAACTTCCCCTTGCTCTTGCCGGAGCCGCTGAAGAAACGCATGCCTAAGGTTTGGTGGTCGCCGGCGAGGGAGCACGCGGGTGGATGGGGGGGGGGGGGGGTAGATGTGGACAGGCAGTGGAAGTGGATGAGTCCCCTCTCCCCCCTGGCGCACTCGTGGATTAAAAAGGCAGGCCGCCGTAGCTTCTAGCCGCTGACGCGTGGGCCCTTGGTGAATACGACTTGGTAGTTGGCTGGCCGACATGTGGGGCCGCGGCGGACATCGAGGGGACGCGCGGCGCGTCCACACCGACACATTTCAATTCTAAATTTAGGCCTGAAATGGGTCGACGAGGATACGAAGCGGACGCATTTTGAGTTTGAGCCGACGCATTGGGCCTGCGTTTTTGTCCGCGGCAATCCAAACAGATATGGACAGACGAAATGAGTTGCCCCTAACACTACTTTCTACCCGGACAAAGAAGATTCCATGAAACATTTCTTGTCGTATGCACAAATCCTTATTCTAGAGCGTGGGGGTGGTGTGCATGATCCCTGCTTCAGGCACAATAGGGATTTGTCGCTCTCTCCTTTGTTGAAATGCATGAGTGCTATGAGGTTTTTTTTTCTTTATAAAAACTTTCCTAATTTGCGGCGGCATCTATTAAACCTTATCAAAAGATTTAACAAGTGAGGTGGCATGATCCCGATGTGCACCCCAAAACAGGGGAGGAACGGGGGGTCAAAGGCCCTGTTTGGATACTCTAACACAGTTAGAGTTAGAGTTATATTCTAACCCACTCTAACTCAAATAAGCACCTCTTCACGGGGATAGTTGGGTTAGATGGAACTAACCCACTTTAACCCTACCTGTTTGGATACTTTTGGGATTTAAGCCCCCAACTAACCCAAACTAGTTGTAACCCATGATCCAAACAGGGCCAAAGAATGCAGAGTTACTTTTGTCTTATGCATGCTCGGACATTGCCACATGTCAAATGATAACCACACACAAGAAAATGTACTAAGTGGCAGGTGAATCTGAGTTGTACAAATGCAAGTTATTATTAGTTCAAGATTACTGGCTGGATACATGATGATTACTTGATCAGACAAGTCCTTGCACGCAGAGAAGAGCAGTACACCACACCACTGACTGTCTGCAAGCCTCGGGTAAGTGCTGAACGTTACACACCATCTTTCAGCAGACACGTACGGGCTGGCGCACACAGCTTATCGCGCACTGCTAATGGATCTGTTATTACAGTCTAATTAGTGGAAGGAGGTGTTCTTGAGGTGCTCTGGCGCGTCGTCGAAGGAGTGCTTCCTGGCCATGGAGAGGATGGTCTTGTCGGCGACGATGAAGTAGGCCATCCCGGCGACGGTGGAGATGATGAGCGCCTGCCCGGTTGGGTTGAGGTGCGCCCTCGCCCACGGCAGCATCCTCACGCTCGCCAGCTGCAGAGAAAGGCACGGAGGAAGAAGACAGTGAGATGCATGATTGTTAGATCTTGGGGATGTTTGCAAGGTGAGAAACGTGTACTTACGGTGGGGATTGCGGCGGCGACGGTGGCGACGGCCGCGGCCTTGGCTCCCGCCATGGCGGCCTCTGCAGTTTCGAATCGACGTAGGGATGTTAATGACGACCAAGTTTCAGCACAGACCGTACAGAAAGCTACAATGTACTTGAACAGAGTGCCAAGAGCATTGCCGGCATGGTGAACCGGCGGGCCAGCATATCGTTTTGGTTACCTCTGGAGGAGCGCTTGGCGGCGGCGAGCCTCTGGTCGAGGTAGGCAGGGGTCACCGTCGACATCTTCGCGGGAGAGAGCTCGGTGGCACGAGAACCCAAGGAAGTGAATTACTAGTAGCTAGCAGTGAAGTGTGTGAGGCAAGATGAGTAGTGGTGTGTGAGATGGGATGGGGCAGAGCTGGGTGCTCCGGCCGGATTTATAGGCTACGAGAAACAGCGAAACCGGCGTGCGGAGAGGAATGCTAGCTGATACGGTGGGGAGCGAGACCGTGGTTTTCAGACGAGCGGCGGGCGGGCGGGATGGCCGGCGACGCGGCAGAGCACAGATGGTCCGCATATAAAAACCATCCCACGTGACTCGCCTCTCATACTTTTTGATGACCACTGCACCGCAACTGGATAAAAATGAGGCATGGAGCGATCAGGGTTGGCAGGGAGCGTGCTCCTGCGTAGGATAACACGTAGGGGCATGTGCGTGAGTGTGCCCTCCGTTTTGTTGGAGATCTGTGTGGGCGCTCCCTGTTTTCATCCAACCCGGCAGCAGTCCAATTCCGCGACTGGTTCGCTGCAAATCCTTTGTTGATCAACTTTTTCTTAACCGCGCTCGTATATACAAGCATACAGTCAAAGTCACCCTGGCCGCCTTGTAATCGACGGAAACGACTCCTCTCACTGAACACGCATAGCTGTAAATCCTTAATTTATCATGACTTGAACCCTAGTGGGCTGAGAATACCTCTATCCTCCTAACCATTCAACCACATGTTGGTTCGTCTTCGTTCATCACCTTGGTTGCGGGGAAATATAAAGTCAATCACCCATTCAAATAACGTTAAGGTTTTCACTAGCTAGCTACGTCACCGCTCGCACACAACCACCGTACATCTCCCATCTTCGCGAATCCCGATCCCGGCCAAGGTCATGGCTACGAAATATACTGAACAAATGCCATGAGGGGGCAAAAGATGCGGCTACCGAATAAAACCAACAGGATACCGTTCAAAATTCTCAAAGGAACTTTAAATCTCAATTTAAATTTATTTTAGCTAGGTAAACTATGCGTTATACTCATTTTAGGGCATCTCCAATATCAACCCTCAAACCGCCCGCACATATTCAAACTACGCGGTTCGGGCGTGTTTTGCCATTCAATGCGTGTACCGGTCTGCTGACCGATCCGGAGGCACTTTTTCCTGCAAATTGGAAGCAAGTGGGAGGTGGGTTGCGGGAGTCCGGACAGTAGCCACGTAGGACTCCGAACCCCCGGCCACTAAACCCGTCTCTCCTCCCGGTCACATTTTCTTCCAAGCCGCCCCTTCTCCCCCTTGCTTCCTCCTTCTCCGACATTGTCACTATACCTCTCCGGCCGCCACACAGGCATTGCCAGACGTACGCAATCAGCACCGACGCGCCCCCTCACCTTTTACGACGGCGCCGTCCACCCAGGACCCGTCTGTAGCTAGGTACACTCCCCCTCCCCCCCTGTCGACGATGTCCATGGCTGACACCATGCCTGGCAGGTGTTCGGTCAAATGTAATTGAGCTTATTTTCGAATGGCATGTCGTGACCACAAAGAATGGTGGGGGTACTCGACCATGGAGGATGAGTTGTTGTGCGATGCGTGCTTGGCCATATCCATGGAGTTCGTAGGCTTGAGCAGAAGAGGGATCTTCTGGCAGCGCGTGCATGATTCGTTTCACGCGCGAAAGCACATTGCGCTCTATGACATGCACATCATCCATGATCTCAATGTGAAGTCGTTATCGTATCGATGGTATGCCGTCCAGACTACCAAGTTTTGTTACACGGTTACTCGGCCTGGAGGCAATGTGGCCATTGGACACGGCAGCGAAGGACATCGTAAAGTTTTGCTTCCTCCTGCTCAACTTGTTGATTGAATCATTCGCTCACTCAATGTTTCTCTACACATTGTCCCGTAAGCATTGCCATGATGTACCACAGGATAGAGGACGGCCTTTTTATGTACATACACTGTTGGATGAAGCTAAAGCGGCAGTATGTGTGACGACATGATCCATTCATGAAAAGCTTGTTGAACATCCGGTTAAGCTCGTTAAATTTGGCTATTGTTTTAATAGACTTATTTGCATGCTATGTATAGATGACTTGCGCTATTTTCTATCCGAACTTTGATGAATTCCGTCGGGTTTGTGAAAAACCGTCTTGAAATGTATGTGGCTCCCGCATCCGTGTCCACGGACTGGTTCCTCTGTCTCGGGACGGACGCGGGAGAAAATTTGCGGGTCAACATTGAAAATGCCCTTAATTAGGAATACACTAACATTGCAGTGGTTGTCTTTGCGCACCTTAGCGAACGTGAGACCTTCGCGTTCAATGCTTAGAGCATCTACAACCGGATCCTTTATATTGGCTTTGTATCATACCCTTTATATGGGCTGGCGGATGGGTTCAAGAAATAACAACCCAACCGGCCCCCTCAAATGGGCCCCATACATCCGGGCCGACCGACACCCATCATATCTAGCCCATATCTGGAACGGTTATGGGGAGGCTCTGACACGTCCGCCATGTCGGATCCGACAAATAAGACCCACCACAAAATTTCATCAAATCACCTCGGCCTAGGTAGACCTGCCATTTTTGTCTCCTCTTTTCTCCCTCGTCCACGACATCCCTTCCCTAGCTTCATAGTCACCCTAGCTTTGCCATCGTTATGACCCCACAGTGTCGGCATAACCATCACCACCACAAAACTCCTTCATACCATTCTCGCCACCGCAGTACGTCCCGCTCCTCCCGTCATACACCTTTGCCCTCTATGTGTTCAATAATGTCTAAGCAGTTTTTTTGGATTCTTTTATAGGAAAAACAATGGATTTGTCAGTCTCGTAGGATGAGGAGTATACAGACCATGAGGTTGATGAATTCAGTCAAAAAGAGTTCATTGGTTCATCAAAATCGGACTACGAACATGTCGAGTTGATGATGAAGTCAACATCCAGGAGGAAATGGAGATGGAAGTGGAGCACATTCCGAACTTCGAAGGTTTGATCAAAGGGAAGATAGTTCTAAACTGGGATAGGGTTGCTGGCGCACGATTGCTCTATTAAGGGCATCTTCAAGGTGGACCCTCAAACCTTCACTATATGTCCAGACCGCAGTGTCCAGACCACTTTCGACATCCAA
This sequence comes from Triticum aestivum, assembly GCF_018294505.1. Classification (NCBI taxonomy): domain Eukaryota; kingdom Viridiplantae; phylum Streptophyta; class Magnoliopsida; order Poales; family Poaceae; genus Triticum; species Triticum aestivum. The sequence continues at coordinate 55,107,786 of NC_057814.1, read as the reverse complement.
CGAGGACCTGTATATGTCCGCTTAGCAGTCCGGGCGTACGGATTCTGGTATCCAAAAAAGCACATTTCACTGATTAAAAAAATGGTTTCACTCATTAAAGATATATCTCAAAAACTAATTTCACTTCGTATTTACAAAAATATATTGAAACGGATTTCACTCAGTAGAAATATCAGTTTCAAACATTGAAGTAAGCAGTTTCACACCAAAAAGTTATATTTCACTTGTTTTAAAAAGCTGGTATCACTCATTTGTTTTGAAAAATTGATTTCACTCAACTGAAATACTATATTTCACTTATTTTAGAAAATTGATTACACTCATTACATAATATATATTTCACTCATTTCACTAGTTTCAAAAAAAAAACACATTACAGTCACTCAATTGAAAAAACAATTTCACACTAATATATTTCATATATCAGAGAAATACAAGTTTCATATATTTTTAATAATCAATTCCGGGTAATGAAACAACCAAATTCACATATTTGAAATAACCTGTTTCACAGATGTTCACGCAGCGGAATAAGCAACTTGACAAACACACTAAAAAATCACATATTAAAACATGTTTGAAATAATCCATTTCACATATTTTTACACACTGGAATAAGAAAGTTGATAAACACACAAAATTATGTTTCATATATTAAAAAAATACCAGTTTCATATATTTGGAAAGTACTAGTTTCATATATTTGAAATAATCGATTTCACACAATGAAACATTCAATTTCACATATTTGAAATCTCACATTTCATAGTTTTCTTGTACAATGTATTTGAACGAATCAATTTCACACAAACTGGTTTCAACAACTTAAGAAAACTATATTCAGAAACGTGGTTTCAATCGTTTCAATTATTTTGAAAATTGAAATTTGAAATGAGTGAAATTAATATTTTGATATGATTGAAATAGTAAAAATTAAACTAGTTTAAATATATTCAAGATTGGTCTTATTCTGAAGATTTTATGTTCAGGAATTTGAATATATGAAAAAATTAAATAATAGAGCATCACTGTAAAAATATTGGCCATCTAAAAATGTAAACAAAAATAAAATGCATGGATTTGTTTGGGAGAGGGAGAGGGAAGAGACATTGCATGCATACATACATCCCACTGCAAAACCTATTAATCTGACACTGATTTGACTATATACAAAAGATTAACTGCCACAAATACACTCTTATACATTGGATGTGGGCCACCACAGCACGAATCACGAGCAAAATGGCCAGTCGATGCTTCACCGGTAGCTACCTTAACCGGTAAAAAAGACTTTGCGATGATAACCACAAACAAGAAAATGTAAGATGGGCGATGGTGGGTAAACCTGAGTTGTACAAATGCAAGTTATTATTAATTCAAGATCACTGGCTGGATACATGATGATTACTTGATCAGATAAGTGCTAATTGCACGCAGAGAAGACCAGTACACTACACCACTCACTGTCTGCAAGCCTAGCCTGATCTCAGATAATTGCTGAACATTATACTAGTGCTAGTATCCTTCAGCAGACACGTGCAGGCCGGCATGCAGTTTATTGCACACTGCTACTAATGGGTCTATTACAGTCTAATTAGTGGAAGGAGGTGTTCTTGAGGTGCTCCGGCGCGTCCTCGTAGGAGTGCTTCCTGGCCATTGATACGATGGTCTTGTCGGCGACGATGAAGTAGGCCATCCCGGCGACGGTGGAGATGATGAGCGCCTGCCCGGTGGGGTTGAGGTGCGCCCTCGCCCACGGCAGCATCCTCACGCTCGCCAGCTGCAGAGAAAGGCACGGAGGAAGAAGACGGTGAGATGCATGATTGTTGGATCTTGGGGATGCTTGCAAGATAGCGGTGCCGGCTGAGAAACGTGTACTTACGGTGGGGACTGCGGTTGCAACGGTGGCGACGGCGGCCGCCTTGGCTCCCGCAATGGCTGCCTCTGCAGTTACGTATCAACAATGGCGTGCATGTTACCGACTAGCAAGTTTCAGCACAGACAGTACACAAAGCTGCAATGTGCCCTGAACCGTCCTGGAGGACCGGCGGGGCATGATATCGTTTGTTGGTTACCTCTGGAGCAGCGCTTGGCGGCGGCGAGCCTTTGGTCGAGGTGGGCTCGGGTTACGGTACACATCTTCGCAGGAGCAGAGCTTGGTGGCGCGAGATCGCAAGGAAATGAACCGGTAGTACAGTGAAGTGTCAGCAGCAGTGTGAGTTAGGTGAGATGGATAGGAAATGTGCTCTGTCCGGATTTTTATAGGTCGCAGGAAACCGGTGACCAGTCTGCGCGCAAGAAGACGATACAGTGGGAAGAGACCGTGGTTTTGCGTGGTTCAGGCGAGCTAGCGATACCGGCGGGCGGGCGTGGTCGGCGCTGCGGCAGAGCACAGGTGGCGCCGCCCTGCCTCGTTGGTCATGTAAAAACCATCTCACGTGCACTGCACTCCACTGCAACTGGATAAGAGGAGGCAACTCTGCGTAGGATAACACTACACTAGCAGCATGTGCGCGAGTTGAGCGCAGTGTGCCCTCCGTTTTGGCGCTCCCGGTTTTCCGCCAACCCGGCCGCGTCGATCCGGCAAACTCCATGAGCGGTTCGGTACTTTCGCCGGCGTCGTTCCCTGCCGCGAAACTACTAGTGGCAGTGGTAGTACTATTATACCATTTCTATCCGATTCTTTATAAATAAAAATGCGATGTTAGAGCATCTACAGCCACAAATCCGTTCTCTCAAAACGCACGTGGACGCGACCGGGGGCGTCTGTAACTGGTCACGCCTTAAATTAGTCACTCTATATCCGAGTCTCTCATATTTCGACTCCTAAATCCATACAAAGTATGCAAAAGAAATCCTACGTACTATCCTAGCTAATCTTCGTCGTCGGAGATATCCACGATGACGGTGCCGGGCTCCTGCTCACCCTCCTTCTGCTCGACCTCATCCATGTAGGCGAGCATCTCCGCCTCCTCCACGGCCTCCATCTCCTGTCGTCGACGGCGTCTGGCCTCCGCAACAGACTCCAAGCGGAGGGAATCGAGGATGTCCTGTTGCTCCGCCTGCAGACCCACGTCGCCAGCGTCCGCCACATCCTCCTCCTCCTCCTCCGGCTCATTCTCATCCTCATCAACCTCCTTCTCCTGAACCTCCTCCTCCTCCTCCTCCGGCTCATTCTCATTCTCATCCTCATCAACCTCCTTCTCTTGAACCTCCTCCTCCTCCTCCGGCTCATTCTCATCCTCATCAACCTCCTCCTCCTGAACCTCCTCCTCCTCGTCCTCCTCCTCCGGGTCCAACTCCTCCTCCGGATCCACTGCATCTGGAGGTATCCCCGCGGCTATCCGGGCTTCGCGCCTTGCCCGGATCTGCTTAAGGATTTCGAGCCGGCGCTCCGACGTTAGAAATGGCTCGCTCCTCACCCGGCGGCATGGGGGCATGGCTACTAGGCGGACGAGGGGAGTGGAAAGTGGCAGCGGCAGCGGACAGGCGGATGAAAATGTGGATGGTAGGGTTTGGGTGCCGCCAGTCGACTTAAATAGCCGGACTAGGCACTACGCGGCCCGCCGGAGCAGCGCCACGCGGCGGCATCGGTCCGATGGAGGAGACGAGCTTCGGACTGTCGGGTTTCCGGGCGTTTCCGCGTGGGACCCCACCGTCAGTCCGACGTGGCGGGCGCGCCCGGGCGCCCCCGTATCCGCCCCATATTTTGGCTGGATATGAGGGGTGCCGGTCATCCCGGGCGTTTGAGGCCCGTTTAAGGAGCACGTCTGGTTCGAAAAATCGTGACCGAACAGTGACTGGGCGCCCGGCTATAGATGCTCTTAGGTCATCTACAGTTTGCGTCTCAAACTATCTCTCATACACCCGCGGACGCGCCCGGTCAATGACTGAATATAAGAGAGAAGGAAAAATGTGACCCCCTCATATCAATCCCTATACGTCCCGCCTGTCAGCGAACCGTCATATCCATCTCAAATGTAGGGAGGATATGAGGGCTCACGGACGCGTCCGGTCTCAGACCGCCACGTAGGACACGACCCCACCCTGTACCACCTTTTCTCTTTATTTATTCATTCTTTCGTTCTCTTTCTTCATATAGGAAGAAAATGAAAAGTGGGGTTGTACGGACGGACAAATAGGGGGCTCAAAACGGACACGCCTGGTCACTGACCGGGCGCATCTGCGGGCGTTTAAGGAGTCATATTTGCTATGTCCGACTGTAGATGCTCTTACTCCTCTAACCGGCATCTAGCCGATCCCCAATCCGCAGTAAGGGAGTATAATTTTTACTCCATCCCTAAATTTCTCCCTGTATTTACTCCGTTTAGAGGCGGCCGAGTATAATTTTTCTTCACGCAAATGCCTCCTCGTGGCCGGCCAATGACTTACGTGAAGCTCCCACGGCCTCGCCGGTGACCTCGGGGCTCGTCGGCGACCCCTGCACGTACTACTACTGGTACGACCACTAAATGTTGCTGCTGCTGCGCGTTGCTACTGCTCGCCCCTGCCGGTGTGTGCTGCTGCTGCTCGCTGCTACGTACTGCTGCTGCTATTGCTCGCCCCTGCTCCGCCGCCAGTGCATGTTGCTACTGCTCCGGGCCAGCCGAGCCCCTCTGAATTAGTTGACGGCTTTGATGACTCGACGGTGAATATTAGGGAAAGGAGAGCGAGAGGAAGAGGGGGCAGCCCTCGGCCCGATCATCCAATTCGCTCCGACGATCCGCCGCCGCTCCGTGCTGCTACTGGTACTGCTGCTGCTCGTCGCTGCTCCGCCGCATGTGCATGCTCGCCACTTCTCCGCCGCCGGTGCATGCTACTACTGCTCCACCGCTGCTGTGTGCTGCTACTGCTACTGCTCCGCCGCCGATGCATGCTGCTGCTCACCGCAGCTCCGTCGCCGGTGCATGCTGGTACTGCTTCGCCGCCACTGCGTGCTGCTACTGCTCAGCTGCCGGTACATGCGCCGCCGCCGCCGCTGCTACTCGCTGCCACCGGGGCATGCGCTGCTGCTGCTCCTCCTCCCAGTTGCGTGCCTTTGTTGCTGCTGCTCGCCGCCGGCGTGGTCACCATGGTTGCCACTCGCCACGGAGGTGCATATATAGCAAGTGTTCGACAAAATGTATGAGCCACTAAGGTTTACTCCAAGATTTACTTCTCTATTTTTTAAGGGATCGATTAGAAATGCCCTTAGGTTTGCTCCTTTCACTACAACACGGTTGAGAAACAAAGGCATTTTCTAGAAGGCATTAAAAAAGTGCCTTAGATTACCTCTCTTTAAAGGCGTTTTGACCTCGTTAGCAGGCATTCTGAAAAAATGCCTCAAAACATGCTTAATTAGTGGCATTTTGAAAAGTGCAGTAATATATAATAGTTTTTGGAGCGTTTTGCGAAATGCCACTAGAGATTGAGAGGCGTTTTCCGAAAATGCCATAATAGATCAGAGTATAGGGGGCGTTTCGAAAATTGCTAGCACTCAGTTTTGAAGGCATTCCCGAGGAAAACGCCTCGAAAGCTCGGTCAGATTTTCAAATTAGCCCCTATTGTATCGAATATATATCTATACGGCCTTCCACTCGGGCGACCCACCTGGCCAAACTGACACACTATTACAAACTGAAGCTTCTTCTTGTACAAAACATGCAAGAAACGATTGGTTGGGTGGTTGTCGAGTTTCTCTTAGTGCGAGAGGTTGCTGGTTGCACATCGTGAGATGTGCAGTAATTTTTTTTTATGTGAGCCACTCCTCGCATGCAGAGAGCGTTACAATTTATTTAGTCCCATACCGCCCCCCGAGCAGAAATTTAGCCGCTTTATAAGGGGAGCCGCATATGTTCTCGTAAAGATTCTCTAACCTGGGAGGAAATGACATTGTGCTGTGCGTGATTCAGTTTGGCACGTTATTGTTACGCGTGATGCTGACCTGCGCACCTTGTGCTGTGCGTGTGGACTGGACGACGGGATGATATTTATATGAGATTTGAGCGCGCAGTTCCTTTTGTCGGTGGAGTGTATTCCAAAACGCCATCCAAGGATATCAGAGGCATTCCTCTAAAACGCCGTCAATGGTCTGAGCATCGGAGGCATTCTAGCGTTTTTTAGAAATGCCTTTGAAGGCACTTTTTGGGCTTTTAAAGGCATTTTTCAGCGCCTCCTAATTGCTACCGTGCTCTAGTGTTTGGACATTTCGCCACCAGCCGATTAAGAAAAACAAGAGAGAAAAGCGGGGATAAAGCTTTTCATAAATGAATAATCTTTCGAAAACGAAAGGTCAGGCTTTACGCCATAAGCGAAGAAATGGCGTGCTCTCGCGACCGCTCTCGCGACTGCGAGCCCCGCCAGCGCCGCCCGCCCCAGCCCATACTGGCGGCCGCCGCTCCGGCTCCGTCGGCCACCCAAGCTCTGCGCTTCCCCGTCACCCCTGCCGCTGCCCTGCAGTGGGGCTTCCCTGTTGCTGCCACCGTCGTTGCGCCGTCCCCAGATCTAGATCGGGAGCTGCAGACCCCACCCCCTCCGCCGCCGGGGCGGCCGGTCAGGCCTGCTGACGACGTGGATTTCGTCCCTGAGACGCCGCCCGAGCTCCTGCGCGCCGCGGCTTCCGCTTCTGGCGGCGCGGTCCCATTCAATGCGGGCGATGGCGTGCCGTGCGAGGGCGGCATTAACTCTGGCCTGCCCGCGGGCGGGTGGTTGGCCTGCTTCAAGAGGGTGGAGGGCGAGGCGCATTCAACGCGCGCGCCTGCTCCGCAGTCCGACGAGGGGCTCGAGGGAGGATGGGTCACCGTCGGGTCAAATCGGCCGCGCCGAGCGGCTTTTCCACCAGCGACATTCAAGCCTCGCTCCTCCCCTCCGGAGTGGATTCGTGGGCGCTGCTTTCACTGCTTAAAGCCCCGCCATCGCGCTGCTGCGTGCCGCGACCCCATCACTTGCCGCAGGTGCTTCCGCTCGGGCCACCGCGCCTGCTTCTGCACCAACCCGCCGGCGCCTCATCTTCGCCCGCCTCCGCTGTCCCAGCGCCGTCCGTCTCCACGTCCGCAGGCCGTGAGGCAGCAGCCGCGGCAGCCACCTCGGCCTGTTCCGCCACCTCCCCATCTGCAATCTGCTACGTCGGCGTCGGCTGCGCCAATGGCTTGGAGCGGCGACCATGGAGCAAGGCCGGCAGAGGTCTTCGCCATCATCCACTCGACGCCCTCCATGCTGCAGGAGGCGACCGTCCTCGAGGCCCACGCGGTTGTGGCCTGGCCGGACCGTGATCTGCGCGCATCCACGCAAGAGGTGGCTGCGGCGTTCGTCAAGGAGCTCGGCGTCCTGGAGCCGGACATCAGCGTCGTGCGCCACTGTCCGGAGGCGTTCTTGGTGCGCTTCTACCACCAGCATCACTGCACCAACGCCGTCGGCCGCCGCGAGATCCCTTTTGGAGCCACCAAGCTCCAAATTCGTCAGTGGCGCCTTGAAGCCCATGCCGAGCATGTTGACCACCGACACCACGTGCGGCTCTGCCTCGAGGGGTTGCCATTGCACGCTTGGGAGGAGCAGCCATCGCCACGGCCATCGGCTCCGCCTGCTCGGTGGATTACGTGGAGCCGGCATCCAAGATGAAGACAGCGACTGAGGTGCTGGCGGTTTGGGCATGGACGTCCAGCCCGGCCAACGTGCCGCGTGTGAGCTGGGTCACGCTACCAGGAAGGAACGGCGGCGAGCCCATCTTTGGGAGGCGTGGCCTGGAACACCGGGTGATTGTTCACCTCTCCATCCACGAGGACCCGACCCAAGGGCCAAACATTGTGTCCCAGGGATACGACTATCGCATGGGCATTGTTGATGGCGAAACAAAGCCGAGGGACAGGCGGCAGCGCATCTCCAGGCCGGTCGACCCTCATAGGCGGGACCGTGATGACGACCGTGACCGCGACCGTCGCCGGGATGATGATGGACGCCGTGGCCGCAACGACTCAAGGGACGGCCAGGGCTGGGGAGCCAAAATCCGTCGCAGTCTCTCCCGCCGGCCCCGGGACCGTGACCAGGGGCGCGACCATGGCCGCGACCGTGACTCCGGTCGTGGCGGTGGAGGCGATGGGAGGCGCAGGCAAGGAGTGTCTCCACCACGCATGCTTGCAGGTTCTGGCTCGGCCAGCGTTGATGGGGTGCGTGCGGCGGAGGGCGACGTCATTACTCCTTCATCCGTGCTGCTTGGTGGGCGTGGCCGCAGCCCGGCGAGGCAGGCCTCGCCGCGTGGGGCTAGGCGCCGTTCAACGGAGAGCCTCACACCGCAGGCCTCTCCTCCGCTCTCGCCAACCACGGTGTTACTGCCCTCGCCCCGCTCCAAGCGTGGCGAACTCGAGGGCGCTGCTCTCGCTTCCAGAATCGCTGCCGTGAGCCCGCAGGTGGCCCTGCTCTGTTCTCCGGCACGCATGGCCACTCCATCCCCAGCTGGCTCGCGTCCTCCTGGGTTCGAAGCTTCGCCAACACCGCCCCTTCTATCCAGCACGACGCCCAGGCGTACGCCCCCCTGATGCCCGGGGCTGCTATGGTGGAGAGCTCAATTCCAACGGGATTGGATGCTCTGTTTCAGCCAAGGCAGCAGCCTCTGCTTCCCTCGTCGGCTTCCTCCCCAGTCAAGGCCCCAACGCGCAGGCGCAAGACCCTGGCTGGCATGCACATCACCACCAATGGTGGGTTCTCGCTGAGGCGCAACAGTGCGCGGATCATGGCTCGCGGCGCTGGCTTTGCCACTGCCATGGCCAAGGAAGCGCAGGGGCTGCTCTGCCGCTCGATTGGCATTGTACAAGACGGGGAAGATATCACAGACAAGACGCTGAAGGCATTCGAAGACCAGTTCAAGGAGCAACTCCCAGAGGCGGTCATGGCAGCCTTGCGAGGCTTGTTCAAAGTTGATGATGTTGTTGCTGGAGAGGTGGAGGAGGCCCTAATCAACCACGGGGGTGAGGCTGCGATTGACCATGAGGCCACGGCAACGGCGCCGTCTGCCTAGGTCTCTGTTGTCTGCCATTGGGTTCCATAGTTCCTTATGATAGAACAATATTATGTGGTTCAGTCTACGTACTGTAAGGGGTTGTTCATGGATGCATGCTTGGATGCCATGACAGTGAGGTGGGTCGAGTGTAGAGACCACCTGATGCTATTTTGGTGTTTGTCTATGCTTCCTGTGTGGAATGCGTGGCAGAGAAGCCCAGATTGTCTTGTGGGCGATGCTTTTAGCCGGGCTGTGGCTGTGTTAGGGTCTGTGCTAGTTTCCATATGTTAGGAGAAAACATCAACTTTCTTTGCTGGAATGTAAGGGGCCTAAACTGTGTCAATCGGCGTTCCACCGTCCATGAAACCATTGCAGCAACAACCTGTCATGTTGCCTGCCTACAGGAGACCAAACTTGATCATATGGACCAATTCATTGCCTCTTACCTGGGTGGTAATAGGCTGCGCAGCTTTGCTCATCGGCCAGCTACTGGCACTAGGGGTGGCATACTGATGTTATGGGACGACAATGCTGTCCAGATTTCCGACGTGGTCAGCACTGTCTACTGTCTCTCGGCCATGGTTCTCATACGTGCAACTGGGAATATGTTCAAGATCACTATGGTGTATGGCCCAACTGAACCTTCTTGCAAAGACGCATTCTTTGCGGAACTGCTCGCCCAAAAGCCAGCGCCCAGGACCAAATGGCTCGCGTTGGGCGATTTCAATCAAATCTATCGCGCTAGGGACAAAAATAAGAGAAATATCAATCGCTCACGCATCAACCGTTTTCACAACGCCCTTCATGCTTGTGAGCTCAACGAAATACATCTTCAGAACCGCAAGTTCACTTGGAGCAATGAAAGAGACAAGCCGACTCTGTGCAAGTTAGATGCATTTTTTTGCAACGTTGACTGGGACACTTCCTTCAGCACTCACGTGTTGCATGCCCTCTCCTCGTCGCTGTCCGATCACTGTCCCCTTCTTCTTGCGGATGATAGTGGGCCCCGTAGGCCTCGAACCTTCAAATTTGAGAATTTTTGGACGTCCATGCCGGGATTTAATGAGGTGGTGCTTAACACTTGGAATGAAGATTGCCATCATTTAGAGCCTTATCAGAGGCTTTTTCACAAGCTCAAGAAGACAGGGCTAAGACTCACCGAATGGAGTAGGAAATTATTCTCCAAGTCTAAAGTGCACCTCCATGCCGCTCTGCTCGTGATCCTTCGGCTGGACACCGCTCAAGAGGGGCGTGCGCTATCCATCCCTGAGCAAGATCTGCGGGCCAAGCTCAAACGGAGGGTTGTGAGCTTGGCGGTATTAGAGAGAGCAAGAAAGAAGCAATGTGCGAGAATTTCCAATCTGAGAGAGGGTGACGCAAACACCAAATTCTTCCACCGGAGGGTAAACGCGAGGCGTAGGAAGAATCACATTCACAGGATACAACACAACAATGGTTGGGTTACGGACCATCAACAAAAAGAGAACTTGATCTATGAGCACTTTTCCAATGTTCTGGGAAAAGGGACCAGGAGGTCCATGGACTTCAATTGGGATGAGCTGGGCCTCGAGGACCAGGACCACGAGTTGGGCGAGCTTGACTCCACCATCACCGAAGAGGAAGTTAAAGCGGCGATTGATCAGATGCCATGTGGTAAGGCACCGGGGCCGGACGGCTTCACTGGCATCTTCTTCAAGCATTGTTGGCCCATCATCAAAGTGGACTTGATGAATGTCATCCACTGTTTCAACACCCTCCACACGGCCAACCTCAAGTGGCTTAACTCGGCGAACGTGGTGCTTCTCCCCAAGAAGGAGGGAGCAGAAGGGATCTCTGACTATAGACCTATAAGCCTCATCCACGCCGTTCCTAAGATCATAGCTAAGGTGCTTGCCAACCGCCTTGCCCCTCACATGCACTCGCTCATCTCCAATGCGCGAAGTGCTTTCATCAAAAGGAGAAGTATTCACGACAACTTCATGTATGTGAGGGGTCTTGCTCGCAAGTTGCACAAAAGTAAAACGCCTTCACTCCTCTTCAAGCTCGACATCCGGAAGGCATTTGACTCGGTCCGATGGGAGTACATCATTGACCTTCTGCAGAGAAGAGGGTTCCCACCCAAGTTTCGCAACTGGATCACCGCCCTGCTCCATACGTCCTCCTCAAGGACATTGCTCAACGGAGTGGCCGGTCCTCCGGTCTTGCATGCATGTGGCCTTCGACAGGGGGACCCTATCTCACCGTTGCTATTCGTCATCGGGATTGACCCGCTGCAGAAAATCCTCAACCTTGCAACCACCCATGGTCTCTTCCATAAGATTCGAGGACGGAGGGCAATATTCCGCACTTCCCTCTACGCCGATGATGCGGCGGTTTTCATGGCCCCTATCAAGGAAGATATTGAGAACCTCTCAAAGGTGCTCACCTGCTTTGGCAACTTGTCGGGCCTATGCACCAACTTTCAGAAGAGCTCGGTTGTCCCAATTCGTTGTGAGGCTATTGATCTAGATGCGATTCTTGCTAGCCTGCCGGCCACCAAGGTTGACTTCCCCATCAAATACTTGGGTCTACCACTCTCGGTTTGGCAGCTTCGAAAAGGGGATTTCCAGTTCCTTGAAGATAAGGCGGCGGCACGGCTTGTGCCGTGGGATGGGCAAAACATCACGACCATGGGGCGATGTGCTCTTGTCAAGTCAGTCCTCACTTCGCAGCTGACCTACCACATCATCTCCCTCAACCCTCCTGCCAGCACACTTCATAAGTATAACAATATCCAGAGGGCTTTCCTTTGGGCGGGCACGGACAAGGCCACCGGGGCCAAGTGTAAAGTGAGTTGGCGCAACGTTTGCCGCCCAACCGACCTTGGGGGTCTTGGCGTCATCGACCTCACCAAGTTTGCGCGGGCGCTAAGACTTAGATGGCTATGGTTTGAATGGAAGGATCCATCTAAGATGTGGGTTGGCCTTGACAACCCTTGCGACAAGATGGACCGAGCTCTCTTCTACGCATCTTCGCACATCATCATTGGCAATGGGGCCCGTGCACCTTTCTGGGATTCACCTTGGATCAATGGGGTGGCGCCCTTGGACTTGGCACCACTCATTTTGATATCTCCTCGAGAAAAAAGTGGAAGGTGCTTGGCTTGAAAAAATTAGGCTGCCCATGGACTGGAGAATGGAGCACATTACACAAATTGTGACTCTCTGGGCTCGCTCTCGGTCTATTCACCTTCTGGACGGAATCGAAGATGACATCATATGGAAGCATACGACAAGTGGTCAGTACTCCGCGACCTCGGCATATAAGGCTCAATTCCTTGGCGCCACGCGATCACCCATGGGCCAGACGATCTGGAAGGTCTGGGCGCCCCCAAAAGTCAAATTTTTTGCATGGCTTGCAACTCAAAACCAACTTTGGACGGCGGATAGGCTCCAGAAGCGAGCTTGGCCAAATTGCGGTTTATGTCCTCTTTGCAAGCAGACTAATGAAACGGTGGATCATCTCTTCTTCAAGTGTCGTTTCACTAGGAGGCTTTGGGGCATGATCAAGGATTGGCTTGGGCTAGACGGCATGGACACTTATCGCTGGAATGACGAGCGCTCCATCAAGGATTGGTGGATCAACATGTCCGAGAAGAACGTGGCAAATCGGAAGGCAATGGCAACCCTTACCATGTTGTCTTGTTGGAATATTTGATGCGAGCGAAATGCTAGGGTGTTCCAACAAAAATCGACGCTGCCATCCATCATTTTTGGTAACATCAAGAATGAGGCTAGGCTTTGGATCGCCGCCGGCGCGAAGCACTTGGGAAACATCATGCCGCGAGAGTAGAATCTATGTATCTTATCTTGCTTTTCTGTTGTAAAAGCAACTCTAAACTTCTTCTTAATTAATGGATGAGGCAAATCTTTTGCCTCCGTTTTGAAAAAAAAAACGAAAGGTCTTTTCTGGTGATGCAACTTTTTGAAAAGCGAAACATGTTTCGTTCCGGCCCGTGACGTATGCATGCATTGGTACGTACTTTCGCGGAATAAACACATGTACGTACACAAGCACGCGTACGCGTCTATTTTCAAAAGCCCGACGCATAATCTAAAGATCACAATGAAAATTTGTGTACAACGAGTTACCACATATCCTTAAATATGTGCTGAGAAATACTGTATTGTGCTACTAAAAGATCATCTCGTAATTAAGAGAACGCACGCCTTTTTTACGCTATCTCTCTCCTCCATCTGGGCATTTTATCCTGCTAATATAGGAACCATTCTGCATGCCCTAATTCTCGCACTAAAAAGATGGGCATCTGAACGGTCGATGTGCCTGAATGGATGGATGGCGTCTGTACATCCGTCGCCCACCTGTCTTCTTCTCTTGCGAGGAGTAAATTTCTACGCGGCAGTGCATCATCGTCGTTAGAGAGGGCTGATTTCTACAGCCTCTTCGCCCAGCCACACGTTGCATGCACCCGCTGATTAGTTAACGCGGCGCCAAATTTCCGTCTGAAAAATATGATGAGCAGTGAGGCGCGCGATGTTTGGTCTGAGAGGCCGATAGACTGACTGATCTAGAGATCGGACAGACAGACAGACAGAGATCCAAGCAAGGCTAGAGACGACTTGCTTCAAGTAACAGCCACACACCTGCATTCTGATTAGTACTCCAGTTCACACCCATGGAAAAATATACATCGGAGGAGACTTGACTCTACGAGTTTATCTTTGCTGCTATGTATATATATATATGCTGGCTAATACGTACACAAATCCATCCCCAAGCTCATCGATCACACGCGCCGTCGCCTCCCATGGATCCACTGCATACAGGTACGGACTTCTTACCAGCACTCCTAGCTTACGAACACTTGCATAGTTTTTTGTAAGGCAATGCGTACGCATCCCTAGTATTTACTCTCACTTTCTAGAAGTTTTTCCATTATGTTAAACATGTAGAGTAAATTTGTTTTCCCAACTTTGATGTCATGAGTGAAAGGCTGCCATTGCCGTACATATGGAAGCTCTTTGAGCAGCTCATACCCATATTTTTGTAGTTTCAATGGAACATATATACATACTCAGTCCAATCGAAAGTTGCTACTCAGAACTCTTTCAGAATGCATACAGGTTTGGGGTAGAAGACGTCTCTTGCCTGGTGGTTCCGGTGTTGGTCCGGTGGGCAACTTCGAACCTAAGCATCAACATGGCCTTTTCGTTTTTGTTAGTTATAATCCTCGATTTGTTATATCCACAAGGGAAATAATCCTTTTGTTCTGGTTGCACACGCATCTTTATACTCAAAAGCTGATAATTAAATTCTTTTGTCCGCAATTTTTTTCTTTTGGTTACAAGTTTTAATAAAAGATCATGTTCTTTCTATGTATCGATTTTTCTTTCATACTAACATAAAGACTTGAGGCAAGCGAAAACGAATTTTGGAGGATCGGCTCTAGGGAGACTTTTATTTTCTTTTTATCAAATATTACATTAATTTATATCCCGCAAAAAAGTACATTAGTTTATACCTTCAAAAACGTCTTATATTATGGGACCGATTTATTTTAATATATGTCTTAGTATGTAGTGTATACAAAAAATATTTGTTAATATATGTCTTCGTACCTAGCATATGCAAAAATGATTAATACGTAAATCAAAATGGACCTACTTTGTGCTGTTCCCATGAGCTCTTGAACATTTTACAAAAACGTCATCCTAGAGTCTAAAAATTACGCGCAGATACGATAGCTTCTTAGATGCCGTCGGATCTGCGATCCAACGGCTCCTGGATGCCCGTATCACAGTAGCACCTAAGAGCCAGTAGCACATGATTTTTTCCCAGCAGGCTTTTGTCTTGTCCTTGTGCAGACTACAAATCACTGCAGATGTAAGGGTTACCTATATGTTCTCACATAAAAAATGTTTTTCTTCTAAAAAATTATAAAAGAATGTTTTTTTAACTTGTAAATTTTTTCCATCAAAATACAGCGCTCATTGGAGAACGGGAGTTGAAACCTCACAACTCCTGAGAGCACACACAATAATGATATCTTACCAAAGTCATGTATGATAATACTAGACTCACGGGCAACAAACGACGGACTTTAACAGACACGAGTGCGTTCCCGGCCCGACTACGGCCAAAATATTGTTGTCCGCCAGCCCGAGCCCGGCCCGATCTGCCCACCGGGCTCAATTTTCAGGCCCAAGCCCGGCCTGATGGCACGCTCAGGCTCAGCCTGGCCCGGGATTTTCGGGCCGGGGGCCCATAGGCAGGTATAACTCTAGCATTACTCGTTTCTCCAAAAAAAAAACTATAGCATTACTCACCCGCACCCCGCACACCATCTCTCTCCCGCATTCCAATCCCCGACCTGCCTCCTGCCGGAGCAAATCCCCGCCTCCCGGCACGCCATGGCCGCCGAGATGCCTGATGCAGATGGAAATGCCCGTCCCCCGTTCCGCACCACCATCGGCGCGACACCTTTTGGTCCTCGTCCGCCGTCGGCGAGTTCTCGCGGTCGGCGGTCCTGGTTCCTCGAGCCGGCACCGCCGGCACGTGGGATTCGACTGCCCGGCACCCGCGCCCGCCGTCCTCCACCGCGGGCGTATTCGCCCCCCGCGCCGTGCTTTGCTCGGGGCTATCTGGCCCTATAAGGTATGGGGAACCCTAGCCGTACGACGTAACCTGTTGCCTGTCTCGTCTATGTGGTGCCGGCGAAGAAGACTTTCTGAACGGTATATCTCATTCTGTTCGAAATCTTCTGGTACTCTTTCCTGGAGCAGATGGCAAGGAAACAACAGTATAGATAAATACATTATGTGCATATACTGTATTGCTGGAACAAAATAAATAAATTGATTAAAAAGCAATCTGCAGCGTAGAGTTTGATGATTATTTGCGCACTTAATTGGTGGCAAGAACGATTTTTAGTTCACTACTTTACATGTGAAATCAGTGGCAAGAATGATTTTTTGCGCACTTAATTGTTGGGATGAAGATGCTGGCATGTATGGAATCAGTTTCACGAAGTAGTGGCATGGAAGTAATAAGGCCGCGTTCGGTGGCAATAGGGATTGGAGTGTTATTCAGTTATGCAGGAGGTTACTTTTTTACAAAATTCTCTACTTCAAGATGTAAGTAAAACGGAACAAAAGCATGAAAGGTGGTGCTCGGACAACAGAAAAAAATGCATCCAGTATAAATAAATCACTAAAAAACTGTGTGCCGTCGTCTGTGCTTGAGCTGCATAGAAGAACCCCAGAGGAGACAAGCTAGTAAATCTTGTTTTGGATTAGAGGTTATACTTTCCTAACTATCTCTTGGATGATAACATAAAGAATCATGGAGCCTGGAGTAAATACTGAATCGCGACTTCCTTTTGTTCTACCCCAACGTAGATGTATAATTTGACATGGTTTTGTTTCTTCATACCTAAATCAAATTTGATCTTCAATTCTTATATGGTGAAAAAAGACTTGAGAATAACTTAGAGAGACATTCAGAATCCATGTTTACTCTCAAAGACTGGAAATACATTTATTTCTTCATCCAGTTCTTAGATTGTTGGGTCGAAATGCTTTTAGGAGTTGGATCAAACTCTTAACTAACTACCGATTCATTCCACATGATTAAAGTTTTAAGGGATTTCCTCTAAACAGTGTTTGGATTGAAGGAATGGTGTTGACACATTTTGAAAGAAAGCAGTATTTGCTATCTACTAGTATACTGTATTAGGCATTTTTTATAGTGGGGGAATAAAGGACCCATATCAGTTACTATAACATGCATTCATTCAATATAGATAGATATGTACATGATACATGTCTTGGTTGTTGCCTACAGGTCAGAAGCTCTTATTACTTGTCGTGGCCACCCTTCTTGTCGTACAGCATAGTACTATTGCTTATGGGTCTGGGACCTCCGGGAGCATCAGCATGGCACTGCCTGGCTGCCAAGACAAGTGTGGCAACATGAGCATTCCGTACCCATTCGGCACTGGAAAAGGCTGCTTCCGAGAACCCTTTAACGTCACATGCAATGAAACTGGGGCATATCTGGCCTCAACCGAAGTTAGGTTACTGGAGATCAGTCTTACCCTTGGGGAAGTTCGTGTTCAGAACCCACACATAGATTGGCAATGCAACTACACGAACGGCAAAAATAGCAGCAGTGGTTTGAATCCCTTAACACTGGATTCTTTTCATAAGGTTTCTGACACCAAGAACAAGATGACATCAATTGGCTGTGCTACGCTTGCAATGGTTATGGGACGCACCAAGAGCAAGAAGCAGCTTGAGTACCCTACCGCCAACACATGTTTTTCATTCTGCATTGATGCAAGTAGTGTCGATGATGTCACAGAGTGCTCTGGCTTGGGTTGCTGCCAGGCCCCTGTTTCAGGAAACGTCAGCGCATTCATCACCGTATCCTTACCAGTACCTGATCTTTACAACACTACCATCCAGTCTTTCAGTCCCTGCAGCTACTCATTCGTTTCTGAGAAGGACTCGTTCAAGTTTGATCGTTCCTATGTTAACTCTACAAGTTTCGCAAGTACGCATACAGATGGGGTTCCTTTGGTACTTGATTGGGTTGTTGGTAATGGAAGCTGTTCAGAAGCCACCAAGATGGGATCACAGTATGCCTGTCAAGCCATGAATAGTGAATGTATTGATGTGTCCAATGGCCCTGGTTACCGCTGCAACTGCTCTCAAGGCTATGAGGGCAATCCCTACCTACAAGGAGGGTGCCAAGGTACGTATATATATGTCACAGAATCAACCTGTACTCTCCTTTATTTCAGCTTTATTGTTTATGGAATGCAATATTCTGTTGATTCATCACGACATTCTCCTCACTTCATTGAAATGACAGACATCAATGAGTGTGTACCTCCAAACCAGTCATTGTATCCTTGCAAAGGTAATTGCATGAACACCGAGGGGAGCTACAACTGTTTGTGCCCATCAGGATTCAGAAGTGATGATCCAAAGAGCATACCCTGTGTTCGAGCTGACCCAAACAAAACTCTGAAGATAATATTAGGTAAAGGATTATTAGCAATCAAATTATTTTGCACACTAGTTGCGCACGTTCTACTTCAATGTAAACAGAAAGCATTTTTGCACTTTTTACACGGTCATACAAGTCCAATACAATCTGTATGCATGCCATCTAGCGAAGCAAATGGGGTGTATGGGACAACATGTTGCAATTGTTTTACCCAATTGTGGGCAATTCCACTAGTTGAACTAATGGTAATTATCCATCATTATTTTCAGGCATATCTGCTAGCATCATCTTCCTCATGGTTTGTATCTTCGCTCTACGGGCCGAGTATCAGAAAAAGAAGCTGGCAAAAGAGAAGGAAAGATTCTTCCATCAGAATGGTGGTCAGATATTGTACCATCAAATTATGTCAAAACAAGTCGATACGTTGAAGATATTCACGCAGGAGGATCTCAAGAAGGCTACAAATGATTTTGACGAGAGCAGAGAAGTGGGCAAGGGGGGGTCATGGCACTGTCTACAAGGGCATTCTTAAGGATAACAGGGAAGTAGCCGTGAAACGCTCAAAGATCATGAACATGGCCGAAACTGACGAATTTGTGCAGGAGATTATTATACTTTCACAGACCAACCACCGGAATGTGGTCAGGCTTCTAGGGTGCTGCTTAGAGGTGGAAGTCCCCATACTGGTCTATGAATTCATCCCGAAAGGCACTCTCTTTCAGTTCATCCATCAGAACTATGGGAGTCCACCTCCCTCTCTGGACACCCGTCTCAGGGTCGCTCAAGAATCCGCTGAAGCACTATCATATCTGCATCTGTCCATGAACCGCCCCATAGTACACGGAGATGTCAAGTCGATGAACATTCTCCTGGATGACAACTACATGGCGAAAGTGACCGACTTTGGGGCGTCAAGGATGCTCCCCAAGGATGAGGTCCAGTTCATGACATTGGTGCAGGGCACCATGGGTTACCTGGACCCTGAGTACCTGCAGGAGAGGCAACTCACGGAGAAGAGCGATGTTTACAGCTTTGGCGTTGTTCTGCTGGAGCTGATCACGGGCAAGAAGGCGATCTACCACGATGGCCCCAAGGAAGGCAAGAGCCTTGCATCGTCCTTCCTGCTCGCAATGAAGGATGGTAGCCTTGAAGGCATCCTGGATGTGAGCATAGTTGGTGTCGGGATGGAGATGCTGCTGGGAGAAATCGCCGAGCTGGCGAGGATGTGCTTGAGCACCAGGGGGGAAGAGAGACCTTCCATGACCCAGGTGGCTGACAAGCTAAAGGCTCTGCGAAGCGCCTGGAGGGAGAAACTGGTGCTTGACCATGGCAAAGCAGAGTGTCTGGTCAAGTGCTCCTCACCTGCAGCTTCGGTGCTTCTTGATCCTCCATCATCGAGCACGTTCTCAACAGGGCCCCACATGTCTGGAATAGGTATAGAGACACCCAGGTGATAGTTTCAGTTATTATTTATTACACTACGCGAGTAGTATTGCAAAGAAGAGTGTGTGTGTGTGTGTACGTGTTAGAGGCCTGGAGCTTCCAGTGTACTACCAGTATTTGTCATGTATTTGCGGTACCAAATATTAAGTAGAAGAAGTTGGAATTGGTTATTAGAACATTTATGTCCTAGTTTTGGTTATTTTGGTTACGTAATATTTGACCTTCATCATTTTTTGTGTTGCTTGCTGCTTTTTATTCATGCCTTTTGGCAGTTGCATTGTAATGATTTGTAATAATTTTGAGAGTAAAATGTATCTGCAGTCATCAGATTAGTTTACGGAGCAGTATCCGATCACTTACAGTTAATGCTTCAGTGAACCTGCTGTCTGTTCTGTTGTTTCTGTGAACTCTTATCTCTGTTAGATTATTGAAAGTAGGTCCTGCTGTGCTCATATTCTTTACTAAGATATTTGCCTCTCAAGTCAGGCGAACAATAAATAACTTTACTCTAACTCCGACAGGTAATAAGGTGATTTGTGCTGCCACCACAGTTTGAAATTAAAATTTCACAGTTTGTTACAAGGATCAATCTCAGGTGACATTGCTCCACTTCCTCCTGCTTACAGTTTCTGTTCATTACTATCATATAGAATTTCATACTGAATTCGATTGATGGAGTTCAGTAAATTTTGATTCATCTGATGTCATGTTCTGTACTGTTGCGCATATCTATATAGAACCGCCACTTATTAGCAATTAACTATTCCAGTCTATATATAGTTATCCCATCACAGTTCATGAAAAGAAATAAGTAGAACTATTCCAGCAGTGAAGTGCCGGCCTGCTACTAGAATCAAGTGTTTATTGATTGCTAATCTGTTACACAAGTCTTCGGTCATAGCCTCGTAGGGCCTTCATTCAGCACAGTTTAGCTGCAAATCAACACAAGTAACCTGTGGGTTGTTGCCGTCATGACTTCAGACAGCGACACATTTTTCTCTATCTGATAGGTGCCTTCTTTGACTTGTTTGTCAGCTTGCGCCCAATTCTCTTCTGATAACAGATTATATCAGGGCGAGAGCTTTATATTGTTATACAGTACTCCCTCCGTCCGCAAATACTTGTCCTCGAAATGGTTGTATCTAGACTTATTTTAGTTATAGATACATCCATTGTATCCATTTCTAGGACAAGTATTTCCGGACGAAGGGAGTACCAAAGTTGACTTGGTAAAACAAAAATAATGCCGAGTTATCGGAAAGTAGTACTCCCTCCGTTCAAATTTTGACCAAGTTTCTGTTCAGACTTTGCCAACTTTGACCAAGTTTATAGAGAGAACTCTTTCTATCTACAATACCAAATATATAAAATATGAAACTATGTCTTATGATGAATCTAGTGATATATGTTTGTCACTCTAGATGTAAATGTTTTTCTCCACAAACTTGATCGAAATTAAGGTTTGACTTTTCAAAAATTCTATATTCACTATATGATGGAACGGAGGGAGTATAGAATTGTCACTTATTAGCATTTAGCTATTCCAGCAGAGAAGTGCTGGCCTGTTACTAGAATCAAGTGTTTTTTTATTGGTAATCTGTCGCACTAGTCTTCGGTCGTTGCCTCGTGGAGCCTTCATTCAACACAGTCTAGCTGCAAGTCAACACAAGCAACCTGTTTGCTGTTGCCATCGTTACAGTGGCACGTTTTTCTCTCTGATAGGTGCCTTCTTTGACTCCTTTGTCAGCTTGCGGCCAATTTTCTTCTGATAACAGACTAACTATATCAGGGCCAGAGCTTCATATTGCCATACGTCCTCAGAGCACCAAAGTTGGCTTAGTAGTAAAACAAAAATAATGGCGAGTTTCGCAGCTCCGGTATCCTCCATGGATGCAGCTGCAGCCCTTTGCCTTGTGCTCATTCTAGCCACCACGACTACCTCTCCTGTCTATGGGCAACAAACCAACAACGGCGGGTGCATCACAAAGGAGGGGGACGCACTGCTGTCTTTCAGAGCTGGCATCAGAAGCGATCCACAGAACCTCTTTTCCTCTTGGAATGGCCGAGATTGCTGCCAGTGGAGCGGTGTCAGGTGCAGCAACAGGACAGGCCATGTCGTCAAGCTCGACGTCCGCAACGGTCTCTTCTTGGACGATATCTATCGTAGCTGGTACAGTGAAAATCCTCATGGAATGCGTGGGAACATAAGTTCTTCCTTAGTTGCTTTGCATCATTTGGAGTATCTAGATCTGAGTGGGAACTATCTCAGTGGAGTGGATGTGCCCATACCCGGATTCTTGGGCTCCCTCCAAAGCTTGAGATATCTCAACCTCTCTTCCATGGATTTTCATGGTAAAGTGCCTCCTCAACTTGGTAACTTGTCCAGACTGCTATATCTTGACCTCAACAACAACTGGAATCATAATTCTTATGGCATGATGTTGCACATCGAGGATATCTCATGGTTGCTGCGTCTCGCTTTGCTAAGGTTTCTCGACTTGACTAGTGTGAATCTTAGTGCCATTGGCAATTGGGTTCAAGTGGTTAACACGCTATACAATCTAAGAGTCCTTCGTCTCCGTCGTTGTGGACTTGTTTTTCCACAGACACCTACTGTGCATTCTAACCTCACATCACTTCAGATTCTTGATCTAAGTGATACTGGGTTTCATACCATCAATCCAACCTACTGGTTCTGGGATGTTGGCACCATCATGCATCTTGACCTTACGAATAATGAAATCGCTGAAGCATTTCCAGATGCCATGGGAAATATGACTTCGCTTGAGGTACTTCATCTTGGAGGCAATCATCTCACTAGTATAAAGCCGGAAGTACTGGGAAACCTGTGCTATTTGAGAGTGCTAACACTCTGGTCAAATCTGATCAATCAAGACATTTCACAATTTTTACAGGGGTTGCCTCACTGTGCATGGAGTAAGATGGAGTTATTAGACATGTCTTGCACAAATGTCACCGGGGAAATTCCAAGGTGGATAAATCAGTGGACTGATTTGAGCACTCTTCAACTCTCCTCCAATAGGCTTGAAGGATCAGTGCCTTCAGAAATTGGTATGCTTGGCAAACTCAAACAGTTGTATCTAGACGGCAACTATTTTAATGGTTCTATATCAGAGGAACATCTTGACACTTTAGTCAACTTGGAGGAATTGGACTTGTCTTACAACTCCCTACACCTGATGATCAGCTCAAATTGGATCCCCCCCTTTAAATTGCGCCGGGCATATTTCCCACGCTGCAAAATGGGACCTCATTTTCCTCTCTGGCTAAATTGGCAGAAGGGTGTTGTTTATCTTGACATTTCTGATGCAGGCATAGTTGATAACCTCCCGGATTGGTTTTGGAGTGTGGTTTCAAATGTTCAATACTTGAACATCTCTTTTAACCAAATCAGTGGCAGGTTGCCAAGGACTCTTGAGTTTATGTCTTCAGCAGTGATATTTGATCTGAACTCCAACAACCTCACTGGTACTCTGCCGCTGTTGCCAAGGCAATTGGCAGAACTGGACATTTCCAGAAACTCTTTATCAGGGCCACTGCCACGAAACTTTGGAGCTCCGTTTATTGAAGAGTTGTTGCTTTCTGAGAATAGTATCAATGGCTCGATTCCAACATATATTTGTCAGCTGCAGTCACTATTGGTACTGGATTTAGCAAAGAACCTCCTAGCAGGACACCTCCCCGTCTGTTCAGAAGAAACTAAAAAACTGAATAGATCCATTAGAGCTCTAGTCCTGTATGAAAACAACTTGTCTGGTGAATTCCCTTCATTTTTGAAGAGCTGCTCAGAGTTGGTTCTGCTTGATCTTGCGCACAACAACTTTGTCGGAGAGTTGCCGGCATGGTTAGCAAACAAATTGCCAAATTTGTCCTACCTCCGGTTGCGGCATAATAAATTCTCTGGCTCTATTCCAGGTCAGCTCACCCAGCTTGAACACCTACAGTATGTGGACCTTGCAGATAACCGAATATCAGGATCTATACCTCATTCGTTGGCCAACTTAAAAGCAATGATACAGGAGGACCAAACAATTTGGAACCCCTTAGTGTGGAGTTATGAAAGGCCAGCAAACCCTGACACGAATGATTCACCAAAATATGATGACAGCTTAGCAGTGGTAATTAAAGGCCAAGACCTTGATTACACCAGCACTATTATTTATATAGTTGGCCTCGACTTGTCCTGCAACAGTTTGGTCGGAGAGATTCCAGATGAATTGACTTCCCTGGTTAGAATGAATAACCTGAACATCTCCCATAATCAGTTGTCCGGCAGGATCCCGGAGAAGGTCGGTTCGCTACGGTCATTGGAGTCTCTCGACCTGTCCTTCAATGAACTCTCTGGCGACATCCCTTCCGGTCTCTCGGACATCATGATGTTAAGCAAGCTGAACTTGTCATACAATAACCTTTCAGGAAGAATACCCTCAGGGAACCAGCTGCAGTCACTCATCGACCCAGCATCGTCGTATATCGGCAACAACTATCTCTGTGGGACTCCTCTTTCGAGGAACTGCTGGGAGCCTGATGTAACTAGAGGTGATATTGAGGAGCATCAAGACGAGGCGAAGTATTTCTATCTTGGGCTGGCTGCAGGATTTGTCTTTGGTCTCTGGCTGGTGTTCATTATCTTGTTTCGTTCATGTGGTGGGTTCGCAATGTGCGGAGCAATGCCATCATGCTGGGCACGACTGCCTGAAGCTCAAGGATTGGCATTGCAGCTTCGTCGTGGGTGAAACCAAGACCGGTGATGAGCTGAACTTAGCATTGCTGTTGTTGGAACTAGCGTTGATGCAGTGTGCGTGATGGTGTGATGCGGAGCCATGCCATTGCGCTCAACACGGTTGCCTGAAGGATTGGTGCTGCAGCTTCGTCGTGGGTGAAACCAAGACCGGTGAAGATCATGCAGCTGAACTTAGCATTGCTGGTGGTGGAACTAGTCTTGGTACTGTACTAATATTACTGCATGATGTTGTGATTTGGACAGTTTAAAATATAAGGGCAATTAAAATGATTGTAAGCCACACCTTTTCGAAGATGTGGATTGTACTGTTTGTATTGATTATTTCAAAGTTGTCTATATTGTTTTAGATGGTGGTGGTGTCTAAATTGTTTTATTCTTGATACTATACTACCACATGATGTTGTTTAAACTGTTTTAGACGGTGTTGTTGTCTAAATAGTTTCACTATAAGTTTTTGAAATTGTTTAGTGTTGAGTAGCGCTTTTATTGATTATTTTCAAGTTGCCTATGTTATAGATGGTGTTGTCAAGTACTCCCTCCGTTCGGAATTAGTTGTCGCAAAAATGGATAAAGTTGGATGTATCTAGAATTAAAATACATCTAGATACATTAATTCCTTCGACAAGTAATTTAGAACGGAGGGAGTACGAAGAAACCAGTTTTTTTTCCCTTTTGCTATTTCGGATCTCTATGTGTTACATTGAACAAATACCTTCATTTTTGGAACATGTATGTATCCTAGATGCTGGATCCGTCTAAATAATTTGGGAAACAAAGGCGCCATTTTCTAGTTTTTGTCCTAGTTGTGTCATGAAGAAACTCAGCACTTGTCCTAGCTAGCCACATGGTGAAGACACCTGGTACTTGTTCTAGCTTCATCCAGCGAGGTTGAACCAATCCATAATCTATATATGTTTGATGCATATGTTCCATTCCGAGATGAGCAACGACTTTGAATTAGTGCATTGATGGTGCTGAACTATATATACTTTGACTCCGGTGCAGTTTTCATATGAACATACGTGTCCGGGGAATAGCTCGCGGTCTTTGTTCTGGGAAGGAGATAAACTAAACTAGACGTTTGAGAATTGAGATTAGAGATCAGATGGAGATCGAACAACAGTTGACTGCTTGCTTGCTGCCACCTCCTCCCGCTCTCCAAATTAAACAACAAGCCACGCAACTTCAGTTTGATTAGTACTCCATTTCACACCCCAATGATCCAGGAGACTTGAGTGCAAGTTTATCTTTCCTTGTGTGTATATGTAGCTCATATGTGATTACGCGCACAAATAACCCTCGCAACAACTAGACAGTCGCATAATACACGGTTGTGAAACAAACCCGGGCGCTACACCCTACATACATACACACACACATACATGGGTTGGTCACTGCCTGCAGGTAAGAATTTCCTTCTGGCCTTGCTAGCCACCTTGTTCATGTTCAACAGTTCTTTTTGTAAAGAACACACTCCATGACTCCACCCGCTTCTTTCTGTAGATAGTTGCCCCCTTGCAGTTGGATGTAATTTTTTCGCTTTTTGGTTGCTCTTTTATAAGTAAACCTACCATGAGTTTATTTTGCGGAGTAGCAGTTTCCGTTTAGTATATGGTTTTAGAACATGTAAAATATTCTTCGCGTGTTGATGTTATTTATGGGAAGCTGTTGCTGCATGGTGAAAGGTTGTTATTGCCATATGAAGGCGCTTTAAGCAACCAAGAATTCAGGATGCACAAAATTTTCAAGTTTACATGAAACTTTCACCTATTTCGCCACACTATCATACGATAAAGCTTGATGGTAGCTTGTCGGAAAACCCCACGTACCTGCCCTCATGCGGAGTAGCAATGTTCACTTTTTTTTACATATCCTCGAGGGCACGACTTCGGCATCAATACGAGCTCTCCATCGTTGTATGTCTCATAGGATTGCTAGTATTGTAAAAACATTCTCCATCTTGTATACGCAAATAACATGCCACGGGTTGAATTTCTATCGGTGGTGTCATTTTGACCCGATGACAAGTTTTAAATTTTAATACCACGTGGTATACATGCGTGGTGAGCAATCCTAATCCCGATAAATTTTAGTAATAATTTGCTTCCATCATCGCAAATATTCTATCCATGCCACGGTTTTTTACTTCAGACTAAGAAATTCTAAAATGGCTTTCATATCATACATGTCAGCTTTCCTGAAATGACCAATATACCCCGCAGACAAGTCTCCCCTCCATCTCTCTCCCGCGTTTCCCATTCCCCTGGCCTGAACCCTCGCCCCGCCGCCCAGCACGGCCGTGGCCAGCGAGATGTCTGACGCCGGTGGACCTCCTCCACATGGCGCACCACCACCAGTGCGGCACCTCTGGGTGCTCCTCCGCTTCTGTCCAGTCCCCACGGCCGGCGGTCTGGTACCTCCAGTTGCCGCCGTCGCCGCCACGTGGCGTCCGAGTATCCGGCACTATCCGCCTACTCTGGCTTCGTCTCCGCGGCCATATTCCGCCGCCTCGCCGTTCTGCGCTCAGGGCTACAAGCCCCCCGTAAGGTACGGGGAACCTGGTCTGGTGAATTTGTCTTGTCTCTGATGTGTTGCAAACGCCAGGCCATTGGAGATATTAGGAGTGGGAGAAGTAGAAATCATCGCAGCTTAAGAGTGATTTTTTTTTTTTACTTTACTACCTTACATTAGTTCGTGCGAAGCAGGGGAATTTTTTTTATGCACTTATAATGGTTGGGCTGAGATGGAGGTTCCAGAGTAATGTCATGTGAGGAATCAATCACGACGCAGCGGCATGTAGAAATATGCTGTTTCTGGTGACAAGTAGGGATTAATCAGAGTGTTATTCAGTTATACAGAAGGTTATTTCTCAAAATTGAAAATTCTTTGCTTGAAGATATAAAACAGAACGAAAACATGAAAAGTGTTGCTCGGACAACAGGATAGAAGAACGCCCAAGATCAGTAAGAATGATATGTCAGTCGTAGTGGGCAAGAATGTTTGCCATTTTACATGCCTAACTTGCCATTTTAGCTTTACATACAGAGCAACAAAGGATGTTGCTAATGTTTTTGTTTTCAAAATATATCTTTTCCTTACTGATTGTGTACTTGAGTTTTAAACATCACCACCAATAAGCAACCAATAGAGATATTTCATCGGAAACTGAATATAAAAACCCGAAATGACAAATAGTATATGCAAACTGAAACACGCTGCTTAATGTTATTCTGGATTGGAGGTAGTGTGTTTTC
Source organism: Triticum aestivum (assembly GCF_018294505.1). Lineage (NCBI taxonomy): Eukaryota > Viridiplantae > Streptophyta > Magnoliopsida > Poales > Poaceae > Triticum > Triticum aestivum. Next base: position 55,080,341 of record NC_057814.1, on the reverse strand, counting down.
CTACAATTTATAGAATGAGAACAGAAAGAAACATGGGGTCTGGAATGTACACTTAGTAGTGACTATTTTTTGGTATACTCCGCAACATAGATGCATAATTTATAAAAAAACTCTTCTTTTTATCTAAATCAGATTTGAACCTAAATTCTTGTCTGATGGCAAAAGACTTGAAATCCAAGAATAACTAAGCGACACATACAGAATTTATGTTCTATTTTATAAGACGAGTATTAATCTCTGTTTCATCTGATTCGGATATTGTTGGATCAAAATGTTTGTGGTAGCGGGATCAAACTCTTAACTAAATACCGATATATTCCCTATGTGATGGTAGTTTTAGGGGATTTTTCCTAAATGTGTTTGCATTGGTTTGTCATCTACTAATATGTCGTATTTGGCATTTTCTATTTTGTGGTGACAAAATGACCGATATCAATGATAGATTGGTATGTACATGATACATGTCTCCATCGTTTCCTAATATAACACTTTTTGCTAAAACAAAGAACTAGTGTAACATGCATATGGCCTAGATAGATTGGTATGTACATGATACATGTTTCCGTCTTTTCCTCCAGGTCAGAAGCTCTTACTACTTGTTGCTGTCACGCTAATCCTGCAGCATAGTACCACTGTTTATGGGTCTGGGTCTTCTGAGAGCATCAACATGGCACGGCCTGGCTGCCCAGACAAGTGTGGTAACGTCAGCATCCCGTACCCGTTCGGCACTGGAAAGGGCTGCTTCCAAGAACCCTTTAATGTTACATGCCATGAGAGCAGGGCATATCTGGCCTCAACCGGAGTTAGGGTACTAGACATCAATCTTACCTTTGGTGAGGTTCGTGTTCAGAACCCAAATATAGCATCGCAATGCAACTACACCAACGGCACCAATAGCACCAGTATGGTTGGCTTAAGTCTTGATCCTTTTCATAAGGTTTCCAACACCAAGAACAAGTTGATATCAATCGGGTGTAGTATGCTTGGAATGATTGTAGGACTGACCAAGGGCAAGAACCAGCTTGAATTACCCATTGTCAACTCATGCTTTTCATTTTGTACCGATGCAAGTAGCGTGGATGATACCACAGAGTGCGCTGGCATGGGTTGCTGCCAGTCCCCCTTTCCAGGAAACATCAGCTCCTTCAACACCACATCTACACCAATACCACCTATATATAACGCTACCATCCAGTCTTTTAGCCCATGCAGCTACTCATTCATCGCTGAGGTGGACTCGTTCAAGTTTGATCGTTCATATGTCAGCTCTACAAATTTCAGAAGCAAATATACTGAGGGGTTTCCTTTGGTACTTGATTGGGTTGTTGGTAATGCAAGTTGTTCTGAAGCCACCAAGATGGGGTCACAGTATGCCTGTCAAGCCATGAACAGCCAATGTATTAATGTGTCCAATGGCCCTGGGTACCGCTGCAACTGCTCTCAAGGTTATGTGGGCAATCCTTACCTACAAGGAGGGTGCCGAGGTATGCACATGCATCTCGCAAAATCAACCTATAATTTCTTCTTTATGTCCATTCTTTATGCGGGGAATTTCTCCTCTATATCAACTCTATTGCTCTTGGAATGTGATATGCATGTTGACTTTCTCCTCACTTCCTTGAAATGACAGACATCAATGAGTGCGAACCTCCAAACCAGTCTTTGTATCCTTGCAAAGGTAATTGTAGAAATACCGCTGGGAGCTACACCTGTTCATGCCCATCAGGATTCAGGAGTGATGATCCAAAGAGCATACCCTGCGTTCGAGCTGACCCAAACAAAGCTCTGAAGGTGGCCTTAGGTATGGGTTAGAAGCAATCAAAATATTTTGCACACCAATTGTTCACAGAAAACAGAAAGCTTTTTTGTACTTCTTTATGCCAATCATACAAGTCCGAGTAGAGTACAGTTTGTATAGATGTCATGTAGTAAAGCAATGGTGAGATGACACAATACGTGGAACTATTTTTTAGCCAAATGTGGGCAATGTCTCTAGTTGAACTGATGTAGCCGTCATGATTTCAGGCACATCCGCCGGTGTCGTCTTCCTCATGGTTTGCATGTTTGCTCTACGGGCTGAATATCAGAAAAGGAAGCTGGCAAAAGAGAAGGAAAGATTCTTCGATCAGAATGGTGGTCAGATACTGTACCATCAGATTATGTCAAAACAAGTCGATACATTGAAGATATTCACGCAGGAAGATCTGAAGAAGGCTACAAACGATTTTGACAAGAGCAGAGAAGTGGGCAAGGGGGGTCACGGCACTGTCTACAAGGGAATTCTTAAGGATAACAAGGAAGTAGCCGTGAAACGCTCAAAGATCATGAATGTGGCCGAAACTGACGAGTTTGTGCAGGAGATTATTATACTTTCACAAACCAACCACCGTAATGTGGTCAGGCTTTTAGGGTGCTGCTTAGAGGTGGAAGTTCCGATGCTGGTCTATGAATTCATCCCGAATGGCACTCTCTTTCATTTTATCCATCGTAACTACGGAAGTCCACCTCCCTCGCTGGACACCCGTCTCAGGGTCGCTCAAGAATCTGCTGAAGCACTGGCGTATCTGCATCTGTCCATGAACCGCCCTATAGTACACGGAGATGTTAAGTCTATGAACATTCTCTTGGACGAGAACTACATGGCGAAAGTGACCGACTTTGGGGCGTCAAGGATGCTCCCCAAGGATGAGGTTCAGTTCATGACATTGGTGCAGGGCACCATGGGTTACCTGGACCCTGAGTACCTGCAGGAGCGGAAGCTAACAGAGAAGAGCGACGTTTACAGCTTTGGCGTTGTGCTGCTGGAACTGATCACGGGGAAAACAGCCATCTACCACGACGGCCCCATGGAAGCCAAGAACCTCGCGTCGTCCTTCCTGCTCGCGATGAAGGATGGGAGCCTTGATGCTGGCATCCTGGATGCTAGCATAGTAAGCGCCTGGACGGAGACACTGCTGGGAGAAGTTACCGAGCTGGCGAGTATGTGCTTGAGCACCAGGGGGAAAGAGAGACCTTCCATGACCCAGGTGGCTGACAAGCTGAAGGCTCTGCGAAGCACCTGGAGGGAGAAACTGGTGCTCGAGCATGGCCAATCAGAGAGTCTGGTCATTGGCTCCTCGCCTGCAGCTTTAATGCTTCGCGTTCCTCCGCCGCTGAGCATGTTCTCGACTGGGGCCCAGATATCTGAAGTAGGTATAGAGACACCCAGATGATAGTTTCAATTGATTATTACACCATGCGAGTAGTATTGCGAAGAGTGTTTGAGGCCTGGCGCTTCGAGTATACTATCTGTTTATCTATTTTTTAGAAGTATACTATCTGTATTTGTGACGTTCATGTAGAAGTTGGAATTGGTTGTCACAACATTTATAGAACGGTTTTGGTTATGTGGGATATTTGGCCTTGTTCGTTTATTATTGTGTTGCTTGCTGCCTTTCATTCACCCCTTTTGGCAGTTGCTCTGTACTGATTATTTTGTATAAATTTTGAGAGTAAGATGGATACACCGTCACTGAATTTATTTTGTTTGATCTTAATTCAATTAGACCATTTGTACTCTGGAAACATGTCAGATTCTTTCAAGTTGGCCAGCCTATATATGTAGTCCTCTGTTGAGCGAAAGGGGTTATTACTTCATTGAAGGTGTCAAAGGGGTTAAAATACGGTCATTAGTTCGTTAACTATGTGTTCGAAATTTCAAGTCGGTGTCCGGGCTCATCTACACCTGATTGAACAGTAAAAGAAAAAAAAACAGAAACATTAAAAAAATCTGATTTTTTGTGTGGTGCAAGATGATCAAGTGGTGATGTTCGTGCAAAATTTTGGGATGTTTGGACATTCCAGGAGCTTGGCAAAAAAATCGGGTGTAAACAGTATTGTTTTCAAAAGCTTCTCAGACACCCGAAAATTGTCTTTTTTGCCATGAGCTCCTCAAATGTCCAAACTTCACCGAATTTTGCACGGACATGATGCATATGAGCATCTTGCAGCACAAATTTTTTTGTTTTTAATGCTATTTATTCATATGAGCCCATGTTTGGATAAAAAAGACACGTTGAGTTGGGTAAAAAGATAGACTCAAGAGTAAGATGGATAAAGAAAATCCGACCATTTGAAAGGGATGGAGGAAGGGGTGCCTTCTGGATTACTGAGTGGAGGCGAGAGACACAAGTTGATAGCTGATTGTCGACATATAAATGTATTACCTAGTCTCTTCCATTAGATCGATTTTTTGGTTGCATTGGCTAGAGCATACACTTCTACATGGCAGTGACTTTTTTCGGCCTACTATAGTTAGTTGAAAGTAGTTTCACCAACGTAACACTCACCACCACGGCATAACACTCTCAATGACAACATGTTCTGAAAAAAACAACGTCAGGTGACGGGTGACCAAAAACAACATCAATATACCACAGCTGCACAATTAGGGATGTAAATTTGAAATCTTTAGGGTACCCTCCGCTACCGTCCTTAGCACAGGGTACTCTCAAGGTTCCAAATTTGCATCCATACAAATAATGATAGATCATCTGACTTGGAGAAAATACAACAGGTGCCCTAGTGGCTAGTGATCTCGTGCAATTGCACTCAGGCTTCCCAGACCTATAGACACTGTTGGTCCTAAAGTTTCGGAGGCCCCAGGGTGTGCCCATCATCGACACTGGAGGAAAAATTCGATTCCATACATTGATAGAAAAACTGTTGCAAATCTATAGTAAACAATGATAATTTTCCCCGCTAAATTATACTATATGATAACAGTGTCTTACTTCAGGTGTAAATCAAATTTCATAGAAGTTACAAAGCATAAAAAATGACATGCTAACTAACCTCCAAGCCTCCAACAATCATGAGAACCAGCTTCTCCATGAATGCAAAATCACTAATGACAGTGTCAAGATCAATATTTTGCAACACATCCTTCTCAATACAACATATTGCCAATCCATTTAGTCTTTCTTGTGACACAATTGACCTCAAATAATTTTTCAATAACTTCAATTTTAAATTCAAATGATGCTACAGTCACATGCACAGTTAAGATAATGTGATAACCAATTGAGACATTTGGATAACATTTGGCAAATCTAACAAAGTCAAATATATGATCATCTGACATGGGAGTATTTGGCAATGTCATCTACAACACTTTCAATTCAGAAACAAAACCATATAAGTCAACGTCTGCTGAGTTGTCATGAGAAGAAGTCTTGGCGAAATTAGTGTGACATCTTCTCAGATCATTATCATCCAAGGACTTCACATTTGGAGTTGAATAAGAAACTAAATACCCCCCCCCCCCAATGGCTTAAGCTCGTCAAATCTATTGGTCGAGGAATTAATTTCAACATCTATCATCACCAGAAAGTATTTAACTCTATATGATTCCTCCTCAACTGCTTGTATTTCTTCCATTTGATCATTTCTTCCTGTCATTAGTTTCTTCAAAGTGTTTTTTTGTAATATGACATTTTACAGGAAATACAGGCTCCACATCCATGTTCGATTCATATTTGTATTCCTTGCAATGAGGGCTTTCAAAGAAGACCACTTTTGAACACGTTTGATAAATTTTAAAGTTTTCACCAAGCTTCAACTGTGATTATAGTCTTGATGTATCTAGCAATGGCTGCGGTAATAAAAGCTTCCATTATGCAAAAAAATTATACTACATTTAGGTATTGCAAAAGTAAACACTCGTTTACTAGTTGGATGTCCCTCCATGCATAGTGCAGCTGGTCGAGTTGTATAAACTCTTTCACATGAACATGAATAGCAAAGCATATCGACTCAATGATTAGACATGTGTAGAACCCCAAATCAGAAATTTATAGAATTGTTAGTATGATATTACCTTATCACAACCGCTTCTAGTGATGACTGAAGTAGAGAACACCAACACAACATCTCTAACAACATCACACATCTAGAACTTTCAAAATGAGGAAAATGAAGATTTAGACATGTTAACTAGCATGTAAGTATTGGTCTAGATTAGTAGAATTACCTCCTTAGACATGAAGGCCTTTTCAAGTTTCTTCACAATCGGCATCAAAGCACCATCGTAGTCCAAAAATAGCACAATTGTCTTAACGCTCTCCTAATTTTTTTCTTAATGTTATGGACTTTGCTTGTCTTCAACACTCTCCTAATTTTTGTAAATTTTAGAATGATGGAACATATCCCTTCCGACCTAAGAATGAGTATTTATCTACAAATACTCCCTCCATTTTTATATACAAGGCCACAAACTCATATTACAGGTACCAAGGTAAAAGTTAATGCTTTGCTTTGTAAACGAACTTTTCATTTCGTTTATTGGGATTATTAATATGCGGCATGCATGCAAGGAAGGGATAGAAAGCTAAGTGGAATGTCATTACGACTGCGTCCATGCAAGTATTAAATAGGTTATTAGTATGAGGACATATCATTAATTTTTGTCTCGATTACTGTTGGTGTCCTTATATAGATGCAAAGTATATTTTCCATAGTAGCTTTGTATACGACTAGCCACAGTGGGGAGTAACTTGGATTAGTAACATGCATATGTTACTACCTCTACGATGGGGAGTAACATATATTTGGTGTCATGCAACACTTCATTTATTACGTTGCAGACTCATCTTGCCTTGATATGTGTAATGTTACTCATACTACTAGTAACTAGCTATGTTACCACATGACTCTCTTTCTTCATTAATTACTTGCCACATCATCTATTTTGCCTAAATATGTGTGATGTTACCACCTATGTTACTCCCACTGTGGCTAGTCTAAATAAATGGAGGGAGTAGTTAATTTAGGTTAGGGGCAATTGCCCCCCCCCCCCAACCTTATGCTACATTTCTTAGTTGCCTATGTTGGAGGTCATGTACCCTATAATCATCATTTGTACCCTATTATCACGTATACGTGATGTACTACTTGCACAAAAAGACACATAGTGTCCCAAAGAGATCAAGGATGCTACTATGGAAAACACAGGTTCTGTGCGGTGCACTACCGAATGTTTGCAATAAGGTAAAACTGAATGTCAAGTTTCATTGTTGTTTTCTCCTTACTATATTATGATAATCCACCTCATGTTTGGCCTCTCATATTTGGCACGAGCAGAAGTTGGTTAAGAACATTGTGATGAGAATTGCGATCGAAATTCCTGATCTCAAAGTTAGCCGCAATAAAAAAAGGGTAAGTAGGTTTAATTGGACACCATCATGTTCAAATGCTCTAACTATACTCATTACATGTATGCATGTACGCATTATATATGTTTTAGAGGTTTGTCAAAAGACGGACTTAACCAAGGGACATACGACTAAGCATGCCCTCAAGGACCTCATCAATAGATATAACCAGACAACTCTTGGGTCCTAGCGATACTATCGGGATGATACATCTATTGAAGATGCTTTTATGGTAACAAACTTATGATATAATATAAATTGTTGAAACATCTTTCTTTTAAAGCTTCATTTAAATAATTTTATTTTGTTTTGTGTTCGTGTGCTTTGTGGAGAAGAAGGTGGATTTGGGAATCCTCGTCTCTAAGAAATGTGAGAGAACTGAATCCGTGTGCTGGCGAAAGGACCCAAGTTAGGTAATGCATTCCGTCTCACGGGTATGCATGTAATTCTTTTAGTTGTATCCAATCAAATGATTGCTAATAATTTCGAATGTCATTCAAGTCAAATATTCTTTGAAAACCTAGTGAGTTGGCGTAGCGGAGAGGCTCAAGTTTTAGTTCCTTGGAAACAAAAGAGCAAGCAAGTTGTAGCAACTCATTTGGAAATATGCAAACATTGCCAAAAAAATGAATGCCCCTATTTTAAACAAAGTGGACATAGAATAAATAAATAAATAAATCCAAAGCATTGTTTGGAAGTTGGATGTTCGAATAACATAAAATTATAGTCCGTTGAGAAGTTCCAAGATGCAATACATAAATACACTGACGAAATATGTTTTGCAGCACATAATACAACAGTAATAAAAGTCAAAATAAAAATAACTTAATAGATACCTAACTCTGTGGACAACTATTTAAGTTGGGATTGCCCCCCTCCTTATGTTATGGACCCCCCCCCCCCCCCCCATCATGAAACCACACTATATTTCTTAGTCAATTGTCTATGTACGACGGCAACCTCACTTCAGTTGGGAGACACCTGAGAACCACCAGCCGTTAAAGGTAACTTTATTCCGGACCGAGTGGTAGTCTCTATAAGGAGATAGAATGTCCTCCTGAGCGAATGCAAGAGTGCAAAGCTCGTAGTGCATGCACACACTTCTTGTCGATGAGCGTACAACATGTGCATCCTAGAAGGCATGTCATTAAGACGATAATGCCACAAGATATATATCTTGCTACCCCATGATCAAACAACCTTTTTCGTCAAACAAGTAAGAGTAGAAGGACACCACATTGTGTAGGTCGGCCAACAACTCCTCAAGTACTTCTGGGCAAATACATTAGGGCACAATAAGTTTACACACATAAATACATTAGTCAAATATGTTTTGCATAACATAAAAAATAGAGGCCTAACGGCTTCAAAGGTGCATGTTCTACTGTTGCCTATAGATTCAACAAAAGTGACCATCTGTTTTTTTTCTTGGCGGGGAAAGACTATCTGTTTTCGTATCCATCCATTTACCCCATACATCTCGTGCGCAAACATCGTCCTTTAAACCCAGCTACTGGACACAACTGACCGATGTAGTACAAATTCTAAAGATGATACCATAGTTTACAAATTGTGATTGATTTGAAGTTAACTCTTAGAACGTGGGGGGGCTCGGGCACAACCCTAGCTGTTACCACCCCCTCCCCATCTCCTCTTGGCTATCTCGTTGGCACCGAATTGACTTCCCTTCTTACTAGATGAATTGACTTCCCATGTTAGATTGAAAAACCTAAACATCTCACATAATGCATTGTCCGACAGGATCCCGGAGAAGGTCGGTTCACTCCTATAATTGAAGTCTCTCGACCTGTCGTTCAACGAACTCTCTTGCAATTTCCTTCTGGTCTCTCAGACATCACGATTTTAAGCAAGTTGAACATGTTATACACTAATCTTTCAGGAAGAATACCCTTAGGGCAATCAGCTGCAGTCACTCGTCGATCCAACATCATCAAACATCAGCAACAACTATCTATGTGGGCCTCCCATTTCGAGGAATCGCTCGGAGCTACCATCAAGACGATGCAAAGTATTTTTGTCTTGGGCTGGCTATAGGATTTGTCTTTGGTCTCTGGCTGATCTTCATTATCTTCTTATTTCGTTCATGTGTTGGGTTCGCAATGTGCGTCGTGTCATCGTGCTAGACAAGACTATCTGAAGGATTGGCTCTGCAACTTCGTCATGGGTGAAACCAAGGCCGGTGAAGCTCGTATCGTTCATGCAGCGGAACTTGGCATTTTTTAAATTTTGAGTTGGAAACTTACCATTGTTGTTGCTGGAACTAGTCTTGATGCAGTATGCGTGATGTGAACTAGTCTTGAACTAAGTATTGTCTTTAATGATTATTTTGAAATAGTCTAGATTGTTTTAGAAGTTGTTCTCAAGTATGAAAAACAAGCTAGAAGACTGGATCATCCGCCTGAATAATTCGAGAAACAAAGGTGTCATCCCAGTTTCAACATTTGCTCTGGGACGGCGCAATTTCTTGTGTTTGAACTAAAATCACGGCATGAACTATGGAAACAGAGGGAGTACCTTTCATTCAGGCCTTTCACCAGTTGCTTTGTAATGATTTTGCAATAAATCCAAGAGTAAAATGCATCCATACGATCACCGAACTTGTTCGCTCGTTTGACCTTAATACAATTTTTAGTCCCTTGTGGGGGATCGATCGTATGTAAAAGGAATTCATCTCTAGTGTACACAGCAGAGGTTGTTTCCCTGTCTCCTTCCTTCTATCTCCTAGTCAAACTAGGAATCTTTTTTTATAGATATTTAAGGTAGATCAAGGAAAAGGAACCAGTTGCTACCCATCACCAACGACCTAGTACAAACAAAACTGACATATAGAACGTTTCTCTCGGTCAGGTTCCCATCGCGTGCACGTGACACAAACTTCAAAGCTCTTTTTTTGTTTTTGCGAATCACATACTTCAAAGCTAGATACGTGAAGTCTGCATGGCTGACGACGGTGTCAACACACCTGGAGCATACAAAATTGCACTGAGCCAATAGTAAAAGAAGATGACACCTGCAAACGCTCTCACCATATCAGAGCAATAATCCTTGAGGCCTCATAATCCCTCTCGTATCAAGAAAAGAACTCCACGTACATCATACCAACAGAAGAACTCCACGTATATCATGACGTGCACAACAGAGACAAAGGGGTAGAGCAGCGTGCAACAAAGCATGCATGCATGTATCCGCCCACCTACTCCTATTTTATGTAACAACGTGCGGAGGAACGTGTCAAGGGGACGTGTTCAACGGCAGCCCCCCCTCCAACCCTGGCCTGGCCACCACACACGGTTTTGGTCGGCACTCCGTTTCTCGAACACAGAGCACATGCTTGACTACATCTTATCCAGCTCGTATATAAGCACTACCATCTCTCGCTGGCTCCATCGATCTCGCACGCCCGGCCGGCCCCGACGACGACACGCGCGCGCATCACCGGTGGAGGGAGGGACAGACTCGGTGGCCGACGCTAGCTCCGATCATCATGGGTTGCTCGCTTATTACATGTAAGAGTTTTTCTTGCTAGCTATGTCTACCGATTTATAAGAGTAACTCTAGCAGAGTTGTCACATTTCGGATTCCCATTCGCTATAGTAAGTATGTCGCATAAGGGTTTGGTGGCTGTTGGGTTAAATCATCAAGCAGTTGCCTCCGTAACTTTTTTTTTCTCAATTGCTTCAAATTTGTAAAACGACATTCAATCTAACCACACACATGTATCAACACGATAACTTAATGATCACCTATAATAATGGCCCATATCCACTGCTTACATATAGTTTGTGACTTGCTAGATACTACACTAGTCTGTTGCGACAGGTCAACAAGGTAGGTGTAGGGGTTGGAGCGACGGTCGCAAGCTATTGCTCCTCCTCGTCGCTGGTAGCGAGGCCGAAGGAAAATCAACCACAACGCGACCTCCACCATTAGCCAAGTCCTCATCCCACCAATCTCTCCCTAGCGCTTGATGCTGCAAGCGTGCACGGGTGCAAGGGTTGGCGAAGCGGTTCTACAAGCCGGTGAGAGAGATGCAACTTGGTGTTGCAAGGATTGATGGCAGCTGCTGATGCTGTGACTGGCGATCGTGCTGGTGTAGGGGACCATGGCACTATGACGGCGACCATCGGTGTTGGGAGTGGCAACTGCTGGTGCTGGCGACAATAGCATTGCGAGGACAGAGCAAAGACCACCGGTGCTAGTGAAGGTGACCGCCATAGTTGCAACGGTGCCCACCTAGTGTTGCGACACCATATCCGTTTGTTCTCTCGTCGCTGCAAGCCACACAACAGCGACCACTAGATGGTGGCGATGACAAACGCAAGTGTTGCAATGTTGACACCCTGTGTTCGCTAGCACATGTGATGCGACCGCGACACTGTGGTTGACGAAGACCATGGATGTTGGTGACGGCGAGCACGATGCTGCAACCATGATCACCTAGTGCTTGTCGACTGCGACCACCAGCGATGCGAAGACGCCATTGTTCTCTTGTTGTCACAAGCCTGACGTTGGCGTCAATCGCTGTTGTGAACAAAGGGATGTGCTGCTATGAGCGACGAGAAGCGCTGCTGGGAGCGACAGATGTGTTGTCACGAGGACGACACGGTGTTGTGAGGGAGGGTCTACATCACGGACGTCCACAGATGGTTTTTCGCATGAGCTGGTGGAAGGGGTACAAGGATATGCAGTGTGATTAGGTAGCTAGGAATGGTTACGCGTTTGTGTCGATCGATATGAAGTAAAAAATGTCCATGTGTTTCAAAAGTATACTTGTGACATTTTAAAAAAATATACAATATAAAAAATGTTTGCGTAGTTGAATAATATTTCATATCATTCAAAAGAAATCTTGCAACGTGTATTTGATAAATGAGTAACATGTGTTCAAAAATAGTTCAATATGTATCCGAAACAAATGCTAATCATGTATTTGAAAAATGTTAAATGCATATAGAAAATCTTTTGGATGTATACGGAAAATGTACAATGTGTGTGAAAAAATATACATCTAAACATATATTTGGAAAATGTTAATCATGGATTTGAAAAATGATGAATATGTATTAAAAAATGTAAATTTTGAATGAATAAATTAGACATCTGTTAAGAAAATAAAATAAAAAATAAAACCAAAGATAACAAAATAAAAATAAAAGGAAGATAAAAATCATAGAAAACAGAAGAAACAAGGAAGCCGATGCTAAAACAGTGAAAAGCCGATAAAGAAGACACAGGGAAAAATACTGGCCTCAGCTACAGTATTGGGCCGGCCCAATAACCGGCTGATAGAAATCAGTAGGAGCGAAAGCTTGCCTGAAAAAAAAAACCTGACCTGAGGGAGGGAAGTGACCCCCACCCGCCATTGCCGCCTCGCCGGCGAGATGCCTGCCGCCGCCGACGGAAATACGCCGCCCGTACGGAACCTCAGGGCCCTGCTCCACCTCCGGCGAGTTCCCGTAGCCGGAGGTCTGGCTCCTCCAGCCGGCGTCGGCGCCGGCGCCGCCCCGTCGGATCCGAGTGTCCGGCGCTACCCGCGGGCGTCGCATTGGAGCGCCATCCGTTCTCCTCCGCGGCCGTATTTGGCCGACGCGCTGTTCTAGTCTCAGGGCTACCAGACCCTGTAAGGTACGGGGAACCCTAGCCGTACAGTACCCATTGTGCCATTTAGCTTTATACATCTAGAGCAACAAACGGGTCACTTATATTTTTGTTGTCTGATACATTTTTCCATGTCAAGTGTGTACTTAAAATTTTAACAGGGCTGCCGATGAACAATTAATAGAGAGATTTCATCCGAAAGTTGCGTATGAAAACCCAGATGAAAAATAAATACAAATCGAAAAGCTACTAAATACTAGTATGTTGTATCAGATTCAGAGGTAGTACTTTCCCTCCAGTTCTAGAATGAGATCATAAAGAAACATGGAGTTTCAAGTGTGCACTTAGTAGCAACTCCCCATTTTGGTCTGCTCCCCAGCATAAATGCATAATTCGTCATATAATTGTTTCAATTTATCTGTACCAACTTTGAATTTAAATTATTTTGCCATAGGAAAAGATTTGAAATCAGAAATAGCAAAGAGACACATGCAGTGTTTATACTTTACTCCCTCTGTAAACAAATGTAGGATGTTTTTGCAGTTTAAAGGAAAATGAACTCTATTTTTTCATCTAGTTCAGATATTGTTTGGTCAAACTCAAAATATTTGTAGTTGTGGGATCAAACTTCACTTACTGCTGAGCCGTCCTGTATGATTTGAGCTGTAGGGGATTTTCCCTAAATGATGTCTGAACTGGAGGAATGGCTTTGACATATTTTGGAAGAAATTAAATACTCCCTCTGTAAACTAATATAAGAGCGTTTAGATTACTATTTTAGTGATCTAAACACTCTTATATTAGTTTACAGAGGGAGTATTTGTTATCTACTCAGATGCTGCATTAGGATTTTGTTTTGTTTTTTGGGGCCAAATGACCCATATCATTAATTATAACATGCATCCAGACCAGATAGATCAGTATGTATATGACATCTCTTGGTCATTGCGTACAGGTCAGAAGCTCTTACTACTTGTTGCCGCCACCCTAGTGCTACATCATAGTACTACCACTTATGGAGCTGCGTCCTCTGGGAGCATCAGCATGGCACGGCCTGGCTGCCCAGATAAGTGTGGCAACATCAGCATCCCATACCCATTTGGCACCGGAAAAGGCTGCTTCCAAGAACCCTTTAATGTCACGTGCAATGGGACCGGGGCATATCTGGGCTCAAACGGACTTAGGGTACTGGACATCAGTCTTACCTTGGGTGAGGTTCGTGTTCAGAATCCACATATAGCATCACGATGCAACTTCAGCAATGGCAGCAATAGCACCAGTGGTTTGGACGTCTTAACTCTTGATCCTTTTCATACGGTTTCCAACACCAAGAACAAGTTGACATCAATCGGCTGTGGTGGACTTGCAATGGTTGTGGGACAAGCCAAGGGCAAGAACCAGCTTGAGTACCTCACCGCTGACTCATGCATTTCATCCTGCATGGACGTAAGCAGCATCGGTAATGGCACAGAGTGCTCTGGCATGGGTTGCTGCCAGGCCCCTGTTTCAGGAAACATCAACGCCTTCCTCGCCCAATCCATACCAGTATCAGCTATATACAACTCTACCATTCAGTCTTTCAGCCCATGCACCTACTCATTCGTTGCTGAGGATGATTGGTTCAAATTTGATCGTTCTTATATCAACTCTACAAATTTTGGACGAAAATATACAGATGGTGTTCCTTTGGTACTCGATTGGGTTGTTGGTAATGGAAGTTGTTCTGAAACCAGCAAGATGGGTTCACAGTATGCCTGCCAAGCCATGAACAGCGAGTGCATTGATGTGTCCAATGGCCCCGGTTACCGCTGCAACTGCTCTCAAGGTTATGAAGGCAATCCCTACTTACAAGGAGGGTGCAAAGGTACGTATATGTATCTCACAGAATTAACCTATGCTCCTTTATCTTGCAGAATTCATGTTGACACTCTCCTCACTTCCTTGAAATGGCAGACATCAATGAGTGCGAACCTCCAAACCAGTCCTTGTATCCTTGCAAAGGTAATTGCAGAAACACCGTTGGGAGCTACACCTGTTCATGCTCATCAGGATTTAGGAGCGATGATCCAAAGAGCATACCCTGCGTTCAAGCTGACCCAAACAAAGCTCTGAAGGTGGCCTTAGGTATGGGGTTATAATTGCGCATAAATAGAAAGCTTTTTCATACTTCTTTATGCCAGTCATATAAGTCCAAGTAGAGTACAGTTTGTACAGGTATCATGTAGTAAAGCAATGGTGAGATGGCACAGTATGTGGAACTATTTTTAGCCAAATGTGGGTAGTATCACTAGTTGAACTAATGGAACCGTCATGATCTTCAGGCACATCCGCCGGTGTCGTCTTCCTCATGGTTTGCATGTTTGCTCTACGGGCTGAATATCAGAAAAGGAAGCTGGTGAAAGAGAAGGAAAGATTCTTTGATCAGAATGGTGGTCAGATATTATACCATCAAATTATGTCAAAACAGGTCGATACATTGATGATATTCACTCAGGAAGATCTAAAGAAGGCTACAAATGATTTTGATGAGAGCAGAGAAGTGGGCAGGGGCGGTCATGGCACTGTGTACAAGGGTGTTCTTAAGGATGGAAGAGTAATAGCCGTGAAGCGCTCCAAGATCATGAATGTGGCTGAAACTGATGAATTTGTGCAGGAGATTATCATACTTTCACAGACCAACCACCGGAATGTGGTCAGGCTTCTAGGGTGCTGCTTAGAGGTGGAAGTCCCCATACTAGTCTATGAATTCATCCCGAATGGCACTCTTTTTGAGTTCATCCATCGTAACCGTGGGACTCCACCTCCCTCGCTGGACACCCGGCTCAGGGTCGCTCAAGAATCTGCTGAAGCACTCGCATATCTGCATCTGTCCATGAACCGCCCCATAGTGCATGGAGATGTCAAGTCCATGAACATTCTCTTGGACGAAAACTACATGGCGAAGGTGACTGACTTTGGGGCATCAAGGACACTCCCCAAGAATGAGGTTCAGTTCATGACATTGGTGCAGGGGACCCTGGGTTACCTGGATCCCGAGTACCTGCAGGAACGGCAGCTCACGGAGAAGAGCGACGTTTACAGCTTCGGTATTGTGCTGCTGGAGCTGATCACGGGGAAGACGGCGATCTACCACGACGGCCCCAAGGAAGGCAAGAGCCTCGCGTCGTCCTTCCTGCTCGCGATGAAGGAGGAGAGCCTCGATGGCATCCTGGACGCGAGCATACTAAGCGCCGGGATGGAGACGCTGCTGAGAGAAGTCGCCGAGCTTGCGAGGATGTGCTTGAGCACCAGGGGGGAAGAGAGGCCTTCCATGACCCAGGTTGCTGACAAGCTGAAGGCTCTGCGAAGCACCTGGAGGGAGAAATTGCTGCTGACGCACGGCGAGACTGACCGTTTGGTATCGTCACCTGCAGCTTTGGCGTTTCATGATCCTCCGTCATGGATCATGTTCTCGACTGGTCCCCGCATGTCTGGAATAGGTATAGAGACACCCAGATGATAGTTTCAGTTGATTGTTACACCGTCCCAAGAGTGACTGTACGTGTTAGAGGCTAGGAGCTTCTAGTATAGCGTCCATATTTGCCCTTGGCGATTGCTCTGCAATTATTTTGTAATAAATTCCAAGTAAAATTCATCCATGTTCATGAACTTGCTGGTTTGATCTTAATTCAGTGTGACCATTGACCCTGGAAACATGTCGGTTTTCAAGTTCACACAAAGGGATTTTGTGTCAAGCTCAGAGGCCTTCACTTGCTGTTACTTACAGTACAGTGTGGATAGGGCAGCCTCATCTCATCTAGCCTCTCTGTTTATACTTGCTGGTTTCTGAGATAGATAGATGAGATGCTCATTCAGTTTGTAGGAATCTATAACGTAGGAATTAGAAGTGGTACAGAAATTTGATAGGATGGCACTTGCCTGGAAATCCATTTTGGCTCTAGGGAGCACATGCTCCTGCATGCCAAAAACGGATTTTACAAATGTAAAAAATATTTGAAAAAAAATAGATGTGTTCATTGTCACACCCAAATGGTACATGTAAATTTCCAGGGGACAAATTTAAGCATTTTGACCTGTGCAATGTTGCCGCCAAATGTTACGCTTAATTTTGTTATTTTACCGACGAAGCACTGCTATCCCATATGGCATGAAAATTGTCTAGCGCACTTGCTACACTAACATAAACATTTACAAAAAAAATCAGAATTTTTAAAATTTATTTACCATTTTTTTTCATTTTACTGCTAATTAAGGAGCATATGCTCCCAAAGCCTAAAATCCAAGTTGGACACTTGCCATCATAAGGAATTGTCTTGCCTTGTTCCTACGCAAATAATAAGCTTTGAGTGGATGTGTAGTTTCCTCCCAAAACACAGGAATTGAATAGTATTCCTACGAAATTCATGTATGCGTTTCCTACAAACTAAATGCATTGATGAGAAATTTTTCACTGGAATTCTTGTTCCTATGTTTTTCCTATGAAAATCCCCCAAAACGAATGAGGCCTAAGAAGTGAATGTGATCTTTTTAAGGGTATGGATAGCATCTCCTATGGCTAGATCCAAAGGGAAGAAGTTGCAGCCAACACGATTGACAGCTTTAAACATTTTGAATATTTACTTTCAAAAACAAACTAGGACAAAGACACAACTTGCATCTAACATGTCTTAAAATTTTCAAATTATAACCCGCAACACACATCGAGAACAAGTAATAGACAACTTCAACATTGAATATAATCTAATGGAAGTTGGGCACTGAATTTGGCCAATCGTCACCACTGACGACGAATTTGTGTTTTTTTTTGTTTCTCAAGTAGTATTTAAAATTTTGAGTTGAATTTCTATCACATTATTATCGATTTATGTTTGTACATTCCTTTCCATAATTCTTCATAAAATTGTGGAGTGTCAACTGTAGGGAGAAATAACCCTCCATGAACGCAAAAACCAACAGAGATGAGTGCTTTCTTCAGACAAGTGCTACTGAAAACCATTTCATAGATGTTTATTGTGAAATTTTTTCACACTGCACCCACGATGAACAATAAAATAAAATTAGTTCTTAAACTTTGTGCTTTAATAACGATACAATGTTGTGGGTGCTTGCAAATTTGGTGGCCCAATAACATCCGACGAGCTCCATACAAATAAAACAAAAAATCTGCTCAACGATGCACAAAATTTTGAGCAACAATTTTATTATTTTCTATATTGAGCTCCTCGGATGTCATTTGGCCACCACATGTTTACAACACCTAACATTTGGTCATAATCTAAGCCACAAAGTTTTAGATTTATTTTATTTTCTTTGCTATGTTTTTTGATTTTGTTGCATTAATGACTAGGGACCATTTGTTATAAGAGTGATTTTTAATACGTCGATAGTTTTTTGGAATTCCTAAAAAATTGAAAGACTCAAACTTTTTCTGAAAAGCATGAACATTTTTCAAAATTTGTTTAAAAAAAATAGAAACAAAAACAATTTTTGGAGTTCTGAATAGTTTTTGGAAACACAAACATTTTGGAATTCCATAATATTCTTTGAATTTCTAAACAATTTTGAAAAGTGAAACATTTTCTGAAATTCCATGAACAGTTTGGAAGGCGTGAAGTAATTTTGAAATATTCAAAAAAAAATGAAAAGTGAAAAGAAAAGAGAAAGAAAGGAAAAATAAAAAACCAAAGAAAACCGATAAAAGAAACGGTAGGAGAAAGAAAAAATGGAAAGGGTAAAAAACAACCGAAAGGTTCCCAAAATCGGGTAACCAATATACAGCAAAATGGGCCAGTCCGTCTTCGTAGGTTGATGGCAAGCCTTTCGGCGGCTTTATGACATCTGGGTGGTGGCCCAGATTGTAATTGGGCCACGGGACAGAATCTGGGCAGTAGCCCAGGTTGCAACTGGGCTGCGGGACAGAATCTTGGCTCTTTTTTTTCCAGCCGTCAACTAGCAGCAATTACGCGTGACGACCCCCGTGCTCAAAAACACCCAAAAAGGGCCTCGGGAGATGACGTACGACGCACGACTCGTGGGCGACTCGCACCGCAGGTGCGAGTTCGTGCCAGATCTCGGGGGATCGCGCCTAGATTTCCGACCAGGCGTTCTTCTCCGGCGGGCACACCGGCTAATTCTCCTCGCTGCCGACGGAGGGACGGTGGACGAGCGGCGGTGGCGCGCCGGCGATGACCTCGTGGCAGGTCAGTTGATTCGATTCCCATCGCACTTGGCCAGAATTTCCCCATGCGACGGGGTGGGTCTCCAGTGTGTGGGGGTTGGTGACGCGGAGCTCACCGGCGACTGACCGGAGTCACCTTTGCCGGGGCAGAGAAGATGGCCTGCCTTGTACAGATCTCGCTTGTCGGCTGCAAGTTTGCTTCGATACAGGAGGGGTGTCGTTATCGAGTTGGGGTGCAGAGTTCTGCTAATGGACGACACCGAGCGGGTTGTGGACAGCCGCGGTCTCCGGCACGGCGAGGGGATTGCGGTACACCGCATTTTTGATTTCCCGTGTCATGTGGCACACATTGGGCATGACTTGGAGAGCGATGCGGGGGTGCACGGGGGAGAATTCAAGGCGTGCGGCCGCCATGAATGCGGGGGAAAGGTGGAGAATAAATCCACCCACCCCGCGGTTGGGCCGACGCACTCGGTATTCGTCTCCTCAAAACACCCCATCCCATTTCCACCAGATCCATCGGAGAAGAAGAAGTGCGAGGGGAGAGATGGCGGAGTGGAGGATGAAGATGGAGAGATCCATGGTCGAGCTTGTCAGTGGGAACGAAGAGAGGTTGGAGAACACCAGGAAGATCGTTTCTTGGTTCTCTTCCCGGAAGGAGATGCGTCGTGCAGTGAAGAAGGTGTTCAGGAATCTGACAGCGGAAGAAGACATGAGGCTCACTCCGAATAGCTTCACCACGCCGTCGGGGGCCCCGGTGGGCTCGCTAGCCGCGCTGGTGTGGGCTATGGAAGAGACAGAGGGTGCGAATCTGCAGCAGAGGAGGAAGTGGTGGGCGTTCCGCTCGCGCCGCCGCTTCCCCACGGGCCCGGAAGAGATGGTGGTGGGTGGCGTCATGGCGATTCCGGCGCCGGAGAGCCGCCGGACCCTGCTACCTCTCGAGCACTGCGTTGGTTTTTCCTTGAAGAGGAAAGGGTGATGCAGCAAAGTAGCGTAAGTATTTCCCCCAGTTTTTGAGAACCAAGGTATCAATCTAGTAGGAGGCCACGCACAAGTCCCTCGCACCTACACAAACAAATAAATCCTCGCAACCAACGCAATAAAAGGGTTATCAATCCCTTCACGGTCACTTACGAGAGTGAGATCTGATAGATATGATAAGATACTATTTTTGGTATTTTTATGATAAAGATGTAAAGTAAAATAAAAAGAAAATAAAAGGCAATGGAAATAGCTTATTGTTGGAAGATTAATATGATGGAAAATAGACCCGGGGGCCATAGGTTTCACTAGTGGCTTCTCTCAAGAGCATAAGTATTACGGTGGGTGAACAAATTACTGTTGAGCAATTGACAGAATTGAGCATAGTTATGAGAATATCTAGGTATGATCATGTATATAGGCATCACGTCCGAGACAAGTAGACCGACTCCTGCCTGCATCTACTACTATTACTCCACACATCGACCGCTATCCAGTATGCATGTAGAGTATTAAGTTCATAAGAATAGAGTAACGCTTTAAGTAGGATGACATGATGTAGAGGGATAAACTCATGCAATATGATATAAACCCCATCTTGTTATCCTTGATGGCAACAATACAATACGTGCCTTGCTGCCCCTACTGTCACTGGGAAAGGACACCGCAAGATTGAACCCAAAGCTAAGCACTTCTCCCATTGCAAGAAAGATCAATCTAGTAGGCCAAACCAAACTGATAATACGAAGAGACTTGCAAAGATAACCAATCATACATAAAAGAATTTAGAGAAGATTCAAATATTGTTCATAGATAAACTTGATCATAAACCCACAATTCATCGGTCTCAACAAACACACCGCAAAAGAAGATTACATCGAATAGATCTCCACAAGAGAGGGGGAGAACATTGTATTGAGATCCAAAAAGTGAGAAGAAGCCATCTAGCTAATAACTATGGACCCGACACTACTGAAATCAGCTAATTTGCCATCTGCCAGCTCTTTGCCATCAGCTACCCAGAAGCTGACAGCAAAGAAGTGGCGGGCGGCAAAGAAGCTCTTTGCCATCTGCGGGCTCTTTGCCGTCAGCTGGCGGACGACAAAGAGAGAGGTGGCCCCCACCCCCCGCCCGTTTGGGGAAAACTTAACGCCCCACCTCTTTGCCGTCTGCCAGCGGACGGCAAAGAGGCAAAAGGGCGGACGGCAAATAGTGGCGGACGGCAAAGAGGAGACTACCTAACGGCCCGTACCCCCCCGCCCGTTACTCTCTGTTCTCTCCCTCTCTCTCCTCGCCGACGCGCACTACATCCCACCCCACATCCCACCCCATATCCCACCCCACCGCCGCCGCCCGCCGCGCGCCGCCGCCCCCAGTTCTCGCCGCCGCCCGGCGCCCCGGCCCCACCGCCCCGGGGCCCCGCCGCCCCGCCGCCCCGTCGCCCTCCTCCACCGCCCCGCCGCCCCGGCCCCCGCCGCCCCGTCGCCCCGGCCCCCCACCGGCCACCTCCTCCACCGCCCCGCCCCCTCCTCCACCGGCGACCTCCTCCACCGGCCCTGCCTCAGGTGAGCTCTACCCCTTTTTTCCTTTTTTTTTTCTGTTTTTTTAGTTTTAGGTTTAGTTTTAGGGCCGCAAACAACACACTAAAAAAAAGTTCGTACATAAAGTAGTTCGTACATAATAAATAGTAAAAAACTACTCGGCGTCGCTATCTACGTCAATCACGGCCGGGCCGTTGCCGCCGTCATCGTCGCTGCTGGACCGGTTCGCGACGTCGTCCCAGTCCACCGGGACGTCGTCCGAATCCGCTTCCTCCTCCGCCGCCGGTGCCTGCTGCCACTCCTGCTGCCACTCCGGCGGCACCTGCTGCCACTCCGGCGGCGCCATCGCCGCCTGCAGCGCCGCCTCCTCCTGGGCCTCCAGCGCCGCCTGCTGCGCCGCCATCGCCGCCTGCTGCGCCCCCATCGCCGCCTGCAGCGCCGCCTCCTCCTGGGCCTCCAGCGCCGCCGCCGCGGCGGCCTCCTCCGCTGACTGCGCCAGGATCGCGAGGAGCCCGGGCGTGTCCTCCGGGTCGCCGTCCTGCTGGAGCGCCGCCTGCTCCGGCGGGATCACAACCTCGGCCGGGGCTGCTGGGGCGGGGGTGGGAGCGGGTGCCCTGCGCGGCTGGGAGGGCCCGGCTCCACGGGAGAGATCGCCGACAGGGAGCCCTCGGGCGGCGCGCTTGAAGGCGCCGATGACGTCGTCGAACCGCTTGCCCTTCCAAAAATGGCGGCGGCCCTTCCGGTTGTAGCGTCCCCCGGGGTGCGCGCGAAGCTCTGCCGGCATCGCCGGTGCGCCCTGCGTGGGGAAGCCGTCCGCAGAGATCCTCCACGGCCGCGGCAGCTTCGCCGCCGGCGGCACGTAGAGGCCGAACCGAGCGAGGTCCTCCGTCTGCCCCAGCGTGAGGCTCGACGGCCAGTGGCCGCCCGGTGCTGCGCCGTCGGAGTCCGAGTCGCTGGACGCCATCCCGCGAAGAGAACGCCGGTGTGAAGAGGGAGAGGAGAGGGGCGGGGCGGTGGAGGAGGTGGCCGGTGTGACCAAACTCGCTGCGCAGGGCGGGTTTTATAGCGCCGGGCGGATTTAATGCGGCACGGAGGCGCCGGGCCGCGGAAGACGAGAGGGCGGCGGGCGGAAGACGAGATGGCCGCGCGGAAGACGAGACGGCGGCGCGCGGAAGATGAGAGGGCGGCGCGCGGAAGACGAGATGGCGGCGTGCGGAAGACGAGACAGCGGCGCGCGGAAGACGAGATGGCGGCGTTGACCGCGAGGCATCGGGGCACGCGGGGCAGGGGAGGCGGCAGCCGGCAGCGCGGCAGCGGGAAGCGGGGGGCAGGAGGCGTCGGGGCACGCGGGGCAGGCGAGGCGGCAGCCGGCAGCGCGACAGCGGGAAGCGGGGGCAGGAGGCGTCGGGGCACGCGAGGCGGCAGCGGGCAGGGGGGCAGGCGGCAGCGCCTCAGCGGGGGCGGCCGACGCGACGCGACGCGGCGGGCGAGGCGGAAGCGGGGGCGGCCGAGGCGGAAGCGGGGGCGGCCGATGCGGCGGGCGAGGCGGAAGCGGACGACAAAGACACTAGAAAGTTTGCCGTCCGCGGCGGACGGCAAAGGCCTGCCGTTATCCACTTAACGGACTGAGAGCACAATTATTGCCGTCTGCTCTCGTTGCCGTCCGCGGCAGACGGCAAAGGTCCTTTGCCGTCAGCCGTCAGGAAGCAGACGGCAAAGCAGCTGTTTACCGTAGCCTACTTTGCCGGAGCCTTTTGCCGTCCGCGGCTGACGGCAAAGGCCTTTGCCGTCCGCCGTTCATGCCTTTGCCGTCCGCCGTGGCAGACGGCAAAATAGCTGATTCCTGTAGTGCTAAGGTCTGAGGTAAACTACTCACACATCATCGGAGAGGCTATGGTGTTGATGTAGAAGCCCTCCGTGATCGATGCCCCCTCCGGCGGAGCTCCGGAAAAGGCCCCAAGATGGGATCTCACGGGTATAGAAGGGTGCGGCGGTGGAATTAGGTTTTTGGCTCCGTATCTGGTAGTTTTGGGGTACGTAGGTATATATAGGAGGAAGAAGTACGTCGGTGGAGCAACGTGGGGCCCACGAGGGTGGAGGGCGCTCCCTGGGGGGTAGGCGCGCCCCCCTACCTCGTGCCTTCCTGGTTGATGTCTTGACGTAGGGTCCAAGTCCTCTGGATCACGTTCGTTCCGAAAATCACGTTCCCGAAGGTTTCATTCCGTTTGGACTCCGTTTGATATTCTTTTTCTGCGAAACTCTGAAATAGGCAAAAAAACAGCAATTCTGGGCTGGGCCTCCGGTTAATAGGTTAGTCCCAAAAATAATATAAAAGTGCATAATAAAGCCCATTAATGTCCAAAATAGAATATAATATAGCATGGAACAATAAAAAATTATAGATACGTTGGAGACGTATCAGACCCCAATTCAGATTGCATCCAGCGAGGAGGAGATGGGACAGGACTCCAACGAGACAGAGACAGAGGAGATCGAATGAAGGCAGAAAAGGACTAGGGATTGCATGAGCGCCGCCAGAGAGAGAACACCAAATGAACAGAGGATTTGGTAGATCTGGTGGGGGGAGATTTAACAGAGGAGGGAGAGAGGAATGGCAGATGAAGAAGCGAGATGAAGGAGGGGATTTGTATCCACGCAAATCCTTTGATAAGGACAGAGCTGACCGAAATCCTAAGGCAAGCAATTCCAGAAACCTCATCAATAGACAAGATCCTACGGAGGCGATGGAGGCTGATAGGGAGAAGGCTAAACTGGCCAAATAGGAAGTGGCCAAATCTGTATCAAAAGTTAATCAGGTTGAGGGGCTGAACCAGCTCCTAGGTGGAGTGAATTTGGCCCAACAGCAGGTTTGGCTGACTTCTCTGCTGGCTCAACTTGCTCAGAATTCTGGGTCAGTAGGTGGGGATGGAAAGAACATGGGTGAGGGGGTACCTCTCAGATCCGAAATGATGGTGGTTTTCAACAGAAGAGAGCTGAGCCAATTGGGAGAGGAGATTTGAATGCCGCTACTAGAGGCAGAGGTTTTCAGAACAATTTTTCCAAGAGAGGAGAGAATTTCCAGAGATTTGGGCAAGACAGAGACAACTCTTATCCAAGGAATGTTGCAGATGGGGAAAAATGGCAGTGGGTGGAAACACAAACACCATGTGCAAGAATACTGGGCGTGCCACTAAGGACTGTATGCCGGGGCACTGTGTGATCTGTGGAAAGAAAAATCACACCACTGATGACTGCAATTGGCTGAAGCAGATGAAACTAGTCCCTAAATATGTTGGATATGCTGCAAAAGGGTTGGGAGTGCTGTTGGTTCAAAGCTCTAAAGAAATCCTGGAAGTGGAAAATCCCAACCCTATGGCTCTGGTGACTGTGGTGTCAGGAGAAGTGAATGAAACTCAGCTAATTGATAGGTTGCACTACATGTTCAATTGGAACTGGCAGTGGAGATGCAGAAGGCAGAGTGAGAACTCCTTCCTGGTTAGATTTCCAAGCAAAGGGAGATTGGTAGAGCTAATTCAGTGCAAGGATTTCAATTTGCTAGGTTCGGGAGCCATCATCAATGTCAGCAACTGGGGTTTTGACACTCAGGCCATTGGAAAACTGCACACTGTTTGGGTCAAGTTTGATAAAGTGCCTGAATGTTTTAGACATTTTTTTGCTATGTGTGAAGTTGCAGCTACTTTCGGACCAGTTTTGGAGATTGATATGAATACCATTACTCAAGACAAGGTCAGGGCAAAAGTGGGGGTGAGAGATCATGAGAAAATCCCTGCTTACACAGAGATAACTGATAAGAATCTGATGATATACAGGGTGAGACCAGAATTGGAAATGGTGGTTGAATTGGGATGGTATGGAGAGCAAATGAAACATGGCATTAAAGAGGAGGAAATCAATAATCAGGAAGAAGAGATGAGAAAAAGACACAAAGGATCACATAACCAGGGAGATGGGGCTAGAGAGAATATCAGTTTAGGAAGCTTAAATCTCAGTCAATATGAGGAAATGAGGAAGAATGCAGAGGATTTGAAAGCTATGCAGAGAGATTACATCAAAGAGGTGGAAGCCAGGGGGAAAGTTGAAGCGGACTTGGGGAAAATCTACCTTAAACTGGAAGAGAAGGCTAGACAGAATGCTTTAAGAGCTAAGGAAGAACTGAAAATTGTTGAGCTGGAAAAGGAGAGAAAACATCTACTGGAGGTGGTGAGCAAACAACAGGAGATGCTGGATACCTGTGTGAATAAGATTGAATTCTAGGAAGCTAGGGAGAGAGAGTTAGATGAAATTACTGACAGTGACTTGAAAGGGATTGAAAATAATAAGCAGGAAGAGGGCAATAACACATATCAGGAACCTGTGGATTACAATGCCAGCCAGGAGTCAGTCTCCTTTGGAACCAAACTGTGAATGAAATATGGGGAAGAAGGTGAAGACAAAGAAAATGAGGACACCTCAGAAGAAGCATTAAGGAGGTGTGGCATGTTGGCAGGTAAACAAGATGCAAATATTGAGGAGCTGGCCAAAGAGAGAGTTGCTGCTAAAGACAACTATGGTAATTCTTTTGAATCCCTTCATGATAATTCTTCTTTGCTTTTCATGGCTGATAAGGTGGGGATTGATTTGGGCTGCACTATCCAAATGATTGATCATAACTTAGACATCATTAGGAAAATGGAACAAAGTAGACATGACTTTTATAATCAACAAATGAACAAGGAGGAGGCTTCTAAAACTGATATTGATATAAATCTTATTGATGTGGGAGACGTGGATATTAAGGATTTATGTTCTGATGATGACCACTCAGATTCTAATCTGGAGATGGATTATTACTCTCATCTCAAGAACATTTTTGCAAGTGGTAGAAAAAACAGCTCTGGCTCACCAGGAATGTCCTGTGGGAAGTCAGCTGATAAAATAGGGGGATATAAAAGGTGGAAGAAAAAGAAAACATGATTGGTATGTTTTGGAATGTGAGGGGGATTGGCCCTGATATCAAAAGAAGTTTTATTAGAGATATTATTGTTAGTAAAAAAATTAGATTTTGTGGGCATTCAAGAAACTATTAAGACTGATTTCTCCAGAAATGAACTCCATAATCTATGTGGAGGGAGGAATTTTATTTGGAAATGGGCCCCACCTAGAGGTAGACCAGGGATATTATCAATGAGGAAATTGGGGAGTACTTTGTTAGAATGTTGGTGTTTGATAAGAAAAGCAAGTTTGACTGGAATTTAGTGGTAGTTTATGGTGATGCACAAAAGACTGGAAAAGCTGCTTTTTTAGCAGAATTATCCAGAATGTACCAGAAGAACATCTCCATGCCATGTCTGATTGGTGTAGATTTTAATATAATCAGAAACAACAGTGAGAAAAATAAACCCAGTAGTGATAACCACTGGAGTTTCGTTTTCAATGCTATTATTGAACATGCAGGCTTGAGGGAATTACCTCTGATCGGCAGACACTTTACCTGGGCCAACAATCTAGATGATCCTACATATGAAAAATTAGATAGAATTTTAATTTGCACAGATTGGGAGGAACATTATCCTCTTAGTATTGTTCAAGCTCTGGAAAGAGAGATTTCTGATCATACCCCTCTGATTCTTGACACTGGAGATGTAAGAAATAATAAGAAGCTTTTTAGGTTTGAAAATGCTTGGATGTTAAAAGAAGGCTTTAGAGAATTTGTTACTAAGATTTGGAATGGCCACTTTCAGGGGAATTGCCTAGAGAGATGGCAACACAAAATGAGAATCTTTAGAAAAAAGGTAAAAGGAGATGGATTTTAAATGATGATGCTTGGTATAGAAAAACCAAAAAACAAATTCTTAACGATTTGGATACGATTGACAAAAATGCTGAGAAATTTGGGTTACACACTAATGACAGAGAAGAACAAAAAAGATAAGGGCTCAACTTCAAAACCTGCTTAAACAGGAAGAGATGAAATGGTTGCAAAGATATAAAGATAAAGAAATTAAAGATAGAGATAACAACTCCAAATATTATCATGCTAAGGCCAATGGCAGAAAGAGAAAGAACATCATCCTCTCTCTTGACCAAGAGGAAGGGGTCATAGAAGGGGATGATAACCTTATACAATATATCACAAATTTTTATAAAAAGCTTTTTGGGGAACCTGATATCTCCACTATTAATTTGGGGATACAGGATGCTCCAGGGATCAGTCAGGAGCAAGCTGATCTGCTAACTGAACCCTTCACTATGAAGGAACTTCATGATGTGGTCTTTGGTATCACTAGTAGGAAAAGGGGCTTAGGTCACAGGACAGTTTTCACATTAGCCCCGGTTCAGTCATGAACCGGGACTAATGTGAGCATTGGTCCCGGTTCGTGCGGCCAGGGACCTGCCGGGCCTCGTGGGGGCATTGGTCCCAGTTCGTCCGGACCCTTTGGTCCCGGTTGGTAGGACAAACCGGGACCAATGGGCCACGCTCCTGGCCCACCACCCTTTAGTCCCGGTTCCTACCACAAACCGGGACTAAAGGCCTGGTCCTAGTTGCGCCAGTGTTTAGTCCCACCTCGCCAACCGAAGGGCGCTCACATCAGTTTATAAGGCCGTCCCTATCTGCCTTGTTGAGCTTCTCTTAAAGTGAAAATAGATGCCCTTATACAGGAAATTTGACCTAAATTCATAGTAAATTTCATAGAAATTTATTATGAATTTAGGTTGAATTTTCTCTATAAGCGCATCTATGTTCATTTTTTTATATTTATAAAATAAATAAACCTTAATAAAATAAATAAAACTAAATAAACCTTAATAAAATAAAATAAAATAAACTATAGTAACTACAATAAATAAACCTTAATAAATTAAGCAAAAATAGCAGCAGTAAAATAAATAAAAATAGCAGTAGTAAAATAAATAAAAATAAAATAATTAAAGTAAAATACATAAGTAATTAGAAATAAAATAAATAAGTTTTTTGTTGTAAGTAGAAACAAAACAAAACAAATAAAGCAAAAGAGAAAAAAAAACACGAGCCATCAACTCCATAACCGCCATATCTGGGATAGAGAAGGGCGATCCCTTGGAGTGGGATTCACATACAGTTGCCCGTAACATCTACCATTCGAGCCTAGCAGGTGGAACTCGGATCTGTCAACAGTGTCAAAGCGGCAAATAGTAGGCGGAGGAGAAGCCACCGATGTCATGTGTAGATCCCTTCTAGGTCTTGCGGATCGTGCTATTACAGCAATTTGGTTGGTTGATCCAAAAAAAAGGAATTTGGTTGGTTTTCTTGAAGCCCTAGCTTGTTGTGCCGTCCTATTCTCTCAATGCAATTTAGCAAATGCTACTACAGTACAGTAAAGGGCACAAAGAAAAAGCACGCAGTGAAGGAAAATACCTCCATATCAAAGCTGCTACTTATCTTGTTGGTTATCATGATGTGGATATGTAGAATTTTCTCTAGCCACGACAACAGACATGCATTCATCGAGGGGGTTCACTACAGAACAAAATAAATGCTGACGTTAGTTGTTGAGGGTACGTTTGACATCCCTGAGAGACTAGATAATGAAAAGATGAATCGTCAAACCTGGATGAACAAAGACGCTACCAAGTGGATGAATCTGATGGCCTGTCCTCCCTTGAAGATCATGCGTCCTCCCTTGAAGGCGCCACCAGGGCCATGGACGCCTCATACACCGCCGCCGACGTGTTGTAGTGATGAGGTATCGTGCAGGATCTGACACAGGATCACCTTCAGGCAAGATGAATAGGTCTTCAGGGGCACGACGGCCGGCCACAGCAGGCCCCTGCCATGGACGGCGCCGCCCGAGCCACAGCCGCTCGCCAGCTCGCCTCTGGAGCAGTCCAAGCTTATCCGCGAGCTCGTCCACTAGTGCCCGTCGCCGCCACGACGTCCTGCAGGCTAGAGAACGGCGGTTCGCCGTTCTTATCCACAGCCGCCGTTGGAACCGACTCCGGCCGCCTATATAAGGAGCCCCCGAGTCCGTCCAGTCCCTCAGGCGACCTCAAGCCACCCCACCTAGCACCCCCATAGCAGGCAATCGACCAGGGAGGGTCTTCTTCCCCATCTCCGGCCAGTACAGCCGCCGCCGCCCTCCGGTCCATTCAGTCGCAACCAGAGCCCCCCCCCGTCCGTATAGCACCACCATCCTCCTCCCCTCGACCGTGCGGAGCCGCCCAAACCCTCAGCTGCGTCGGGGAACCACCGTAGGCCAAAGCCCCAAACCTCCCGAAGCTGCCGTCCGCCGCGGAGCTCGCCGCCGACGACTCCCTCCATCCCCGCCACCTCCTCGACCATCGGGAGGACCGCCCCGGCCTGGCGGATCCATCCCCGCCCTCAGGACCCCACGAGGAGCCGCCGTTCGCCGGCGTTGATCGCCGGAGCCCCGCCTTTGTTCGGCCAGAGGAGGAAGGAGGCGGGGGCGACTGGTCAAACCTGACCAGTGGGCCCAAGGGACCCACTGTCAGTGATCCACGAGCCGGTCCACGCGGGTTAAGTGGAGGATCTGACACAGGATCACCTTCAGGCAAGATGAATAGGTCTTCAGGGGCACGACGGCAGCGGCGGCGCCATGGCCGGGACTGGTGACGACGACGGCGGCGAGCGAGCGGGAGGGTGGCGGCGGCTGCGTGCGAGTGGGAGGCCGGAGGATCACCACTCATTGTGCTCGACATATCACTACAAGAAACCTGTTAATCCATGACGGATTTCTAATGACATTTTTGGAAACTCTCATCGATGACCTGGTAAAACCCCACAAGCCCGGTGAAAGCCTGCTAAAGCCCGTCTAACCGTTCCCATATAAAAACTTAACCCTAAATTCCCTCCTCGGCCCCTGCATCGTGTCCCACAGCACGTCGCCACCCCTCGTCCCTCCCACAGCTCGTAAACCTTAATAAAATAAACTATAGTAACTACAATAAATAAACCTTAATAAATTAAGTAAAAATAGCAGCAGTAAAATAAATAAAAATAGCAACAGTAAAATAAATAAAAATAAAATAATTAAAGTAAAATACATAAGTAATTAGAAATAAAATAAATAAGTTTTTTATTGTAAGTAGAAACAAAACAAAACAAATAAAGCAAAAGAGAAAAAAAACAGAGGAAACAAATTATGCCACCTACTGGGCCACCACGGCCTGAATACGACTAGAAACCCATCCATGGGCCAGGATTCAGGCCCGCAGAAGGCCCAGAAGGCCCACAGGCAAATAGTGACAGAATAGGCCCGTAAGCCTGCATTTGAGAGGAGCTCGAAGTGGTCAGCGCAGCTGCGCTTATAAACCACTGTCGAAGCCTCTCGGCTAGCGAGGTGGGACTAAACATCCCACCGCACCGCGCCAGTTCCAGCACAAGGCCTTTGGTCCCGGTTGGTGCCACCAACCGGGACTAAAGGGGGCATTGGTCCCGGTTCGTGGCACCAACCGGGACCAAAGGCCTTTAGTCCCGGTTGGTGCCACCAACCGGGACCAATGAGTTCCCTATATATACCCCATCGCCACAGCAGAGCACTCCAGAGTGCTCTGTTTTTTCTGGCCGGCGAGGGGAGGGCATTTGGGTGCTCTAGCTCACCTCCTATGCACATGAGGTGTTCGATGAAATGTCTGAGCCACACTAGTTAATCTTTGTCCTCTCGAAACTCGACCTCCGAGCTCCATTTTCCCCGAGATTTGTCTAGGTTTAGCGGTCCGTCACGTCCCGTCCCCGTCTTCACCGCCGTCGATCGCCCGCGCCGATCTCGTCGCCAGCACCACCGTGGTGAGCCTCTTGTTCTTATCTTCTTTCTGAAAGGAAAAAATTCTTACTTTAGATAGTTACTTGTCTAATTTTGTTACTTTTATTATTCCTTCTTATTACATAGTGCGATGGTTTTGGTATCCGCCCCCGTCGGCCCTCGTCCTGTCTATGATTCGGATGTGGTATATATTATCTTTTTATAACTATTTGATTCATTTATTGTTTATGACAAATATACCGACCAACGTGACATAGATTTTATTTATCTAGGAGGTGGTTGAACCGGAAATTCTAACCGACCCTATTGTCGAGAGGTTAAATTTAGTTGAAGAAGAAAACAATTACTTGAAGGAAAAAATAAAAAAATTGAGGAGGAGAAGATGATATTGGAGTTGCATGTTGCGGATGTCGTCGATGATCACAAGATCAAGATGGATGCAATGCGCTTGAAGATTAGAAAGATTAGAAAATATGCCATTCATACCGAGGCTTGGTATCATTATGCCGTTGGATCAATTGTTACCTTGGTTGCGATTATGATCGCATTTGTTTTCGCATTGAAATGTTTTACATAGTTTCAATGTATGGTTTAATTAATTAGATGCTCTGGAGAGCTATATATATGTTGTTAGATGAGAACTATGTATGTACTTTGGTTCTAATGTGATGATGAACTTCTATTAATTTGGTCACTTAATTATCTATTCATGATGTTCTGTAATGGTTTTTGACACACTTAATTATATATAATGCACGCAGATGAACCGGCAATGGATGTACGGTGACAGACACACCGCCGAGTACATTAAGGGCGTGCATGATTTTCTCGAAGTGGCTGAGGCAAACAAGCAGAATGGTTTTATGTGTTGTCCATGCCCTATATGTGGGAATACGAAGTCTTACTCTGACCGGAAAATCCTTCACACCCACCTGCTTTACAAGGGTTTCATGCCACACTATAATGTTTGGACGAGGCACGGAGAAATAGGGGTTATGATGGAAGACGGCGAAGAAGAAGAGGAAGATGACAACTATGTGCCCCCTGAATACGGTGATGCTGCAACGGGGGAAGCTGCTGAAGATCAAGAGGAACCAGACGATGTGCCCAATGATGCTGCAAGGGGGGGGGAAGCTACTGAAGATCAAGAGGAACTAGTGCCCGATGATGATGATCTCCGCCGGGTCATAGTCGATGCAAGGACGCAATGCGAAAGTCAAAAGGAGAAGCTGAAGTTCGATCGCATGTTAGAGGATCACAAAAAAGGGTTGTACCCCAATTGCGAAGATGGCAACACAAAGCTCGGTACCGTACTGGAATTGCTGCAGTGGAAGGCAGAGAATGCTGTGCCTAACAAAGGATTTGAGAAGCTATTGAAAATATTGAAGAAGAAGCTTCCAAAGGATAACGAATTGCCCGACAGTACACACGCAGCAAAGAAGGTCGTATGCCCTCTAGGATTGGAGGTGCAGAAGATACATGCATGCCCTAATGACTGCATCCTCTACCGCGGTGCGTACAAGGATCTGAACGCATGCCCGGTATGCGGTGCATTGCGGTATAAGATCAGACGAGATGACCCTGGTGATGTTGACGGCGAGCCCCCCAGGAAGAGGGTTCCTGCGAAGGTGATGTGGTATGCTCCTATAATACCACGGTTGAAACGTCTGTTCAGAAACGAAGAGCATGCCAAGTTGATGCGATGGCACAGTGAGGACCGTAAGAAAGACGGGAAGTTGAGAGCACCCGCTGACGGGTCGCAGTGGAGAAAAATCGAGAGAAAGTACTGGGCTGAGTTTGCAGCTGACCCAAGGAACGTATGGTTTGGTTTAAGCGCGGATGGCATTAATCCTTTCGGGGAGCAGAGCAGCAATCACAGCACCTGGCCCGTGACTCTATGTATGTATAACCTTCCTCCTTGGATGTGCATGAAGCGGAAGTTCATTATGATGCCAGTTCTCATCCAAGGCCCTAAGCAACCCGGCAACGACATTGATGTGTACCTAAGGCCATTAGTTGAAGAACTTTTACAGCTGTGGAATGGAAACGGTGTACGTACGTGGGATGAGCACAAACAGGAGGAATTTAACCTGCACGCGTTGCTGTTTGTAACCATCAACGATTGGCCCGCTCTCAGTAACCTTTCAGGACAGACAAACAAGGGATACCACGCATGCACGCACTGTTTAGATGACACTGAAAGTATATATACCTGGACAAAAGCAGGAAGAATGTGTACCTGGGCCATCGTCGATTTCTTCCGACCAACCATCAATGTCAAAAGAAAGGCAAGCATTTCAAAGGCGAGGCAGATCACCGGAAGAAGCCCGCCATGCGTACCGGTGATCACGTACTTGCTATGGTCAATGATTTACATGTAATCTTTGGAAAGGGTCCCGGCGGACTAGCTGTTCCGAATGACGCTGAGGGACACGCACCCATGTGGAAGAAGAAATCTATATTTTGGGACCTACCCTACTGGAAAGAGCTAGAGGTCCGCTCTTCAATCGACGTGATGCACGTGACGAAGAACCTTTGCGTGAACCTGCTAGGCTTCTTGGGCGTGTATGGGAAGACAAAAGATACACCTGAGGCACGGGAGGACCTGCAACGTTTGCACGAAAAAGACGGCATGCCTCCGAAGCAGTATGAAGGTCCTGCCAGCTACGCTCTTACGAAAGAAGAGAAAGAAATCTTCTTTGAATGCCTGCTCAGTATGAAGGTCCCGACTGGCTTCTCGTCGAATATAAAGGGAATAATAAATATGCCAGAGAAAAAGTTCCAGAACCTAAAGTCTCATGACTGCCATGTGATTATGACGCAACTGCTTCCGGTTGCATTGAGGGGGCTTCTACCGGAAAACGTCCGATTAGCCATTGTGAAGCTATGTGCATTCCTCAATGCAATCTCTCAGAAGGTGATCAATCCAGAAATCATACCAAGGCTAAGGAGTGATGTGGCGCAATGTCTTGTCAGTTTCGAGCTGGTGTTCCCACCATCCTTCTTCAATATCATGACGCACGTCCTAGTTCATCTAGTCGACGAGATTGTCATTCTGGGGCCCGTATTTCTACACAATATGTTTCCCTTTGAGAGGTTCATGGGAGTCCTAAAGAAATATGTCCGTAACCGCGCTAGGCCAGAAGGAAGCATCTCCATGGGCCATCAAACAGAGGATGTCATTGGGTTTTGTGTTGACTTCATTCCTGGCCTTAAGAAGATAAGTCTTCCTAAATCGCGGTATGAGGGGAGACTGACTGGAAAAGGCACGCTTGGAGGGGGGACTCAATAATATGCAGGGACGGATATTCTTGGTCTCAAGCACACTACACAGTTCTACAGAACTCTACCTTGGTGACCCCGTATGTCGATGAACACAAGAACAGTCTGCGCTCCAAACACCCGGAGCAGTGTGACGACTGGATTACATGTGAACACATCAGGACTTTCAGCAGTTGGTTGGAAACACGTCTCAGAGGTGACACCACTGTTTGTGATGAGTTGTACTCGTTGTCCAGGGGACCATCTTCGACTGTATTGACTTACAAAGGATAAAATGGGAATACATTTTACACGATCGCCCAAGATCAAAAGAGCACCAACCAAAACAGCGGTGTCCGCTTTGATGCAGCAACCGAGAGGGGAAAGGACACATATTATGGTTACATAATGGACATATGGGAACTTGACTACGGACATGATTTTAAGGTCCCTTTGTTTAAGTGCAAATGGGTCAATCTGTCAGGAGGCGGGGTACAGGTAGACCCACAGTACGGAATGACAACAGTGGATCTGAACAATCTTGGGTACACTGACGAACCGTTCGTCCTAGCCAATGATGTGGCACAGGTTATCTATGTGAAGGACATGTCTACCAGACCGAGGAAAAGAAAAGATAAGGAAGCGAATACATCATACGATGAGCCAAAGCGGCACATAGTTCTTTCAGGAAAAAGGGACATTGTGGGAGTGGAGGGCAAGACAGACATGTCTGAAGATTATGAAAAGTTTCATGAAATTCCTCCCTTCAAAGTCAAGGCTGACCCAAGCATCCTAATAAACGATGAAGATTATCCATGGTTACGGCGCAATAAGCAAATGACACAAGCGAAGAAAAAGTGAAGACTTTCTCCCGCAACTATTATGATGATACCATGCCAACTTTGTAATAGACGAGTATGATACCATTGTCCGTTTTGTACAAGAAGTGCATCTAGTTTTTGCCGTAACCCTCTCAACTTTCTTGCACATGCTATGTGGATGAAATGATGATACCATGCCAACTTTCAACCTTTTCAGAGTTCATTTGAAATGCTTTTCAATTTTAGGGTCTTATAGCTCAAAATAATTAGTAAATGCATGAAAAATAACAGGCCAAAAATTAAAAATTATGCCACCTACTGGGCCACCACGGCCTGAATACGATTAGAAACCCATCCATGGGCCAGGATTCAGGCCCGCAGAAGGCCCAGTAGGCCCACAGGCATGTACAGAGAGGTTAGGCCCGTAAGCCTGCTTTAGAGAGGAGCTCGACAGCTCAGGCGCACCGCACCTTATAAACAGGTGCGGCTCTCTCTTAGCTAGCGAGGTGGGACTAAACTCACCACCACGCCGCTGTGCAAGGCCATTGGTCCCGGTTGGTGGCACGAACCGGGACCAATTCCACCCTTTGGTCCCTGTTGGTGCCACGAACCGGTACTAATGAGGCTGTGGCCCCACGAGCACCTTTAGTACCTGTTCGTGGCACGAACCGGTACTAGAGTTTCTTACTAGCTAAGCAGTTTTTTAGTCCCACCTCGCTAGCTGAGAGGCACTAGGAGCGGTTTATAAGCCCTGAGTGCAGAGACGATGAAGAAGAGGCGCAATGCTCACGTTGCTTAGCTTCAAGCCTTGAGGAATAAGGTAGACTGCATCGAGCTATGTGCAGTGCAGTCTACACTATTCCGAAAGGCTTGAAGCAAATCAACGCGCATTGCGCCTCTTTTTTATTTTTAATCATTAAAAGCAAAAAGAATTTTCATAAAGAACTTTTTTTGATAGAAACTTTAATAGCAGAAAGAATTATCATAAAGTAAAATAAATAAGTAATTAGAAACAAAATAAAATAAAATAATAAGTTTTTTGTTGTAAGTAGAAACAAAACAAAATAAATATAGCAAAAAAGAAAACAAAAAAACTAAATACAGCAAAAAGAATTTTCATAAAGAACTAATGGCACTAATAGAAAGTTTATATTTTTTCTAAAACTAATGGCACTAACACACAGTTTATAATTTTGCTGACCTAAAAGCAAAAAGAATTAAAAAATAAAGCAAAAAACAAAAGAAAATAAATAATGCAAAAAACAGAACCAAAAAACTGGATTTTTTTAAAAAAAACTGCCACCTATTGGGCCACCACGGCCTGAATACGACTAGAAACCCAACCTGGGCTAGGATTCAGGCCCGCAGAAGGCCCAATAGGCCCACAGACAGCACAGTGTGACATTAGGCCCGTAAGCCTTCATTTGAGAGGAGCTCGAGAGGGCAGCCGCAGTGGGGCTTATAAACCACTCTGAGCCCCTCTCAACTAGCGAGGTGGGACTAAACTTTTGGCCGCGGGCAGCTCAAGGCCTTTGGTCCCGGTTGATGGCACCAACCGGGACCAATGCCCCCCCTTTAGTCCCGGTTGGTGCCACCAACCGGGACCAAAGGCCGCCGCTTCCCGCCCTTTGGGCTGCTGAAAAGGGACCTTTGGTCCCGGTTGGTGGCACCAACCGGGACTACAGGGTGGCATTGGTCCCGGTTGGTGCCACCAACCGGGACCAAAGGTGTGCCTATATAAGCCAACACTTGGGAAATTTTCAGATACCTCACCAGTTGCCCCCGACGCCGCCAGGCTGCCTGTGCTCGCCGTCGCCGCCCGCTCCTCGTCGCCGTCGCCCCGCGCCCTTGCCTCGACGGGTCGCCGCCCGGTGCTCGTCACCGTCGCCCTGCCCCCACGCGTCGCCCCGCCTCGTGCTCCCCTGCTCGCGCGCGCCGCCTCGGCGCCCCGAGCCCCCCTGCCCGGCCCGCGCGTGCTCGCCGGCGCCCTCGCCGCCCCCGCCCCGTCCCGCTCCCGCGCGCCGGCGCCCTCGCCGCCCCCGCCGCCGCCATCGTCCTAGCCGCCCCCGCTGTGAGAGCCGCCGCCCCGGCTCTGTTTTTTTATTAGTTAATTGTTTTTTGATCATATATATATATAATGTATATGTGTATGTATGTGGCTATATGTTTTTGTTCATATGTGGCTATATGTTTTTTATTTTTATTAGTTTAATTTTTTGTTCATATGTGATGTATATGTGTATGTGGCTATAATGTATATGTGAACAAAAAAAATTTGTATGTATGCAGATGTTCAAAATGTATGAATATATATGTCAAAAATGTTTTTTTGTTCATAGAAAGTTTTTTGTTCATATATAGAAAGTTTTTATATATGACAATGGATATATATATTCGATATATATGAGAATGATGATCCACATGGAAAAGTTTTATATATGCAAAATTTACAATTTTAGAAAAGTTTTATATATCTAGCTAGTAAGGGAAGAAGAAGAAAAAGAAGGATAGGAAAGAAGAAAATAAGAAGAGGAAAGAAAGAAGAAGAGGAGAGGAAGAAGAGGAGAAATAAATAAGAAGAGGAAAAAAGAAGAAAAAGAAGAGGAGAAGAAGAAAAAATAGAAAATATTCTATTTTTTCTTCTTCTCCTCTTTTTTTTTTCTTCTTTTTTTTTCTTCAATCCTCTCCTCTATTCCTTTCTTCTTCTCTCCTCTTTTTATTTCTTCTTCGTTTTCTTATGTTTTATCGGGTCTGTCGTCGTCGATATATACCCCTCCCGATAACTTCAACACGAGGGGGGATAACTTCAACACGAGGGGGGGTCGATATACCCCCTCCCCGATAACATTATTTTCCCGTGTATATATGTCGTCGTTGTCGATATAACCCCCTCCTGATAACTTCAACATGTGGGGGGGGGGTCGATATACCCCCTCCCCGATAACATTATTTTCCCGTGTATGTATGTTGTCGGTGTCGATATTACCCCCTCCCGATAACTTCAACACGAGGGGGGATAACTTCAACACGAGGGGGGGTCGATATACCCCCTCCTCGATAACATTATTTTCCCGTGTATGTATGTCGTCGTTGTCGATATAAAACCCCCTCCCGATAACTTCAACACGTGGGGGGGGGGGGGTCGATATACCCCCTCCCCGACAACATTATTTTCCCGTGTATGTATGTCGTCGTTGTCGATATATATAACTCCCTCCCAGATAACTTCGACATGATGGATGGTCGATATGTATACCCCCTCTCGACCGTGATAACTTATACCACGGGAGCACCCCCCGGCCCTCTCACTCGACCAAAACTCTCGAGGACACCCAAACCCTAGAAAAAACGATGTCAGTCTCCTACCCCCTCCCGCCGCGCCCCTACCCTTGAAGCGTTGCCTAGGCCACCCCAAACCCTGAATAAGCTAGGTCTACGTTTGCACTAATATATCCACCTGCTGTCATGTTTGTGTAATAATTGCCATGTTGTAATATTTGCAGAAACAATGGAGCACGGACGAGATGAGCAAGTAGAAGAGGTGTTGGGGGACATAATCTTAGCCGGAGGTGATATCTTGTCGTATCTTAACGACAATGATGGTCTGGAAGAACAGGGTGAAGAAGCAGGCTACGGTGATCGAAGAGTGGAGGAGCAAAAGACATGACGGTGACCCAATGCTGGTGCAAGAAGGAGCCCGTGGTGACGGCTCCGGTGACCGAACAGAGTCCGACCAGGTAAATATATTAGTTAAGCCTGTGCTGACTAGCTAATTGATGCATTCATTGTTTTGGTATGTACACATATTAATTAACACTCGTCTTTCTTCTTTTTTCTAGCCCTCCGGATCGAGCACAACTGCGGTAAAGAGACGAGGCCCGAAGAGAAAGTTGCGCTCGGATGAAAGGTTTGAGATCACAGCAATCGCGCGCGATGGCCAACCGATTGAACCCCTCCGGACAAAGGATGCTTTTGCTGCTCAGTGCGGGGTTCTAGTTAGGGACAAGATCCCGATCAGCATCCACCAATGGTATAAGCCTAAGAAGGAAGACCCTGAGGTGTCTTATGTCAATGATATGCAGAAAGATGATCTTTGGACTGAGCTGAAGGCAAATTTCACCCTACCGCCAGAGGAGGATCCGGAGAAGCCAGTTATAGAGCAATTAATCAAGTCTCATGCTCTTAAGAAGATGGCAGACCTATTCAGGAGGTGGAAGAATGAGCTG
The DNA here is from genome assembly GCF_018294505.1 of Triticum aestivum. Classification (NCBI taxonomy): domain Eukaryota; kingdom Viridiplantae; phylum Streptophyta; class Magnoliopsida; order Poales; family Poaceae; genus Triticum; species Triticum aestivum. The sequence continues at coordinate 55,040,763 of NC_057814.1, read as the reverse complement.
AAAATGTTTGTCGACAAAGAAGAGACACCAGAATTCATCGGCCGGTATGAGAAGATCAGAGATCACTGGCCCGCATTTGTAGCCCACAAGACATCGGAAAAGAGTAAGAAGATGTCAGCGACAAACAAGAAGAATACTGCGAAGAAGAAGCTTCACCATCGCGCGGGGTCAGGTGGCTACCTCAAAGCCCGGCCTAAGTGGGCCAAGTCTGAGAGGGATCTGCTTGATAAAGGGATCGGACCAGAGACAATGAACTGGCCAGACCGTTGCCGGACTTGGTTCTTCGGGGCTGGCGGAACCTTGGACCCTGTATCAGGGAGGTGTCGTTGGACGGACGAGCAACTTGCAATACCTTTCAAGAAGCTTAAGCACTATATCGATGCAGCGCAGCAAGGGACGTTCGTTCCAGACAGAGAGAACGACGAGCTCACAATGGCCCTCGGGAATCCTGAGCACCCTGGACAGACATGAGGCATGCCAGGCTCCGTTCCGTGGAAGGCTGGTTTTCCGGACGCGGGCAGTTACAAAACCCAGGAGAGGACGAAAGGGTTCAAGCGCTAGAGGAACGAGACGGCAATCGAGATGCCGAAACTGCCCCCGAAGCTACACCGCCATCTCAGCGGAGAAGCAGCGTGGCTTCCACCGAGCTGCCTCAGCTGGAGCATGCGGCTCCTGCTAGCTACCCCGTGGATGCTATCACGGAGTCTCAACATTGCCACCTTATGGCGGAATGACAGAACTTGAAAGTCAAGGCGGCTGTTGGCTCTGTTTTACCTACTGAACCCGGCGCAACCTACCACTGCCGGCCGATTCCAGAAGGATATGCTAGGGTGATGGTGGATGAAATAACGGAGGGATTTGAGGACCTCCAGCTTGACCACCCTACCGGTGAAGGGGAGACTCGGCTGGGTTTAGCTCTGAAGACTCCATGCCTATGGCGGAAGGAGCTCATCAAGCTTCCGAACTGGATGGCTCCGGCGAGTAAGGGCACTCCGCCTCCTCCTCCGCCTCCTCCTCCGGCGAGTGATCAGGGCACTCAGCCTCCTTCTCCGGCGCGTGGCGGCACTCCGCCTCCTTCTCCGCCAGCGCCGGCGCGCCAGAGCAGCCAGCCTCCTCCTTCTCCGCCTCGTCAGCAAGGGCGGAAGAGACCCGCCGCCGCTGCGGCTGCTCCGGCGCGTCGTAGTCCTTCTCCTCCGCCTCGTAAGCAAGGAAAGAAGACAGCCGCAGCCGCTCCGTCTGCTCTGCCGGCGTCTAGCAGTACAGCTGTCAGAGGCGGGAGGCAATACAGATTCAGTCCTTCTCTGAAGACTCCAGAGAAGTTACCATATGAGAGGACCGAGGAGGAGAACGCGAAGATCGTGCGAGCCGAAGTGAAGAACTTCTTTGAAGGGGTGAAAGCAAAGAAACATCCACCTCCGGAGGAGAAGGTAGATCCGATGAAAGCAAGGCGCACTCTGGCTGCCCTGACAAAACCACCAAAGTCTCCACCGAGAGGCAACTATGAGCGCGTTCTTGCAAAGACATATGCCGAAGCGGAGCGGTCGGGAAGTACTGTCAGTGATAAAAGGATGAAAGAACGACGAGCTGGGAAAAAAATTACCCAGCTCGGCGAACAAGCGAACCAATCGTGCCCCCCGCTCAAGGTGTCAAAAGACATCGTCGCTAATGATCCGAGTATGATGCCCGGTTATAGCAATCTTGGAGATTACCTGCCCGACGATGTACATTATGAAATCATGGAGGTGAACGAACACAAATACCATTACGGGAAGCCTCTCGTCAAAGATGTCAGATCTCTAAGCACGATGATGCGAAGACTACATGATTGGTACATGAAAACCTGCAGAGAGTCTGATGGGATGAGTACTTTGACGCTGAGAGTTAAACCGGAGCATGACCTCGTTGGAATTGAACTGCTGAATGTTCCATTTGAGGATTTCTTCCAGTTTTACAATCAAAAGGCCCTCGATAAAACAACGATCACTTGCTACTGTCTGTAAGTAGTACTACTTCTGTCATTAAGTCTCTCTATATAGGTCAGCTCTTTCATTGCATGTATTTATACTTATCCTCACTATATTATGCAGATTGAAGATCGCCGAATTGAAGAAAAGACAAATCGGTGATATTGGGTTCATTAACACAAATCTCATAGATGCATATACGGTTGAAAAACATCCCAAAGAAGCCGAGGCCAACTTGCTACAATCGTTGGTATTAAATCAAAACAAAGATATAATACTCTTTCCTTACAACTTCAAGTGAGTGTTACTGTCTTGTGCATATTCGGTTTCCCTTATTAGTCCAGGTTATGGTAATGTAATTGATGACTTATGCATGCATGCGCAGCTTCCACTATATTCTCCTAGAGATTAAGCTTGAGCCGGGAGTAGTAACCGTCTTAGACTCGAGACGAAAAGATCCCCAGGACTATGCGAACATGACTCAAATGCTCGAGAAGTAAGTTAAATCGATCATTATCCACCATATCAGCAACTTTGTTCATTTCCTGATATCAAGTAATTGTTTTCTTTGTCTGGCAGGGTTTGGAGAAAATTCACCTCAAAAGCTCCGGGACTGCCGAAGAAGCTGCAATTTAATCACCCGAAAGTAAGTACTATAGTAGCATGTTCCGCGCATCTCCTAGTGATTCAAGCGCTAGTTTCATCAATACCATTTAGCATGCTTGCTTATCAGTTTGATTGACCTCTATTTCTTGTAAAGTGGTTGTGGCAGGAACCCGGGAATAATTACTGTGGATACTACGTTTGCGAGTCCATCCGCTACCATACCTGTGAGCGGGGCTACACTGAAGAACAATATGAAGTGCGTAAGCAATAATATTCACAATTTTATTTTATTACCATCATTTGTGTTGAGTTTCATTTATTCATATATATATATATATATATATGTATTGACCCCCTTCTTCAAATTAGATGTTTCGGAAGCGGGATGAACTCCTAGCAGAAGATCGTATGCGAGAAATTCAAGAGGAATTGGCGGCATTCTTCCTTGACCACGTGATCGCTGAAAACGGAGAATACTATGTGGACCCTGTGTTCCTACAATATAATTAGGAGATTGTATTGTAAGAGATAATTATTGTATATATGTAGCCGGTAGTGTCGGATAGATATACGAGAACTTGTTGTTCGACCAATATCTCGGAGAAGGAGAGGTGGTCGATATCACTTCTCTCTGTATGCATATGTTCATGACGATCTTCTGTTTCCTTCATTTGATTACTAGCTAGCGTGTCTACTCCTCTCCATACGTATATAGTACGTAGCGTCGCCAAGCACGGAGATAAGAGAGGACACTTCTCTCTATTAATTAGCTAGCTAACTCAATATATGGAACACCTAAATTAACCCCCCAAAACCCCTAAACCACCCCCTTTCAAAAAAAACAAAAACCTCAGCTCCTGCCAGGTGCTGACGCGTGGATGCCTATTGGTCCCGGTTGGTGACACCAATCGGGACAAAAGGCCCTGCCTATTGGTCCCGGTTGGTGGCACCAACCGGGACCAAAGGCCCTCCTGCCTGGGCTCCCCGCACCGGCCACGTGGATGGCCTTTAGTCCCGGTTCGTGTAAGAACAGGGACTAAAGGGCTAGGGCATTAGTAACGACCCTTTAGTCCCGGTTCTAGAACCGGGACTAAAGGCCCTTATGAACCGGGGTAAAAGCCCCTTTTCCTACTAGTGCACCGATTGGTTGTGCACCCCCCACCCCTCGTCCCCAGGAGAATATCATGTGCCCCCATACCTTAGATGCTATATGCCGATACAAGTTGCTTGGAGCTTGTAGATCTGAGATATAGCAGCTCACATGATGTCTTAATATGAAACTGGGCAATAAAGCCTAGAAAGGGGTCACTGAGAAGATTGAGAAGAGATGTGCTTGTTGGCAGGGGAGGCTGCTGAATATGGCGGGTAGAGTGACCCTGGTCCAAGCATGCCTGACCAACATTCCTTTGTTCATGATGTCATTTTACCCACTCCCAGTCGGCCCTAGAAAGAAAGCAGACTTTTATAGGGCCAGATTAGTCTGGCAGGAAAATGAGGACAAAAAGAAATATCACCTTGTTAATTGGAAGACATGCTGCCTTCCAAAAAATCAGGGGGGACTGGGGATTCTAAACCTGGAGATTATGAACAAAGCCCTTTTAGCCAAATGGCTTCGGAAATTGGAAACTGAAAATGGTATGTGGGTTGATATTATGAAAAATACATATGTCAGGGGCAAATGCTTATCTGGGATTGAGAGAAAACCTAGAGACTCTCAATTCTGGGGGGGCACTGCTGGGTGTCAAAAAACTATACTTTCAACATGTGAAGAAAAAATTAGGAGATGGTGTGAGCACCACATTTTGGGAAGATTGGTGGGTGGGTTCCAAACCCCTTAAAGATGCCTACCCCAGATTATATAATATTAGCTTTGATCACAATATTTCTGTGGCTGAAGCCATCCAGAAGGGATGGGGGGATTCAAATTTAGACGAACTCTGATTGGAGACCTTATTGACCTTTGGGGTAGTCTGAAATTGAGATGTGAGGAAGTTAGGATGTTTGGGGGTAAGGATCAACCAATGCGGATGTTAACCAAAGATAGAAAGTTTTCAGTGAAGTCTCTTTATGATTTTCTCATTAAAACTGATGTTGGCTTTCCCCAAAAGTTTCTGTGGAAAACCAAAACTTCTGCTAAGATCAAAATGTTTCTTTGGCTGTTGGCTAGGAAGAGCATTCTAACTAAAGATAATTTGACCAGAAGAGGTTGGAAAGGGAATAAAAGTTGTGTCTTCTGTGGAAAGGATGAATCAATTGATCATTTTTTTTTTCTTGCTCTACTGCTAAATTGATGTGGAGCCTGATTAAATGCTCTTTTGATCTTCGAAATATTCCCCAGAACTTGGATAATTGTTTGTTCTCTTGGATCAAAATTTTCCATCAGACACAAAGACATCCGGTGATTGTTGGGGTGGCTGCAATGTTTTGGTCCATCTGGAAATGCAGAAATGATGTGATTTTCAGATCAAATTTTTTGAATGATCCTATGACAATTGTCAGGAAAATGTGCAACTAGATTATTGACTGGTCTATTTTGCAGAAAAAAAACCCATGCTGATGCTGGGAGCAAAAATAATCGAGAGGGTGGCAAATGAAGTTTACAAGGCGTCACAAGGATGGAGGCCTGGGGTGAGAAGACTGGGAGCTGCTGACGACTAGGCAGCTTTAGTTTTCATTCTGGCTTCTATCTAGCTGTCTGCCGCTTGTAATCTTTTCTTTTAGCTAGCTTTTGAACCTGTCTGTCCTGGAGATTTCATTGATGCTGTGAACCTCTACTTTACCATTGGTTTCGTTAATGAAATCGGAGGGAAAACCCCCTCTTTTAATCAAAAAAAGCAACAATTACGCGGGACAGAATCTTTGAACCAGCAGCAGGTCCTAGATACTTCTTCTTCGGCGGCGGAGAGGAGAAGCGGCTGGCGACAGCGTCGTCCGGGAGGAGCGCGACGCCACCGGAGGCATGGAGTTTCTGATGCAGCCGATTAGCAGGTGATGTCGTCGAATCCTTCATCTCCTCTGGCAATGGATCTGGAGCAGGAGAGTGATGTGCACTGACGGATTCTCCCCCCAAAGCTTCACAGGTTCCCAATCCTTGAGGGGATTGTAATCACTAAGCTGGTTTAGGAGGCTGTTATCTTATCTCTTCTTGCTGAAGATTTTTTGTTCGGTGGGCTCTAGAAATTTATGGTTACATGGAGCGCCGTTCGGTCATTGGCATAAAATTGGTCGTGCTTCATTTCAGGAAGGCATTGAAATGCATGATAGATATGGGATTTCCTTCCATCTGTTTTTGGTGTGAGCTAGTATCAGTCTGAAGTCTGAACCCAGAACGAACAGTAGATTAGTAAGCATATTTGATCAAGTTTTATAAGTTTGTAATGGTTAGTAGTTGGCGGAAGTCGATGCGTTGGACAATGCCGCGGGCTTTCTAGTTTACTTGTGTTCAGGTCATTGTCGTTCAGTTGGGCGTGTGTATTTCAGTTCCCTGTGTATTCGGTAATGATGGGCGCGTTCGCTCTGTAGTCGGTAATCATGGGTGCGTTCGTTGCGAACTGTTATATATGGTGCTGCGATCATCGTGCATAGTTTTGAAACTCCTGATTGTAGCATTTGACATTATAATTTCTTCAGGGTCCGGGTTGGATCAGCGGCTCCGGGGCGGACTCCATGTCCGATGCAGGCGTCCGCATTGGAGAATGCAATCAGGAGTTCCGCCGATAATCCAGGAGATGAGGTGACAGTACCTAAACTTGGCACTACCTTTGATTCTCTGGAAGAGGCCTATGACTTTTACAATCTCTACTCGTGGGAGAAGGGATTTGGTATAAGATACGGAAAGAGCCGGTTAAATATCCGGAGGACAAAGTGCATGCAGGAAATTGTTTGTGGTTGCGCGGTAAGTGCTAATGTCTGGCAGTATTTCCTCGAAGATCAATGTGGGGGCTATACTGACGAATGAAATGTGTGTTTATCTCTGCTCTTTTTTACATGCAGGGGAAGCCTGTTTTAGAGAATACACGATCATGCCGATGCAACTGTCCAGCGCTGATCAGATTGCTGAGATTGGAAGACAACGGATGGTACATAGCGGAGCACAGAGAGAAGCACAACCATTCGCTGTCTCCAAACTGTGGGGAGACCATACACTGGCCTTCGCACAAGTGCATAGATGCTTACAGCAAGGATTTGATAAAGCAGTTGAAGCAGAACATTTTTAACCTAAGCAAAATTTACAGCATAATTGGTAGTTTTTTTGGTACGATGGAGGAGGTCCCCTTCACGAAGCGATCATTGAAGACATTATGCGGGAAGTTAGGACCTGAACAGGCAGATGGTGATGTGAGAAAGACAATGGAAGTCTTCAAGGAGTTGGGTGCAAACGATCCACACTTCACGTACCGAGTGCAGACAGACGGGGAAGGGCGGATAAAGGGCCTGATGTGGACCAATGGCAGCAGCCGGTTGCAGTACAGTTTTTTCGGGGATGCGGTTACGTTCAATACGACCTACAGGAGCAGTTTGTACGATATGATGTTCGGTTTGTTTGTGGGTGTAAACAACCATTTCCAGAGTGTGCTCCTGGCCGGGGTGCTGATCAGAGATGAGACTGTCGAAAGCTTGGAGTGGGTTTTTTCAGAGTTCTTACATATGATGGGTGGGGGCTGCTCCGAAAACAATACTAACAGGTAAAAAATATATGGAGCACGTATGTGATGGTTGTGTAACTGATATCGAACTTATTTATGGAAGAGCACATGCCCAACTGATTTTGTATTCTTTATGCAACTGCAGACCAAATTAGAGCTATGGAGGTTGCTGTAAACAATACCATGCCGGACACCGCGCACCGATGGTGCAAGTGGCATGTTCTAATGAAGGCTAAAGAGTCGCTCGGAGCGCTATACACGAAAAATAATGTGTTCCGTGCAGAGTTCCACAAAGTGGTCAATGACATGATAACAATTGAAGAGTTTGAGGAGGCGTGGCGCTTTCTCATTGAGAAGTACAACCTTAGGACACATCCATACATGACCAAGATATACAAGATAAGGCACAAGTGGGTGAAGCCTTATTTCAAAAGTGTTTTCCGTGTAAAGATGACGAGCACGCAGAGGAGTGAGAGCGCGAAGCGCATGCTGAAGAACTATGTACCACCTGGGTGCCCAATGCATTTATTCGTGAAGAAATATATGAGACTTCAGTTCGACCGTGAGTCAGAAGAGAATTACGAGGATAAGAGAACCAGAATTGTAACTTCCTTGACTTAAAATAATTGTTTTGTTCTATCCCAGAATTTCTTAAGGTGTCACGGCAATCATACACAATTTTTTTCATGCAGGGGAGGCCGCTGATGAGAGCCAACTTGGCTATCGAGCGGCATGCTGCAGAGATCTACACACGAGCTATGTTCGAGCGATTTGGACACATACTGTACGAGTTCGAGCGACTTGGCCCAATACCAGAGGGACCAGATGTAAAAACAATGAGACCAACCCAAGGGATAACTCTCGTTGGCATTTTTTTATAGGAGAAACTCCGCGAGCACCGCGCGTCCGAGCCAAGACTCGAACTCAGGTGGGCTGGCAGCAACCTCAGCTACCCAACCAACGGGTCGACGCCCCGTCCTCGAAGGACCAGATGTACAAACGGCCATTTACATACAGGCATTTCAACATGTATATGAATGCAATGGAGTTGGTTCGTCTTGGAGACGCGAGTGTGGATGCGTACAACAAACTCATGTCTCTGTTCATGGCGAATATGCAGGAGATGAAGCCATTCGCCGAAGTTCACGATGGGCTAGGTTTGGAAGATCGAGTACCAGATAATGGAATTGTCGTAGATCAGCTGGAAATCGGTGAGGGCATCGAGCAAGGTTTAATACAGGCACAGCAGGCAGAATTTAGGGATTGTCACAATATCTCTGCTTCAGGATCGATTAATACACTAGCGGGGTTGTCTGATCCGGCTAAAAGAAACAAAGTTGGTCGTCTAACGACCGGGAGGGAGAAAGCACCATATGATGGTCTGAGCAAGCAGCCAAGACTATGCACTATCTACCGGAAGCAAGGTCACAAGCGAACGACGTGCCCTGAAAGGGGCAACGCTCCAAAGCAACCTAGAAGGCCCGGAAGGTGCAAAAATTGTAGCGTCGAAGGTCATCACAGAAACAACTGCACAAAGCCCCTAGATATGAGGATGCCAGACCTTCAGATTTCCTGGTATGATGAGTTGGCAGTTGATGGCTGTTTCCGGGATTTGTTTCCTGGCCAGACTGAGTGCAAGTTGTGACTGAACAATCTGATATTGTTCACAACTATTTAAGCAGTGTGAGGTTTATGCATTTCCTATGGCATTGTGAATTGGTACGTACATAAAGGGGTGGACCCACGTTGATGTGAGTGGGGGGCCATGGCCCCCACTCCAAGGTTTGAAAATCCTGTAGGATTTGGTTGTATTTTTAGAAATACATACTAAAACTCTCTAAATTTATACAAAATGTGCCAAAATATGTCCCCCACTCAAGTATTTTGCCCCCGCTCAAAAAAAATTTTAGGTCCGCCCTCTGCGTACATAAGCCTAGTTTATATCTGTCTGGGTTTGTCTGACGAGGCAGGGATGGGTTTGTGCTGGTTATCAGGCGGTGTGGCTCAACTCAATTTAATTTGGACATGCGGGAAATACGGCCGAAGGGATTCAGTGTTGTAAACGTAGGCAGGCTCCATGCAGAACTATCTGCACAAGTGGTTCAGAAGTTTAAATTTCATGTGGAGAGTGCATTTGTAGGTGGGAATGGACACATGGCATGCCCTTTAGTTACACCTGCAACTTGGTTTTGCAATTTCGAAATTCGAATGAGCTGGGCGGGAATGGAAAGGGCATTGGAATGAGCATCGGGGCCGTCAGATCTGCAGTCCATAGATGATTGTTAGGCCTTGTTCGGAATCCCTCCTCTCCGCTCTGACTCCGCGGAGTTGTGGAGCTCACTTCTAGTTGCTCCGTGAAAATGAGCTAGAGCCTGGTCCGCTCCGGAGCGGAGTGGAGGGAGCGGAGAGGAGGCGAACGCGGCCTTAGATTTCCTGGACCTGCACATATTTTTGGAACTCTTAGGGATGTTTCCTACAAAGTTGTTAAGGCTCGTCCTGAGGCCATTGGATGATATCAGAAACAGATAGGTGAGATGCTAAGATGTGAATGTGCTCTTTTTAGAGGGTTTGGGTAGCATCTCCTATGGCTTGCTCTAAAGTGAAGAAGTTGCAGCCGACACGATTGACAACTTTGAACATATTGAATATTCTTTTGTCAAAAACAAACTAGGACAAGGACATAACTTACATCTAACCTGCAACGCACATCGAGACGAAAATAGACAACTCCGACATTGAATATAATCTAATGGAAGTTGGGCCTTGGATTAATTTGGCCATTCATCACTACTGAGAACGAATTTGTCAAAAAAAAATTGAGTAGTATTTCAAATTTTGACTTGAGTTTCTATAGCATTATTACAGATTTATGTTGTGTCTATTTTTTCACAGTTCTTTACTATAACTTTTTAAAGTGTCATCGGAGGCCTTGTCCACCACTAGCCCCGCCACGTCAGATAACCAGCTCCAAATTAAGCTAGAAAAAAACCCTTCCGAGAGCACCACAAAGAACATAAGTGCTTACCCTCCGAGAGGCTCAACGTGTGCCCTTATTTCAGACGGTTAAATTACCATGAAATCGTTCGGGATATGGTGACTACTCCTTGAGTTGTTTTATGCGGGGAAGAGGATTAAACCACGAGAACCAACCATCGGTTTGGTGTCTAGTGGGATGGTTGTGTTAAACAATTAGGCACAATTTCCATGATTAATTTCAGAATATTAAGCATGACGAAAACTCCTACTAACATGTGAATCTCAAGCATACTAGAAGCACTAAGCAACATGAACAGTAGCAACACAACATCGCAAAACATGACACTGATAAACATGTTTAACCAACGAGATGGGACACTGCAGTTATACGAGTAAATTGCACAGAAGTATCACAATTGGGGCATTGGAAGCAGATTGGTACCAAGTTTGGTAATATTTACGTGTCAGTACCAACTTTGGGGCAAGACGTTGCAAAAGAGGCTAAAAGTGCGTTTTATACGTATTGACAGGGAATCTGACCGGTTGGGCCCGCCCGTCAGGCGCCACGCTGGCCAGTGAGCGCGTGCCCGCGCGCTGACTGCGCGCTAACTAGGACGAGGCCGGCTCGCACCGTTTAGGTCTCGCTTGTGCGACCGAGCCAGACCCCGACCCCGCTCTGCCCTCTTCCTTCTCTTCGCACCCTCGCCGGCGGCTGCCTCCCCGCCCGCCCCGCCGCCCACCACACCACGCCGCTGTAGCCATGGATCGAACTGCTTAGGCGCTGTCACCTCCCCCGCGGCTGCTCCTCCCTCGCGCCCTCCTCTCCCCCACGGCTGCTGTGCCCTGGCGACGATGGCCTCGGTGACTCCGGCAAGCGGCGATGGCCGGGGCGATGCGAGCGGCGGCGACCTCCCCCGCTTAGGCCTCGATGGCAGTGGCGGCTATCCAGCTCGGAGTACAGTAGCGAGGACAAAGATTTTGCAGAGCCGGCGTTGTCGATGGACAGAGGCTGCGGATGGCGCGAATTTGGGTGGCCAACCCTAGCACCGCCCATCACTGGACTCATGGCTTCGGTGGCGTTCTGTAAGTGCTCCACTGTTCCATTCTTGCTCACTGAAATTGGGGATTAGGGTTATGGTTTACTGCCTGCATGTTTAGCACTTTAATTGCTAGTCCTAACTAGAGCAGAGAAGTATAGTGGATTACATGAGTCCTAACTAGAGCAGAGCGGCATTATGTGTTACCTAACTGGAGCAGAGCAGAGCAGCATTAGTGGATTACATTGTTATCTCTTAGTCCAAATTGTCAGAGCAGCATTAGGTGTTACCTAGCTAGAGCATAGCAGAGCAGAGAAGCATAGTGGATTAAATGAGTCCTAACTAGAGCAGACCACCATTAGTGGACAATTCTGTTAACTACTTATCTGAAAATACAAAACATCAGTTTGTTGTGAGTTAAGTACCCACTCTATAATTAGGGTTGCATTGAGATAGTTGTTTACATTGTTTGATTTTGTAGTAATTGTTTAGTTTATTCATATTGTAAAGGTAAATAAAAGCTTTGTTTATATGTTAACTTGTTTATATGTTAACTTAAACAAAGCTTTGTTTATATGTTAGCCTATCTGTTAAGTAAAATTGTTTATTAACCAATTTTGTCTGTTATTTCATTTTGCAGTTTGTATGATGACATTTTGGATGTTAGGTTCCATTTTGATGCTTCAGAAATGCTTGAGCTGAAGCTCTGCAGTTCAGATGTAACATACCTGAATATGATTGCAGTGATGGAAACCCAAGGATTTAGTGAATATGATCTGCTGTTTCACATTGAGAATCCAGATTTAGGGGAGACAGGATTGGAGATGGTAGAGAGTAATGCTGAGTTGCAACTAGTAAAGAGGCAGGTTGAGGAGTGTAAGGTTCTAAATTTGCTAGTGAGGGCATGTCCACCTCCTTGCAGCCAGTTTGAGAGGCAAGAATTATCCACTGTTGTGTATGAAGAGCCTGTGGCTCGGGGTCATCAACTTTGGGTTTTGGTGGCTCGGGGTCGACGAAACCACCTAAAGCCATCATTTTGGGTGTTGGTGGCTCGGGGTCGACGGAACCACCTAAAGCCATCATTTTGGGTTTTGGTGGCTCGGGGTCGACGGAACCACCTAAAGCCATCAGGTCTAGGGTGGCTCGGGGTCGACGGAACCATCTAAAGCCATCAACTAGGGTCTAGGGTGGCTCGGGGTCGACGGAACCACCTAAAGCCATCATTTTGGGTTTTGGTGGCTCGGGGTCGGCGGAACCACCTAAAGCATCACTGTAACATAACAAACTATTCCTTTTGCAAATGCATTTAAGCATTTAAGCATCACTCTAACATATGTAACTATTCCTTTTGCAAATGCATTTAAGCATTTAACCATCAGTATAACATAAGCATCAGTATGTCATCATTTTCAGTCTAACATAAGCATCACTATGTCATGATTTTTAGTCTAACATTGAAAGCAAATGATACTAACTGGAGTTCAACACATTATAGGAATACACAACCATTGTTCACATTACATAGTGGAGTTCAAATGCACAATCCATCCTTTTCTCACAAAAGGATGAATAGCATAACTACTAGGTACATAAACAGCCAGAGTTCACAATTAGTACTAGAACCATACATTACACAACCATAATTCTAAGTTACTAGGTCATTGCACATCCATCCTTCCCAAAAGGTCTGCAATGCCCACTAATCTCAATTCATCTTGTTTAGTTCTGCAAGATGGCCTGGATCCCCTTGATCTTCTCCTTCAGCTTATCCTCTGCCTTCATGAGCTCAGTAATCTTAAACTCTTACATCTGCTTCTCTTCATTATGGTTTTCCTTGAGCTTCAGCAGACCAGCAACCTGGAAATTCAACTCTAGCTTCTCTTGGGTGAGCTTCTCCTCAAACTTTGTGAACTCTGCATTCTTCAACTCCAAATTCATCCTAGCCTCACTCATCAATTCCTTCTCTTTCATATTCTTCAACTTCAGGTTTTGGATGACAGTTGCTTGAGCATTTGTCAGGTTGCACAGGAGTTCATACTTCTGTTGAAGCTTCTCTGTAGCTGCATCTTTCTTTGCCATTTCTGCATTCATACCAGCCACCAATTCAGATCTGCATTGGTGTTGATATGTGACAGCGGACTGCAGATAACTGAAATCCACAACCCTATCCTGCTGAAAGTCCACAAGTTGATGCACATCTTTCACTAACTTGTCATAGTCTGCATCCAGCTTCTTCTTTTCTTCTGTCAAATGGTGAATAGTTAAAGCACTTTCAAGATTATCATTCACCCTAGCAGACTTGCTCTCTTCAACCATTGACCAAAGCTTCAGCAATGCATTCTCCATTGTTGGGGGCCACTGCTCATCAACCCACTAAACAAACCCACAATTCTGACCTTCCTGGAAAAATAACAAGGGCAAAATTTAGTACAATACAACTACTATGAGTAGTAAGCAACAGTTAGTTCATGGCAGTACAAGAGGAGCACATTGTAAAATAACTTAATGTAATCCTACAATGGGTGATCAGTATATAATTAGCAGAGTAACACTCCATTCAACTTAGCATAATAACCAACTTAGAATTGCCCATTAATATAATGGAATCCTACAATGTGCACTACCACTCTACCAGTGAACTACTTTGCCATATATCACTAACAAATGGAACATAGACATCACTGAATGAAGAGTTATCAAACCAGACTACATTAGCCTAGCTAAATACACTACATTAGCCTGCAGCAACAAACTAGCTAATGAAAGTACCTACTGTCAGCAGTAAGCAACAGTTACTTATTAAGAGTAACACATCAGCTAATGGAGGGGCTAATGTGAGTACTAAGCAACACTGCATACAAGTATAAATAAATAGCATGTGCACACAACAGAGCATTCATGTGCACACAACAGAGCATGCTTGAGCCTATATTTAGCCAAAATGCACTCCACTGAACATAATATTCACCATTCCTACAATGAGCACTACATTATGGCATATATGACTAACAAAATTACCATACACATAACTGAATCACAATTGGCAAACAAGACTCTATCACTTCCAATGAACATATCCTGTGCATAATCAATAAGGCAAGAAAAATACCGGCTCTGCACATGTTAAGAACCTTCTCCCAGTCATTGTTCCTTCAAATGCAACAAGCCTCTCTGATGGCTTCCCATGCTTCTCGCACAGCACTATCAGATCTAGCTCAAGACCCTTGTAATCTGGGTCCTCAAGAGAGAAAGGCACCTGCCCAAGAAAAATCCAAGTTAGCATCATGTGCAGAGGACGAGGACAAAGCAAATCAAACGAAATCCTCACACCAAAGACCACCTACACAGAAAAATCCCCAAATTTTTCTAAACCTAACCCTAACCCTAGCTCCAATGGAGTAACTGACCTGGTTGAGCCCATCGGTGGAGGTTTCGGAGTGCATGTACGGGAGGCTTGAGTTGTCGTCGCTGCTCTTGTCTTCAAAAACCATGGCTGCGGCTGCGTCGGGCGGCGGCTGGCGGGGGCGGGCGCAGGCGGCGGCGAGGCAGAGAGAAGGAAGAAGAACACAGAGCAGAGCGGGGGGAATGAGCGGGGTGTGGCTGGACCGCACCAGCCGCGCCCTAAACGGTTCGACCCGGGCTCGTCCGAGTCAGCGCGCGGGCACGCGCTCACTGGCCAGCATGGCGCCTGACGGGCGGGCCCAACCGGTCAGATTCCCTGTCAATACGTATAAAACGCACTTTTAGCCTCTTTTGCAACGTCTTGCCCCAAAGTTGGTACTGACACGTAAAAGTTACCAAACTTGGTACCAATCTGCTTCCTATGCCCCAATTGTGGTACTTCTGTGCAATTTACTCCAGTTATACCGATCGTTTGCAGATGAGGTAGCCGTTGGAGCAGCGATGTTGTTGATGACGACTGGTCGCAGAAGACGACGAGCAAGATCGCCCGACCTGGACGGTAGGCGAGCCATGATGAAGACAGCGAGTAGTCGCGCGCGTGGCGCTTCCCAAAAACCTTATTCGCCCTCTCCCGTACAGGATCACAAAGGCGACTGGTTTCGGAAACCTGCTCTCCCGTTCGCCGGTGCATGCCGGCGCTCGGGATGGGGTGGACTACGGTGGCGGCGCAAGGAACGAGGCGAAACCTAGACTGGTTTTCTGTGTGTTGTGGCGCCTGCATCATGTCTTTATATAGCGGTTTGGAAAACCCTAACGGGTGCAACGTGGGAGGCCCACGTCGCACGTCCGAGTCGATTGCGGGAGCGACCCGAACCGACTAAGCTGTGACGCGTCCGTCATGACTCCAGACTCAGTTTTCCTAAGCAGCAAAAATAAAGACAGAATTTGTCGAGGCTCGATTCACGAAACGCGATCGCGACATGTCGAGTCGAGTCGAGTCGAGTCGAGACGAGCGAGCGGAGGAGGAGGAGGAGTGCGCGAGAGACTCTTATTCTCACTCACTTACAAGTGCTACAACACTCCACCTTATAAGGTGGTGTGCAACTCCTTCAACTTCCGGGGTGGGACTAAACTTCCCACTCCCACCACTTGCTCACACACATGGGCCTTTGAGATTTCAGAAATTGCCTATTGGGCTGCCCCATAAATGGCCCAATATTCTAACAATCCCCCACCAGATCTCAAATGCCCATTTGAAGATTAGGCAATCCTCGCTACTTGTTTATATACCAGTGTTTCAGCAGAGACTGCTAAGTTGAACTTCCGCCTAGAGCCTTAAGCTACATCTATTAGCAACTTGAACAATGGACTATGCCTTGAATTGCAAGTTTTGTGCCAGCAGACTTCACTCAAAGTCATAACCAGTACCTGGCTGGGCGGGTGGAGCATATACGTCGTACTCCCTGGTCTCTTCATGAGTTTACTAGAGATCACGCAAATCTCATAGACTGCGACGTTTACAATCGGACTCATATAGGTGTGTTCTTTCAAGAATGCTCTGTAGGACAACATCTTTGCTATCAATAGCCGTCATGAACACATTAAGGCATGTTGCCAACCTACCTTACAGCTCTTTGAGAGTTATGCATCTCCACTTAGAGAGGGCTTACTAGATACTCTCCTCAGTCAAACCACTAGCTTGTTCTTCCCAGGTCCTAAATCACGGGATCTCCGATCACATAGGTTGGTTTACCACTATGGTGTGACACTCACGGGTCTCATACCCATCTCCCTCGATGCATTTTCTATCACATTACGTGATAGTCCCTTCATGAAGGGATCTGCCAGGTTTTTGTCTGTTTGAATATATGTAACAGTAATTACTCCGGAGTTTCTCAATTTCCTAACAGACTTTAGTCGTCTTTTAACATGTCTTGGTGACTTCGCATTATACTTAGAACTGTTCACTTTGGCAATCACTGTTTGATTGCCATAGTTCATGAGAATGGCCGGTATAGGTTTCTCAACCACCGGCAAGTCCATCAGGAGCTCACACAGCCATTCTACTTCAACAGTGGCTGTATCTAAAGCAGTAAGTTCTGCTTCCATGGTTGACCTTGTCAATATGGTCTGTTTACAAGACCTCCATGACACTGCGCCACCTTGAAGAAGAAATGCATATCCACTTGTGGCGTAGAGTTCATCAACGTCCGATATCCAGTTCGAGTCACTATATCCTTCAAGCACAGCAGGGTGCCCTGAATAGTGAATCCCATATCTCGCCGTACCGTTCAGATAGTGCATGACCCTTTCAAGTGCATGCCAATGATCATTACCCGGGTTTGACTTGAACCTGCTCAACTTGCTCACAGCAAAAGAGCTATCAGGCCTCGTTGCACTCACAAGGTACATGAGCGAACCAACAATTTGAGAGTATCTCAATTGATCTCTCGTTGTTTTCTTGTTCTTTCATAGAGTCACACTGGGATCATAAGGTGTTGGAGAAGTCTTTCTATCATTAAAGCCGAAACGGCTCAAGACCTTCTCAACATAGTGTGATTGCGTTAGCGTAATCCCACTCTCATCCTTAATAAGCTTAATGTTCAGAATCACATCAGCTTCTCCCAGATCTTTCATATCGAAACATTTCGATAGAAAAGACTTGACCTCATTTATCACAATCATGTTTGTAACGAAAATTAGTATGTCGTCAACATACAAGCACAAAATAACACTATTGCCCCCACCATGGCGATAGTACACACACCTATCAGCTTCATTTATGACAGAGCCTGCAGAGGTCAGAGTTCTGTCGAACTTCTCATGCCATTGCTTAGGTGCCTCTTTCAGACCATACAAAGATTTTAACAATTTGCACACCTTTGTCTCTTCACCTTTTACCACGAAACCATCAGGCTGATCCATATAGATTTCCTCTTCCAACTCTCCATTAAGGAAAGTTGTCTTCACGTCCATTTGATGAACGATAAGACCATAGGAGGCAGCCAGGGAAAGTAGTACACGAATGGTGGTCATTTTAGCAACAGGTGAATAGGTGTCAAAGTAATCTTCGCCTTCTCGCTGGGTGTAGCCCTTGGCTACAAGCCGTGCCTTGTACTTCTCAATAATACCATCAGGCCTTAGTTTCTTCTTAAATACCTACTTGCAGCCAACTAGCTTACAACCATATGGTCTCTCAGATAATTTGCACGTTCCATTTGAAAGAATCGAGCCCATCTCATTTTGGATAGCTTCTTTCAAGTCATCTGCATCAGGAGATGCAAATGCCTCTGCAATGGTCGTAGGAGTATTGTCCACAAGGTATACAATGAAATCACCACCAAAAGAATTTTCGATCCTCCGTCTCTTACTCCGTTTAGAGCTTCATTGTCATCCTTCTCAAGGACTATGTCATGTGGTTGTTCATGTGGTTCTTCAGAATAATCACTTGATGTACTAGGTTCAGAAATTATCTCAGAAGATATTCTAGCAGTGCTATGCATATCTTTCATAGGAAACATATTCTCAAAAAATGTTGCATCACGAGACTCCATAATAGTATCAACATGCATATCAGGTACCTCGGATTTAACCACTAAAATAACCAACGCTACGCTGAGCATAGCCTAGAAAGATACAATCTATTGTCTTTGGTCCCAGTTTGCGTTTCTTCGGAATTGGAACATTGACCTTAGCCAAACATCCCCAAGTGCACAAATACGAAAGTGATGGTTTTCTCCCAACCCACTCCTCATAAGGTTTTTTTTTCTTTATTCTTGTTTGGAATTCTATTCAGGACATGACATGAAGTCAACAAAGCCTCCCCCCGCCATGCCTTAGATAAACCAGCAGTGTCCAACATGGCATTCACCAAATCGGTCAACGTGCGGTTTTTCCTCTCAGCAACCCCGTTTGATTGGGGTGAGTAAGGAGGCGTCCTCTCGTCAATAATACCATGTTCCTCACAGAATTCATCAAATATTTTGGGAAAATACTCCCCACCACGATCCGACCTAAGACGTTTGATCTTTCTCTCTAATTGATTTTCAACTTCAGCCTTATAGATTTTGAAGTAGTCTAAAGCTTCATCTTTAGTTTGCAACAAATAAACATAGCAGAACCTAGTAGCATCATCAATCAACGTCATGAAATACCTTTTTCCACCTTTTGTCAACACACCATTCATCTCACATAGATCAGAATGTATGAGTTCTAGAGGTGCCAAGTTTCTCCTCGGCTGCCTTGTGAGGCTTCCGAGGTTGCTTAGATTGCACGCAACTAGGGCACTTAGAACCTTTGGCAATGGTGAAATTCGGAATTAAGCTCAAACTGGATAGCCGAGACAGTAGACCAAAATTAACATGACATAAATGAGAGTGCCAAACATTAGCCTGTGAATCAACATTGCCATAGATATGGTTTACTGACTTATTGCAAAATTCAGAAAGTGAAAAGCGGAACATGCCTCCGCACTCATAGCCTTTACCAATAAATTGTCCAAATCTTGACATAACTACTTTATTGGACTCAAACACTAGTTGAAACCCATCTCTGCAAAGAAGGGAGCCGCTAACAAGGTTCTTGTTCATAGTAGGGACATGATGCACGTTCCTCAGCTGCACGATCTTCCCCGAAGTAAACTTCAGATCTACCGTGCCAACACCACAAACAGTAGCATGTGATCCATTCGCCATTAGGACGGAAGAATCCCGAGCGACCTGATAAGAAGTGAACATAGAGATGTCAGTACACACATGAACAGTAGCACCCGTATCAATCCACCAACATGGAGACTAAAAGACTGAAAATATCATCGGAAAATTATCGTACCCATCAGTGTTGCTAGTGGTCACGACGTTGACATTCTTTGTGCCGTTTTTCCCTATCTTGTCTGCACGATCAGGACACTCCTTGGAAAAGTGGCCGAGCGCTCCACAGGCATAGCACTCGAGCCCAGCTTTGTTTAGCACCTTATTCTTCTTCTTATTCTTGAAGGTAGTAGTATTGACAGGACCATTGAACTGGGGCTTTTAGTTCCCTTTGTTCTTGCTGTTGTTCTTGACATGGTGATTCTTCTGCACCATGTTGGCGCTAGCCTGAATCTCACCACCTTTGTCACTCGTGTCCTTTGCCCTGGCTTTCTTCTCAACATCAAGAGACGCTATCAGATTTTCAACCGATATCTCCTGTCTCTTGTGTTTGAGAGATGTGGCGAAGTTCCTCCATGAAGAAGGCAAGTTTGCAATAATGCACCTAGCCACAAATCTGTCAGGCAACGCAACCTTGAGGAATTCGAGCTCTTTTGCAATGCACTGTATTTCATGAGCCTGTTCAACTACAGAACGGTTATTCACCATCTTGTAGTCGTGAAAGCTCTCCATGACGTACAGCTCACTGCCTGCATCGGTTGCACCAAACTTAGTATTCAGTGCATCCCAGAGCTCCTTAGCATCTTCAATGTGCATATACACATCGCACAGACGCCCATCAAGGACACTCAGAACACAGCCTCTGAAATTAGTATTGGCTTCCTTGTGCTTATTCTGATCTTCATCAGATGCACCTTCAGGAAGACCATTACTGATCAGGTCCCAAACTTTCATGGACTGGAGCCAAAGTTGGCCTCTCACTTGCCATCTCTTAAAGTTGGTACCCTTAAAACTTTCCGGGCTCATAGCATCGGCAAGCCATGGTAAGTTCAGGAAATTGCCTAAAATAAGGTTTTTGGATTGTTAAACAATTAGCATAATTTCCATGATTAATTCCAGAATATTAAGCATGACGAAAACTGCTACTAACATGTGAATCTCAAGCATACTAGAAGCACTAAGCAACATGAACAGCAGCAGCACAACATTGCAAAACATGACACTGATAAACATGTTTAACCAACGAGATGTGACACTGCAGTTATACCGATCGTTTGCAGATGAGGTAGCCGTTGGAGCAGCGATGTTGTTGACGACGACGTTGGCGACGACCGGTCGCAGAAGACGACGAGCAAGATCGCCCGACCTGGACGGTAGGCGAGCCGTGATGAAGACATCGAGCAGTCGCGCGCGTGGCGCTTTCCAAAAACCTTATTCACCCTCTACGGTGGCGGCGCAAGGACTATAGAGGTTTGGAACGACTCCAGACTCAGTTTTCTTAAGCAGCAAAAAAATAAAGACATAATTAGTCGTGTCGAGACGAGACGAGTGAGCGGCGGAGGAGTGCGCGAGAGACTCTCTTATTCTCACTTACTTACAAGTGCTACAACACTCCACCTTATAAGGTGGTGTGCAACTCCTTCAACTTCTGGGGTGGGACTAAACTTCCCACTCCCACCACTTGCTCACACACATGGGCATTTGAGATTTCAGAAATTGCCTATTGGGCTGCCCCATAAATGGGCACAATATTCTAACAGGTTGGACCTCCATCCCAATGAGGGATCAAACCGCATATTCGACAACTCATATCCTTACAGCCTGAGGCGACGTTTCTGCCGATAGCGAGGCGCGCGCCTGTGATTGACGACTCTGCCCAATCTTAAAAGCCCGGTAGATCCAGGGTGGTCGGACGCACATAAGTGCGCGTCATGACGGCATACATGTACATATATGTGTGTTTCTACTATATTATTACGATTTTACAAAGGCTTGATGTCGCCACATGTGTCCATTGTTTGGACGGAGAGAACGAAGGCCGCCGTGTACAATGCCGCCGCGTGAATTTGTCTGGCTCGTTCCAACGCGCCATCGATCGGCGGCAGCTCAACAGCGCTTGGCCTGTGCATGCAATGCATATATATGCTCGCCCGGTGTTGCTTGTTCTCCAGGATCATCCTATCCTAATCAATTTCAGGTGGACGAACGAGACGACTGCATTTCACTCCCAAGACTCTGAGCTGCTCAAGGCTGAAGCCCATGGCTTGGTCACTGCCTGCGGCTACCGGTAAGAATCTTCTGCCGTTCGACTTCGTCCTTAATTTCACCCCTGTGTGAAACAGTACTAGCAACATGAATGTCTTGGCAAGTAATACTGTAGTTCCATACACCGTAAAATGTATTCTTTTTTTGAAAGATCTCTAAAATGGTACTATTGTAGTAGAGAACCGCGGGCAGGGCCTGAATTGATCTTCCGTCTTTTAAATATAATAGTTTCTTCATAGATTGGAACATCTATGGGATGGAGCCGGATCCTCTGACGTATTGCACACTGTCGTTGGCCCACTGACGTGTGTGCCCGGGTCCACATGTCAGTCGGTGAACGGCACCTCAGGGGAGCCGCGTCCCTATGGGATTGGAAGAGCAACTTGTTGGTTGCAGCATCCATTCGTAATCTTGATATAAACCTGCATCCGGAAGAAGACATAGGGCTACGCGGCAATCAAACTTCGTCATATGGGCCGTACTTGTGAGGCCAACCCGTGGGCACGGATTTTTGGCCCGGCACGACGCGTGAATTAAAGGGCCGGACAGGCCTTCAGCCCGCCACAGATCAAAGTCGATCCCTGAAGCCAGGCCTTAAGGTCGGGCACGAAATGACCCCTTTAAATTGCGCGGCCTTTTTAGGATTGTTTCGTCTTTTTAGGATAGTGATGCCTTGGCCTTTTATGGACTGTTTTGACTCTTTTTTACAAATTTGGGCGCCTTTTTAGGGGTGATTTAGGCTATTTCGGTCCTTTTTGGTTATTTTGACCCTTTTAACGCTGGTTGGCCCACAATCAAGAAGTCCTAGGTCGGACCTTTTAAGTCACGTGCCACGCTGGTCCTCCAGCTCAGGCCTTCGGGCCGGCACGGCCCTTTTATTGATGGGTCCGTGCCATGCCGGCCCATATGCCCAGTTCTGGGTCAATCTAGCCATCGCAAAAATAATAATTCTTCCTCATGTGTCCAAATTCCCGTCAGATCATATTAGCGCCTTAAGCACTACTTATAGCGTTATAGGTAGAAGGCGCACACACATGGTTCGCTAGGACAGAAATGGGCTGCCAACCCGTTATTCCTCCCATCGGTTTTGTGAACCGTTCGCTCCGGTTTTTGGGCTGGGTTTCTTCTGTTGTTTCTTTTTCTTTTTATTTTTTATTTATCTTTCATTTTTTTCTTATTTTAATTTTAGATTTCCATTCTGAAAAAACTGCAGGCTTTTTTCAAAATTATGAACATTTTTAAAATTTTAGAATTTCAGTTTTCATGAACTATTTTCAAATCCTTGTACTTTTTAAAAATTCATGAACACATTTCAAATCCGTGAACATTTTGAAAGTTCATGATATTTTTCTCAAATTCATGAGTTTTTGAAATACATGAACTTTCATCAAATTCATGAACTTTTTCTCAACTCATGAATAATTTGCAAAATGCATGAACTTTTTTCAAAGGAGAAAACTTTTTTCTAATCACTACAGTACCTTTTTTTTTTATAGTCAGTACCTTGTTTTTTTATAATTCGCTACAGTACCTCTTTTTTTAGGCAAGCTACAGTGCCTCGTATCGCTACAAAGACTCTCCGCCCCGCACAGGCTCCGCAAATGGGCTGGCCCAGTTGGGGATGCTCTCTGTGCGCTAGAGTGAATCAAAAAACAAAATGGAATCACTAAAAAAAAAAACGAACCCCAATTCCCCCACCCAGCACGCCAGGCCGGCGATGCAAAGGCCCGCGCCGCCACCACCAGTGCGGCACCTCCGGGTCCTCCTCCGCCTACAGCCATGGTTCCTCCAGCCGGCGCCGACACGCGGAATCCGAGTTCCCGGTGCCACCCGCCGGCGGCGCCGCCCCCGCCGTCGTGCCAAGGCGCCGGGCTACCAGGCCCTGTGAGGTACGGGAAACCCTAGCCGCACGATGCAGTTACCTGCTTATCGGAGCTGGCGCTTGTGATTCGAGTACGACGCATCGACCATGCCTGGGACGCGATTTTATTTACTTTTTGCTGGTGAATTTTATCTTGTGTGTCCTTGTCATAGTGCACTGCAACTCTGCAAGCTCCGAGCATTTGGGGAAATTAGGAGCTTATCCAGTTCGAAATTGCATAATAGTTTTCCCAGTGCGCGCATGGCCAGCACAAAAATAGACAGTGCATACATTTTATATTGCTGGAGAAAACCATTTTACAGTTTATTGTGAATTTTAGTTAACTACGTACATGTGGAATCAGTAGCAAAACGATTTTTTATGCACTTGATGGTGGGATGGAAGAAATAGGCTGTTTTCCTGTGGCGAATGGGGGATTAGAGTGCTAGTTGTTGCGTAGAAGATTATTTCTACAATTTTTTTTTTTTGGATTAGAGGTAATATTTTCCCTACAGTTTCTAGAATGAGATAGAAAGAAACATGGAGTCTAGAGTCTGGACTGTAGACTTCTCCTTTTTGGTCTGCTCCCCAGCATAGACGCGTAATGAAGATGCGAACTTAAACTCTTGTATGGTGAAAGAAAACTTGAAATCAGATAATAATAGCTAAGAGAGACATACAGAGTTGATGCTTTGTTATATAAGACGAGCATTAACTTTATTTTCTTCATCTGATTCAGATATTGTTGGGTCAAAACGTTTGTACTAGTGGGATCAAACTCTTAACTAACTACTGATGTATTCCTTATGAATGGACTTCTATGACATTTTCCTTAAATGGTGCTTGGATTGGAGGGGCTTTGGCATACTCTGCAAGAACGCAAATATTTGTTATCTACTCACTCGCCGTATTAGGATTATTTTTTTGTATTTGTGGGGCCAAATGTCCCATAGCGACAGTATAAACATGCATCCAGAGTAGATAGATAAATATGTACATGATACATCTCTTGGCCCTTGCCTACAGGTCTGAAGCTCTTACTACTTGTCGCTGCCACGCTGACCCTGCAATATAGTGCTACCGCTTATGGGGCTGGGTACTTTGGGAGCATCAGCATGGCACGGCCCGGCTGCCCAGACAAGTGCGGTAACGTCAGCATCCCGTACCCGTTCGGCACCGGAAATGGATGCTTCCAGGAACCCTTTAATGTCACGTGCAATGTGAGCGGGGCATATCTGGCCTCCACCAAAGTAAGGATACTGGACATCAATCTTACTCTAGGTGAGATCCGCGTTCAGAACCCATACATAGCATGGCAATGCAACCATACCAATGGAACCAATAGTACTAGTGGTGATTTGGAAGGCCTACGTCTTGATCCTTTTCATAAGCTTTCCTACACCAAGAACAAGTTGACATCACTCGGTTGTGCTACACTTGCAATTGTCGTAGGAGGCACCAAGGGCAAGAACCAGCTTGAATACCCCACTGTCAACTCATGCTTTTCATACTGTACTGACGCAAGTAATGTGGATAATAGCTCTGGATGTGCTGGAATGGGTTGCTGTCAGTCCTCCTTCCCAGGAAATGTCAGTTCCGTTAACACCACATCTGAACCAGTACCAGATATATACGACTCAACCATCCAGTCTTTCAGCCCGTGCAGCTACTCTTTCGTTGTTGAGGAGGAGTGGTTCAAGTTCGATCCTTCATATGCCAGCTCTACCGATTTCGCTACTAAATATGCAGATGGAGTTCCTTTGGTACTCGATTGGATTGCCGGTAATGGAAGTTGTTCTGAAACCAGCAAGATGGGATCACAGTATGCCTGCCAAGCCATGAACAGCGAGTGCATTGATGTGTCCAATGGCCCCGGTTACCGCTGCAACTGCTCTCAAGGTTATGAGGGCAATCCCTATCTACAAGGAGGGTGCCAAGGTATGCATATGCATCGCCAAACGTCCACCTATGCTCTTCTTTCTGTCAGCTATTATTGTTCATGGAATGCGATTTCTGTTGATTCATGTTGAAATTCCCCTCACGCCCTCGAATATGATTGACAGACATCAATGAGTGTGAACCTCCAAACCAGTCCTTGTATCCTTGCAAAGGTAATTGCAGAAACACCGAGGGGAGCTACACCTGTTCATGCCCATCAGGATTCAGGAGCGATGATCCAAAGAGCATACCCTGTGTTCGAGCTGACCCAAACAAAGCACTGAAGGTGGTCTTAGGTAATGGTGTTATAAGAAATCAAAATATATTTTTGCACCCCAATTGTTCACACGCTGCTTTACCATTAACAGAAAGCTTTTTTGTACTTTTTTATGCAAGTCATATACAAACAGAGTACAGTTTGTACAGAGCTCAGAAGTTGGTCATAGCCTCATAGGTAATGGGGAAGTTAATGATTGAAATATTTTGCACACCTGTTGTGCATCACACTGCTTAATATAGTAAATTTGAAATCTCTTTTGCACTTTTTATGCTAGTTATGTAAGTCCATGAAGAGTTTGCATTCATATCATACAGAAAACTAGAGGGTGTGTATAGCACAACATGTTGCATTGTGTTTTAGCCAAATGTGGTCAATGTCTACCGGTTGAACTGATGGTATTTAGCCTCCATTTTCAGGCTTATCCGTCAGTGCTGTCTTCCTCATGGTTTGTTTCTTCGCTCTATGGGCTGAGTATCAGAAAAGGAAGCTGGCAAAAGAGAAGGAAAGATTCTTTGATCAGAATGGTGGTCAGATATTATATCAGCAAATTATGTCAAAACAAGTCGATACTTTGAGGATATTCACGCAAGAAGATCTGAAGAAGGCCACGAACGATTTTGACGAGAGCAGAGAACTGGGCAAGGGTGGTCATGGCACTGTCTACAAGGGCATTCTCAAGGATAACAGGGTAGTGGCTGTGAAACGCTCGAAGATCATGAACGTGGAGCAGACCGACGAATTCGTGCAGGAGATAATTATACTTTCACAGACCAACCACCGGAACGTGGTCAGGCTTCTAGGGTGCTGCTTAGAGGTGGAGGTCCCCATACTGGTCTACGAGTTCATCTCGAACGGGACTCTCTTTGAGTTTATTCATCGTAACCATGGAAGTCCACCTCCTTCGCTGGACACCCGTCTCAGGGTCGCTCAAGAATCAGCCGAAGCACTGGCCTATCTGCATCTGTCCACTAACCACCATATAGTCCACGGAGATGTCAAGTCAATGAACATTCTCTTGGACGACAACTACATGGCGAAAGTGACCGACTTTGGGGCATCGAGGATGCTCCCCAAGGACGAATCCCAGTTCATGACGCTGGTGAAGGGAACCCTGGGATATCTAGACCCCGAGTACCTGCAGGAGCGGCAGCTCACAGAGAAGAGCGACGTCTACAGCTTTGGGGTCGTGCTGCTGGAGCTGATCACAGGGAAGACGGCGATCTACCGCGGCGGCCTCAAGGAAGGCAAGAGCCTCGTGTCATCCTTCCTGCTCGCGATGAAGAATGAGAACCTCGAGGGCATCCTGGACCCGAGCATCGCGCGTGCGGGGATGGAGGCGCTGCTGCGAGAAGTCGCCGAGCTCGGGCGGACGTGCTTGGGCCCCAGGGGCGAGGACAGGCCTTCCATGACCGAGGTGGCCGACAAGCTGAAGGCTATGCGAAGCGCCTGGAGGGAGAAACTGGCGCCGGGGCATGTCAAAACAGAGTGCCTGGTTGTGTGCTCGTCGCCTGCGGCTCTGGCGCCGTGGTATCCCCCGTCCTCGAGGTCCTCCTCGGGGGAGCTGTACATGTCTGGAATAGGCATAGAGACACCCAGATGACAGTTGCATTCGAGCCTTCTACCAAAATGACAAACTAATTTATCCTACTAGAGGTACCAAGTATCTAAGTAAATGTTCTCATGGGATTTGTATGTTTTTTCTGTTTCGTTGTGGAGTCTTGCCATGACAGGCTATTCGATATCTGAACTTTCAGTTTCAGTGTGAAGAAACACACGCACACACACAAAAAAAAAACATTTTCAGGGCGATCAACAAGCACAAGTAGTTGATATGTTTTCAAGCAAACAATCGGAGTAGTAGGATAGTAGCGAAATATTTCATTCATACTCCCTCCAACCGGGTTTATAAGGGCAAGGCCAACGCGTAGCCCCAAACCAGATGCCCCGCAGGCCAGCTAGGTTGGGACTCCACCGTGGAGCAAAACCAGCAGCCTCGCAGGTGTCAGTGCTGCTTCTGCATCGTCGTATTTTAGGTTGAACTTTGGGCATGGATTTAACCAGAATCTGTATGTTTAGACTGAGCGGTCAATGATCCTCTTACTAGAGGCAGGCTCGTACATGAAACCATGTGTTGAGAATGTTTTCTTCTTTTTCCCGACTTTGTTTTCCTTTTTGATTGAGGAGTTGCCCGTGGTGGTTGAGAGGACAAGGGGCGCGTGCCA
This sequence comes from Triticum aestivum, assembly GCF_018294505.1. NCBI lineage: Eukaryota > Viridiplantae > Streptophyta > Magnoliopsida > Poales > Poaceae > Triticum > Triticum aestivum. The sequence continues at coordinate 55,012,917 of NC_057814.1, read as the reverse complement.
TCATCTTTTCCTGTCTGTGACTGAGAGTGCCATTTCGCATAAATCTTCTAAAGACTAGGATGTGCCGGTTTTTTCTTAACACAGTACTGACGCAAGCCATTTACGAATTCAGCGTGGGCTGGAGATACCACTGTCCCTCTAACCATCCAACCACAGGTTGGTTCGCTTGTTTATTATTTGTTTGGCGCGTGAGGAAGATGATGGTGTTAGGATTTTTTTTTTCTAGGTGATGAGAGAATGCACGAAACTTAGGCTGGCTGTTGTTGATTAATTTGAGAAATTGTTGACCCAGTCAAAATCATGAATCAAATTCAAAACTGATTGCCTCAATTGAATGGGAAAGCTTCTTAAGAAATCGTTGATCCGATCAAAATCGTGAACCAAATCCAAATATAACATATTAGTTGAGTGAAAGGGCTATAAAATTAATCAAGGAGCAGCGTATATATCGAAAAAGAAAAAGGAGAGAAGGATCGGTTTCTTTTTTCTTTTTCTTTTTTGAGGGGTTGGAGAGAAAGGATCGTTAGGAGCGGGTCAAATAAAATACCAGCAGCCAGGACAGGAGGAAGAGCACGCGCGGAGAGCGGGTCGCCTCGACAAAAAAAGAACCCGGGTCCTTGGTCAGAGTTGAAGCGAAGGGGCCGTGGACCGGCACCGTATTCTGTCACGCCGAGCACCGGCCGGCCACGCCATTGACTGGCCGAGTTTAATTATACGACGCGACGGGAACGTGCGATGACCTGCGGTCGGCTCCCGCTTCCTCCTGCCCACCACACGCGGTTTTGGTCAGCAGTAGCAGTACGAGTACGAGGGGAGGCTGCTTGACTGCGTCTCAGTTCATCTCGTACATAAACCACGGTCTCCCTGGTCCTCTCTCCCGCGCGCGCGCTGAGGCACAGGCACCGGTGGGGGGTCGACGAACCCGGCGGCGAAGGCTCCGGCCATGGACTGGCCACTGATCGCCGGTAAGAAGAGCATGCATGTTCCTTCTCTTCTTGCTAGAGCGCTCTCATGCCGTCCAGGCTCGTTACGCGCAACCTTGTGCTCCAATTTCGTTACTAAGAAAGAGAGGACTACTGTAGTTTGTTCCGCTGCCCATGCACAGCACCCGGGTCTGTTGTCACAGCAGCAATTTCCTCTTTCTTTGCGAGAGGATTTCCTCTTCTTTTCTACTCCTTCCGTTCGGAATTACTTCGCAGAAATGGATGTATCTAGACGTTACATCCATTTTCGCGACAAGTAATTCCAAACGGAGGGAGTACAATAATAATAACTTGCCTCATGCCTGGCCTTTTACCATTTGCGATTAGAGTGCAATTAGCCTTATTAAATCTTCTAATAAAGGGTGGAGATGCGAGTATGGTGTTTTGGATCTCAGCCTCCATGAAGGCCGGATTTTTGAAAAATTCAAAATTTTCAGTTTTAGAAAGAAAAAACTAGGATGTGGGGTGTATGTGTGTCAAATTTTAAGATGAAATAAATTGAAATGCGACCTATACGAAGAAGAAAAATTCATGGTTTGGGCGGATGAATAATACCATGTGTTAAAAAGCCCCATATTTGCTTTTTTTCTTTTCTGCACAACCCTCGTTTCAACGTATTTCGTCCTGAAAATTTACACACTTGTGCATGTCTGTATATATTTCAGCCTTCATGTATGTATGCATTTTCTTTTTCAAAATTTTCTGAAATGTAAAAATACGAATTTTCATGAATTTTGAATTTTGCATTGGGCGGCCTACATGGAGCTCAGCCTCCAAAAGCAATTTCCGACGGAGACGCGGTGTTTTTAGTAAGATGGCAAAGTCAGAGAGAAATGCGAACGGGATTTTTTTTATTTGTGAAAAAGAATCTGAATATATTTAAAAGTTAACCAGGAGTACAACGCATTCTTAGTTGATAGAAATTAAATTGAGATTTCAGGACAGTTAAATTAAATTTGCCATTGAAGCATCTTTCAAAACAGTTTTTTTTCATAATACTAATTTCCATACACGAATTGTTATCATCTTCCAAAATGTCGTTTTGGAAATGACTGATGTACAACCCGAAGGCAAGTAAACACCAAACCTGGCCAAACGGGCCAGCCCGGCCCGGCCCGTGCTAATCGTGCCTGGCCCGGCACGGCCCGCCGTGGCACGTTTAATAGTCGGGCCGTGCTGTGCCGGCCCACGGGCGCTGCTACTTGGCCGAGGCACGGCCTGGTTACTAAACGGGCCGGCTCGTGCTAATCGTGCCTGGCCCGGCACGGCCCGCCGTGGCACGTTTTATAGCCGGGCCGTGTTGTGCTGGACCACGGGCGCTAGTCCTTGGCCCAGGCACGGCCTGATTACTATACGGGCCGGCCCGTGGCACGTTTAGCAATGCTGGGTCATCTTTTTTTAGCCTATTGGGCTATATTTTAGGCCTATTGGGCTATAATTTAGGTAATGTATATAAAAAATTGTGAAAAAAATAAAAATAAATAAACGGGATGTGCCGTGCCGGCCCGCGTGCCCAGCCTTCAGGCCCAGGCATGGCCCCTGGCGTGCCGCGTGCCGGGCCTGGCACGTTTAGCCCGGGCCGTGCCGTTCTTGCGTGCTACCGGGCCGGCCCAGTTAGCACGGCCGTTTGGCCAGCTATAGTAAACACCCGGCAGTTCAAGGAAAAAAAAAAGTAAACATCCGGCATCTCCACCCGACCTGACCGAAGTGACCCCCCACCCACCGTTGCCGCCTCGCCGGCGAGATGCCTGGCGCCGCCGATGGGAAGGCCCGCCCCACCTGTGCCCCACAGCCCTTAAGGAACCTCAGGGCCCTGCTCCGTCTCCAGTGAGTTCCGGCAGCCGGCGCCGGCACGTCGGATCCGAGTATCCGGCGCTGCCCGCCTCCTGCGGCGTCATGCGCAGTCCGCCCTACCGCTCCTCCGCGGCCGTATTCGGCCGATGCGCCTTTCTACGCTCAGAGCTACCAGACCCTCCCTGTAAGGTACGGCGAACCCTAGCCTAGTTGTACAGTGCAATTATTTGCTTATATATTGCGGATTGACGCGTGGTACTACACAACGCCGATTGGGGCGATTTTCTTTATTCTTGGCTGGAGAATCGTATTGTGTCGTTGACCTGCTGCTGACTCCGAGGTTGAAGAAGAACTGTAGCTCGTCCAGTTCGTATAATTAATAGAGGTGCTTGGTCTGAAAAGTCTCATATGAAAACCCAAATGACATATAAATACAAACCCAAATGAGAAATAAATACAAATAAGAGGTAGTACTTTCCCTACAGTTTCTAGAATGAGAACAAAAAGAAACATGCAGTCTGAGTTGTTATTCTTGTTTCTTTTTTATCTATACCAAATTTGAATTTAAATTCTTTCGCGATGGCAAAAGATTTGAAATCAGGAATAATTCAGAAACCCATGCAGAGTTTATGTTTAATTTTATAAGAGGAAAATTAACTCTATTTTCTTCATCCAGTTCAGATATTGCTGGGTCAAAATATTAGTAGTTGTGGGATCAAACTTAATTGACTACTCAGCTGTCCTGTATGATTGGGGCTGCAAGGGATTTTCCTTAAATGATGTTTTGGACTGGAGGAATGGCTTTGACATATTTTGAAATAAATCAAATATTTCTTATTTACTTGTATGATGTATTATGAATCTTTTGTTTTCTGGGGGGCCATATCACTAATTATAATATGCATCTAGCCCACATAGATCGGTATGTATATGACATCTCTTGGTCATTGCCTACAGGTCAGAAGCTCTTACTACTTGTTGCTGCCACCCTAGTCCTACATCATAGTACTACCACCTATGTCGCTGCGTCCTCTGGGAGCATCAGCATGGCCTGGCCTGGCTGCCCAGATAAGTGTGGCAACGTCAACATCCCGTACCCGTTTGGTACCAGAGAAGGCTGCTTTCGAGAACCCTTTAATGTCACATGCAATGAGACCGGGGCGTATCTGGCCTCAACCGAAGTTAAGGTACTGGACATCAATCTTACTGTGGGTGAGATTCGTGTTCTGAACCCACACATATCATGGGAATGCAACTACACCAACGGCACCAGTGGCAACGGTTCGGATGGCTTAAGCCTTGATCCTTTTCATAAGCTTTCCAACACCAAGAACAAGTTGATATCGATCGGTTGTGCTACACTTGGATTGATCTTAGGAGTCACCAAGGGCAAGAACCAGCTCGAGTTCCCCATTGTTAACACATGTTATTCAGTCTGCACTGATGCAAATAGCGTGGATGATAGCACAAAGTGCATTGGTATGGGTTGCTGCCAAACCCCCTTGCCAGGAAACATTAGCTCCTTCAACACCGTATCTTCATCATTAACATTTACAAACTCTGCAAGCCAGTCTTTCAGCCCGTGCAGCTACTCCTTCGTCGCTGAGGAGGACCGGTTCAAGTTCAATCGTTCATATGTCAGTTCTACAAATTTCTTAAATAAATATACAGATGGGGTCCCTTTGGTACTTGATTGGGTTGTTGGTAATGAAAGTTGTTCGGAAGCCACCAAGATGGGATCACAGTATGCCTGCAAAGACATGAACAGCAAATGTGTCGATGTGTCCAATGGCCCTGGATACCGCTGCAACTGCTCTGAAGGTTATGAGGGCAATCCATATCTACAAGGAGGGTGCCAAGGTACATATATGTGTCTCACAGAATCAACCTACACTCTCTGGTCTATCAGCTTTATTTGTGGAATGGAATATTCTTTTTATCCATGTTGACATTCTCCTCACTTCCTTGAAATGGCAGACATCAACGAGTGTGAACCTCCAAACCAGTCCTTGTATCCTTGCCAAGGTAAATGCACAAATACCGTTGGAAACTACACCTGTTTCTGCCCATCAGGATTCAGGAGCGATGATCCAAAGAGCATACCCTGCGTTCCAGCTGACCCAAAGAAAGCTCTTAAGGTGGTCTTAGGTAATGAGATCATTAGCAATCAAAATATTTTGTACCAATTATACAAGTCTAAGTATAGTTTATATACATGTCATATGGCAAAGCAATGGGCAATATGTTGCACTGGTTTTTAGCCATATGTGGGCACTGCCGCTAGTTGAACTGATGGTAATTTACTGTCATGATTTTCAGGCATATCCTTCAGTGCCATCTTCCTCATGGTTTGTATCTTTGCTCTACGAGCTGAGTACCAGAAAAGGAAGCTTGCGAAGGAGAAGGACAAGTTCTTTGATCAGAATGGTGGTCAGATATTATATCGCCAAATTATGTCAAAACAAGTCGACACACTGAAGATATTCACTCAAGAAGATCTGAAGAAGGCTACAAACGATTTTGACAAGAGCAGAGAACTAGGCAGGGGTGGTCATGGCACTGTCTACAAGGGCATTCTGAAGGATGACAGGGTAGTGGCCGTGAAACGCTCAAAGATAATGAACGTGGCCGAAACTGACGAATTTGTGCAGGAGATTATTATACTTTCACAGACCAACCACCGGAATGTGGTCAGGCTTCTAGGGTGTTGCTTGGAGGTGGAGGTCCCCATACTGGTCTATGAATTCATCCCAAATGGCACTTTGTTTGAGTTCATCCATCGTAGCTATGGGAGTCCACCTCCCTCACTGGACACCCGTCTTAGGGTCGCTCAAGAATCTGCCGAAGCACTGGCGTATCTGCATCTATCCATGAACCACCCTATAGTGCACGGGGATGTCAAGTCTATGAACATTCTCTTGGACGACAACTACATGGCAAAGGTGACTGACTTTGGGGCATCAAGGACACTCCCCAAGGACGCGGCCCAGTTCATGACATTGGTGCAGGGCACCCTGGGTTACCTGGACCCCGAGTACCTGCAGGAGCGGCAGCTGACAGAGAAGAGCGACGTCTACAGCTTCGGGGTTGTGCTGCTGGAGCTGATCACGGGGAAGACGGCTATCTACAACGACGGGCCCAAGGAAGGTAAGAGCCTCGTGTGGTCCTTCCTGCTTGCGATGAAGGAGGATAGCCTCGAGGACATCCTGGACCCGAGCATCGTGCGTGCAGGGACGGAGACGCTGCTGGGGGAAGTGGCCGAGCTGGGGAGGATGTGCTTGGGCCCCATCGGTGAAGAGAGGCCTTCCATGACGCAGGTGGCTGACAGGCTGAAGGCTCTGCGAAGCACCTGGAGGGAAGAGCTTGTGCTGGACCGTGCTGTAACGGAACATATGGTCGTGCACATGCCACCTGCAGCAGCTCCGATGCCTTGGGATCTCGCGTCGTCGTCATCAGGAGCCCCCTCGACGGTGCCGTACATGTCCGGAATGGGCATAGAGGCGCCCAGATGATATAGTTTCATCTGAACCTTCCTTTGGAGCGGTAGTGCCAAGAGAAAGTGTGTCTTAGAGGCTTAGAGCTTCAGGGTATAATGTGCAGCAGAAATGTACAGGTAGCTGTGCTGTGTTAGGTACCAAGTACTATGTAAGTAGAAGTTTGAATTTGTTGGTCTTGTGTGTTTCTGTGTGGAGTTTTCCATGACATTTGACTTTTCAATTTGAGTGTGAAGGAACACAAAAATCCAGTTTCCAGTACGAGAATTCGCATGCAGTGTTGTTCAACTACACATTAGAATTCGTTTTGGCGGTGAGGTTAACTCGGCCGGCACTGCAGTTATCATAATTTTGAACTGGTCTACTGGAGTAATCATAAACTGCAGTCAAAGAGAGCAATTTTACTGCAATCTCCTAGATATTGTACTCCTGCACATACTCCCTGTTTGATTAACTGGACACTGTTACTCCTCTGCTTAAAAAAATACTACCGGGCACTGAACACTGTTACTCCAGCAAGTTTACTGCATATTGAGTTTACTGTAAAAAATACTACAGCAAGGAGTAATGCATAAATTTGGAGTAAATTTGGAGTATGGAGTTGACAGTACTTCATAAAATATGGAATAATGCATAAATTTGTACTCCAGCATGTTTACTGCATACTCAGTTTAAAAATCAGTTTACTGTTAAATGACAGTAATTCAGTTTACTGTTAAAAATTGACAGCACTCCAGCAAGGAGTAATTCAGTACTTGGATTACCTTGGAACATTTCAAAAATAATTTACTGCATACTCAGTTTAAATTTCAGTTTCAAGCATACTTGGATTTACCTTGAAGCATTTGATTGTTAGATCTACTGCATACTCATCTGATCAGCAACAAGAGTACTTAGAGTACCTTGAATCATTGGACTCAGTCCAAACTCAAAATTTAGAGTACCTTTGAATCATTGGATTCATCTGATCAGCAACAAGAGTAGTACCTTGAATCATTGGACTCAGTCCAAACTCAAAATTTAGAGTACCTTTGAATCATTGGATTCATCTGATCAGCAACAAGAGTAGTACCTTGAATCATTGGACTCAGTCCAAACTCAAAATTTAACTTCTCATCTGATCAGCAACAGGAGTAAGATCAAGAACAGCAGTAAGATTAGCAGTTAGGCCAACAACAAGAGTACTGAGGAGCAGATCAACAGGGATAGGCCCACGCATTTTTACCTTGATCAACAACATCAGCAGACCAACAGCTGCAGATCAGCAGCAGCAGCACAACATCCTCTGCTTCTCATCTCCTCTGCTGTAGATCAACAGTAAGAAATTTCATTTGCATAATACGGAGAACATTCATTTGCATAATATTTATAATGGAGTATTCATATGGAGTGAACATTTTACTACAATTCGTTTGCATGATTGGAAACAGTAGAAATTTGCATATGGAGTAAACAGAAAACAGTCAACAACAGGGAATTCAAAATGCCAAAGAAGATACTCAATCAACAGTACTTATTTTGCATAATTTGCATATAGAGCGATGGTAACAAGGACATAGGATTTATCCAGGTTCAGGTTCTCTAAGGGGATAATACTACGTCATGTTTGTGTTTCATGCGTTGATGTGTAGTACAGAGTACATGTATCTATCAAGAGATTATAATATCTAATAGGCCCAGGATTACAAAACTCCTAGTCAGCTACATCGGTGGAGAGGAATCCTCCACGAATAAGGAGTCCTTGTCTTGAACGGCATGGTCTCCAAAGTCTTCTCCGTAGAGCGTCATGGCCCATTCGAAGTTGCCCAGGATGAAACCAACTAGGGGTCCTCAGCCCAGCCCACCAAGTCAGGAATTGGCATGGTGAGAAGCCCCTTGGCCGGGACAACGCCAAGTAGCCCCTGAACCGGTATTCAAGTTGGCCGAGCTGCTCGTCTACGTCGGTCGCCGGTCTTGAAGCTTGTCCAACAAAAGTCTTGCGAACATTGCCTTCATACGTCCGAGCTCCAGGTCGAAAAGCATCTGAGGTGATGTAAACCACCCTGGTCTTGGGAAATATTCTCATTTTGTTCGTCCGAGCTTCTTTTGTTTGTCCCTGTTCGCCCTCAGATCCTCGCTCCTATTTTTATTCTCATTTTCTGTTTTTCACTCGGGTCATAATGATCTTTTTTTTTTTACGAAAATCTACATGAGTTTGTTTCTATCCAATACTAGTTGTTTCTCAGTTGCGTGAAGTTACAAATTATTTTGCCCGATAGAGGAATGAAGCCTCCATCTCAAGAAAATTAAAATAGGAGCGAAGCCCCAAGTCCAAAACGTGAAGGAGGGCAAGCCAGGACCTCGTCGGAGGTGGGTAGGATTAGACAGAGCTCAAGCTCGAGACAACCTAGAGCGACGTCCCCGGGGAGGGCTCGAGTGGGGGGCTCGACGAAGATGCGGCAGGGGGAAGGAGGGGCAGAAATCGCGGGTTGAGCGAGGAAGATGAACAACGTCACTCGATGGGAAGAGGAAAGAACACAAGACGTTGGATTTGAATCAAACGGTTGAGAATGAGGAAGAGCAAACCGATTTAAATGAATACAATTATCAGTCTCGTGACCTACATGTGCTCCCTTTATTTTCTTATAATAACAATACGATTTTTCTACCCCTAAAAAAAACAATACGATTTTCCGGAAAAAGGAAATATAACAATCTATGTTCGCTATCTTTCACATGGGCCCGTGCTGTAAGAATTCGCTTTCTTGCTAAAAAAAACAAAGAATTCACTTTGGAAATGTCCGATGTACCCCCCAAGGCCCGGCCGCGTCCCAATCCCCGACCTCGCCGGCGACATGCCTGTCGCCGCCGATGGAGCTGCCTGCTCCATCTGCGCAGCACCACCAGTACGGAACCTCCACTTCCGGCGAGTTTCCGCGGCTGGAGGTCTGTCCCCTCCTACCGGCGTCGGCGCCGCGACGTTGGATCCGGGTATCTGACGCTACCCGCCTGCCCCGCAGCCGTGTTCGGCTGTCGCGCCGTGCCGTGCTCAGGGCTACCAGGCCCTGTAAGGTATGGCGAACCCTACTCGTACGGTGCAGTGATTTGCTTATCGGGGCTGGGGCGTATGGTGCGACTGGTCAGGGGCACTTGGGGCGGGTGGCATTTTTTTCCTCTGTTGATGGAGAGTTTTTCCTGTACCGATGTGATTCAAACTCGAAGCCTTAGGAGATTAGGATGAACTAGGAGTCGAAGAATACCTGTGTAGCTCGTTCAATTCGAGATTGCTCACGCTTCTTTCCTGGAGCAGAGATGTGCTATAAGCAAGCACCCAAGTGACCCATTTTGTTCACAGTAAACATTCAGTTGCATCGTGGAGGGGATTTTCAGTTTACTGCATTACATGGGAAATCAGGGGGGAAATGGGCTGGAGGTTTCACTGTGATGACATGTAGGAATCAAATTCATGGAGTGGCGGCGTGGAAGAAATAGGCTGTTTACCGATGGCAAATGACTGAAATATATTACTATATAGAAGATGAATTCTTACAATTCTTTGTTTCAAGATGTAACATCGCAACGGATAAGCAACTGATAGAGATATTCCATCCCAAAAGTTGCATATAAAGACCCAAAATGGCAAGTATGTGCAAACTGAAACAATCACTAAAAACAAGCTACTCTAAAAATGTTTTTTTTCTTCGGGTAATTACAGTAACAAGTTCTCGAATGAGAACAGAAGTAAAATGGAGTCTGCAGTAAATACTGAATGGCAGCTTCTTTTTTATCTACATCCAGCATAGATGCATAATTTGTCATGTTTTTGTGTCTTTCTTTCTTCGTACCTAGGTTAATTTTGAGCTTCAGTTCTTTTGTGGTTAATATGGACCTGAAATCAAAGAAAACCATTGATAGATATTCAAAGTTCATGTTTTACTTAGGAACATGGGCTATACCTTTGCTCTCTAAATCTGATTATGTCGGAGTAATTGGCCACGGATACCTCGAAGACGGAAAGACAATAATTCAAGACATCGGGGCTAGCAAAGCCCCTCAGTCCGACTGCCTGGCTGCTCCTGCCGGCTCCCCGTCCGACTGCTCTGCCCGGCCGGATGCCGGCTGCCGACTGTGCCGACCAGCCGGCTGCCGGCTGCCGACTGCGCCAACCAGCCGGCTGCCGACTGTAGCCCGACCCAACACCGACACGACCCCGACGAGACGGCCATACCGCGGACGAGACAACTGTACCACGACAGTGACACTTGTCCCTGGGCACTATTTATGAAGTGACCCAGGGGACAAGTGTAACACCCCACCATGCCTTGCCCATGCCACCACATAGCTTACTCTCAAAGCTAGCCATGCCTATATATATGGACGCACATCCATCCATCCAGGATGGACTCTCACGCACACACCCTCAAGCAAGCTAGCTAGCAAGAGAGCAAGCTAGCCATCTATCCATCCACTCCCACGGGCAAGTATGCCCAAGCACACCCATATGGCCAGAGGCAACGGCCACCATGCCACATACATATGCAAAGCCAGATGCCTATGGCATTGATTAGATACAGCTCCAGGAGCACTCTGTACCAGATATACATACCAGAGATATTCAGACATGCAGGAGTAGGGGTATTATCTCTCCGGAGAGCCCCGAACCTGGGTAAACTAGTGCGTGCTACTCGCATACCCGCTCCCGGGCCTATCAGCAGCAGTCTTACCCTCACACTAAGCCCTTGTGGCATCTGTCGACTCGCAAGCCCCCCGTGAGAATACCACGACAGTTGGCGCCCACCGTGGTGTGGTACTACTACTATGCTACCACGCTGCTGCTGGTTTCGCAGTCCGGGCGGGACCATTTTTCGCCTTCACCGCCGCGGCGTCGCGCCGTCTCTCCGATAGCGGTCGGGGGCTCAACATCGACATGCCCCCGGAGTGGCCGCGAGGGGCGGCGCGCCCTCGCCGTCGGCTTCGCCATCTTCGTCGTCACCGCGGCGTCGCCGTCGTCTCTCCGGTGGCGCTCGGGGCCCGACATCGACATGCCCCCGGAGTGGCCGCGAGGGGCGGCGCGCCCTCGTCGTCGGCCTCGCCTTCTTCACCACCACCGTTGCGACGCCGGCCGTCCGTCCGCGCGCGCGCTGCGCGCGGGGCCTCGCTTCAGTCGGCCGTGCCCATCCACGCACCGCTCGCGTATGCTCCCCTCCGTGTTGCGCCTTGCTTCGGCTGAAACGCATGTTCACTCCTCCACATGCCATCTTTGCGAGCTAGCTAGATGCAAGTCAAACCGTGGTCATACATCATCCATACACTACTCAAAGAACGGCGTGATTTCTTGTTGGCGCCCATACTGCACCATGCCTCGTGCATCTCCAGCCGCGCTGCGTTGACCCAGCCGGACTGCCCGACGCCTCTGCTTTCGTGGCCACACGTCCGCGCGGGCCTTCTCCTCTGCAGCTGGCGCGGCCTCCAGAGGTGCATGCGCCCGCGTGCTGCTGCTTCCCACACGCGTCTCACCCCCACACGCCGGCGCTGCTGCTTCCCACACGCGTCTCACCCCCACACGCCGGCGCTGCTCAGCCCGCGCTGCTGCCGGCCGCGGCTCTGCCTGTGCTACTCCAGCCCCTGGCTGCTGGCCCCACGCCGGCTGCAGCGCCCGGCCTGCCGCGACCCCGCCTCCGCCGGGTGCTCGGCTCACCGTCCGGCTCCCACGCTGGCTCGCTCGCCGCCTCACCTCCGGGCGCCCGGGTGAGCCTCAGCCGGCTCCCGTTGTTCGCTGCCGCAGCCTGTCGGTGTCGTTCGGGCAGCCGAGAGAAAGAAAAATAAAAAGGGCCGAGTGAGGGAAAAGTCAAGGGCCAACTGCCCACGGCCCGGCTGAAAAAAATGAAGAGCTGTGTCCGACTGCTCAAGGCCGGCTGGGAGAAAAATAAAAGGGTCGGCTGCCCGAGATCCGGCTAAAAAAGCCAAGGGCCGACTGCCCACAGCCGGCTGGTGAAAAAAAAAGTGACCGGGTGAGATGGCCGGCTGCCCGAGAGTCGGCTGGAATAAAAGAAAAGATGAAAGAAATGTGCGTCCGGCTGCCAGATGTGCGTCCAACCGCTGGCTGCCTGGCCGGCTGCAAAAATCCCGACTAATGTGTCGGAGTCTGCTTGCCCAGCCAGCTGAAGAAGAAAAAGAAGAAGAAAAAGTAGTCGCCGGGAGATCCGGCCCGACTGCTCAGCAGTCGGCCCGAATCTCGGGGGCTACACCCAACGGGTGCGTTGACGCGCCCCCGCGAAGAAGAAGACAAAGTAGTTGCCGGAAGATCCGGCCCGACTGCTCAGCAGTCGGCCCGAATCTCGGGGGCTACACCCAGTGGGTGCGCTGGCGCGCCCCCACGGAAGATTGCAGACAAGAGAAGAGTTCTGTCCGGCTCCCAGCAGCCGGTAGAAGAGAAAAGAAAGAAAAGGGCGCTGGCAGACGCCTCGCCGCCTGGCCGGCTGTGCCAGGCCGGCTCGGCTGCGTTCTGCTTGCCGCCTGGCCGGTCAGGCCCGACCGGCTGGACCCTCCTCGAGCGCCTAGAGGCTCGAGGGCTACACCCAGCGGGTGCGCCGATGCGCTCCGCGAGCGCCGAGCCGCGCCGGCTGTCTTCGACGACCTCCGCCTCGGCTACACGAAAATCAATGTGAGCTCCTCACCCGCATATTTTTGCATCACGAGAGCACGGATAACCTTGAGCGATGCTCGGGGGCTGGCCGCTTGGCCTGAGACGTTAGTTCCCGCAGACGGCTTAGTAGCGTGCGCGGTACCAAAGGCCCACTCTTAGTCATAGACCGCAGAGCGGCTATCCGGCTAGCAAGAGTGAACGCTGGAGGCCACCCACGCGAAAGACGTCTGGGAAGAAAAACGGTTCGGGCGACCCGGCCATTTCCTTTACAAGTATCTGCTCGGTCGAATCTGCCCTCAGACTCTGAGTACTGTACACTCCACTTCGCGGCCCACTCTCAGCCACAGACCGCAGAGCGGCTGTCCAGCGAGCGAGAGCACAAGCCAAAAAGCGGAGGGAACACGAAAAAGATTGAAGGGGGCTCGCACGAAACCGAGTCGGCACCCTCCGCATAAAACTTGCAATGCTAAAAGCAATCATTTGATATATCTGCGTGGACTAACTTTGTCTTTTTGCATGATCATTTCCATGAACACCCGCCAAAAAACCTCCGCCCAACTTTGCCAAGTTGCCCGGAGGCTTGGGGGCTACTGTCGGAGCAATTGGCCACGGATACCCCGAAGACGGCAAGACAATAATTCAAGACATCGGGGCTAGCAAAGCCCCTCAGTCCGACTGCCCGGCTGCTCCTGCCGGCTCCCCGTCCGACTGCTCTGCCCGGCCGGATGCCGGCTGCCGACTGCGCCGACCAGCCGGCTGCCGACTGTAGCCCGACCCAACACCGACAAGACCCCGACGAGACGGCCATACCGCGGACGAGAAGGCTGTACCACGACGCCATCATGTACAGTGACACTTGTCCCTGGGCACTATTCATGAAGTGACCCAGGGGACAAGTGTGACACCCCACCATGCCTTGCCCATGCCACCACATAGCTTACTCTCTAAGCTAGCCATGCCTATATATATGGGCGCACATCCATCCATCCAGGATGGACTCTCACGCACACACCCTCAAGCAAGCTAGCTAGCAAGAGAGCTAGCTAGCCATCCATCCATCCACTCCCACGGGCAAGTATGCCCAAGCACACCCATACGGCCAGAGGCAACAGCCACCATGCCACATACATATGCAAAACCAGATGCCTATGACACTGAGCTTAGATACAGCTCCAAGAGCACTCTGTACCAGATATACATACCAGAAATATTCAGACCTGCAGGAGTAGGGGTATTATCTCTCCGGAGAGCCCTGAACCTGGATAAACTAGCGCGTGCTACTCGCATACCCGCTCCCGGGCCTATCAGCAGTAGTCTTATCCTCACACTAAGCCCTTGTGGCATCTGTCGACTCGCAAGCCCCCCGTGAGAATACCACGACAGATTACAAGATTCCAAGATTGTTGGGTCAAAGCATTTGTAATAGTGGACTAAACTCTTAACTAGCTACTGATATATTTCAAACAATCGGGGGTGAGGAATGACCAAACACAATATTCTAGAAGAAAGCAAATATTTGGAATTTATTTTATTTTATGCGAGGCCAAATGACTCATATCAATTACTTGGCTGTTGCCTTACAGGACAGAAGCTCTTACTACTTTTCACCACCACCCTAACCCTGCAACATAGTACTATCGCTTATGGGTCTGAGTCCTCTGGGAGCATCCGCATGGCGCGGCCTGACTGCCCAGACAAGTGTGGTAACGTCAGCATCCCGTACCCGTTCGGCACCGGGAATGGCTGCTTCCAAGAACCCTTTAGTGTCACATGCAATGCCAGTGGGCCATATCTAGCTTCAACCAGAGTTAGGATACTGGACATCAATCTTAGCATGGGTGAGATTCGTGTTCTGAACCCACGTATAGCATGGGAATGCAACTACACCGACGGCACCAATAGCAGCGGTTTGGATGGGTTAAGACTTGATCCTTTTCATAAGCTTTCCTACACCAAGAACAAGTTGATATCGATCGGTTGTGCTACACTTGGATTTATCGGAGGAATCACCAAGGGCGAGAACCAGCTTTTGTTCCCCATTGTTAACTCATGCTTTTCATTCTGGACTGGTTCAAGTTCAATCATTCATATATCATCTCTACAAATTTCGCAACTAAATATACAGATGGGGTCCCTTTGGTACTAGATTGGGTTGTTGGTAATAAAAGTTGTTCGGAAGCCACCAAGATGGGGTCATAGTATGCCTGTCAAGCCAAGAACAGCCAATGCATTAATGTGTCCAATGGCCCTGGTTACCGCTGCAACTGCTCTCAAGGTTATGAGGGCAATCCCTACCTACAAGGAGGGTGCCAAGGTATGTATATGCATCTTGCAGACTCAACCTACACTCTTTCTATTAGTTGATCCATGTTGGCATTCTCCTCACTTCCTTGAAATGACAGATATCAATGAGTGCGAACCTCCAAACCAGTCCTTCTATCCTTGCAAAGGTAATTGCAGAAATACCGGATGGAAACTACATCTGTCTATGCCCATCAGGATTCAGGAGCGATGATCCCAAGAGCATACCCTGCGTTCCAGCTGATCCAAAGAAAGCGCTGAAGGTGGTTTTAGGTAATGATGTTGTTACTTGTTAGTAATCAAAATATTCTGTACCAATTATACAACTCCAAGTACACTTTGTATGCATGTTATATGGCGAAACAATGGCGCAGTATGTTGCACTGGTTTTTAGGCAAACGTGGACAGTGCCGCTAGTTGAAATGATGGTAATTAACTATCATGATTTTCAGGAGAGCGGCGATTTGGCTCCCGGGCTCAGATGAGCCCGGGCCAAATGAAAAAATAGAAAAAAAATTCAAAAAATTCCAAAAACAATTCGGGTGGTAGATAATTAGGTGCGTGAGATTCGCTGCAAAATGCAACTCGTTTGGACATTTGAGCAAGTCTGTGCAAAAAAGACAAAATCGGGGTCTGTGAAAAAGTTTACTGTTCACAAACTGTTTTGACCCGATTTGTCTTTTTTGCCGAGGCCTACTCAGATGTCCAAATGGGTTGAATTTTGGAGCGGACCTCACGCATCAACTTATCTACCACCCGAATTTTTTTTGGATTTTTTTGAATTTTTCTAGTATTTGTTTTGAATTTTTTGCTTATCAGGTGCAGATGAGCCCGGGCTCCAGGATGAATTATCCGATTTTCAGGCATATCCTTCAGTGTTGTCTTCCTCATGGTTTGTATCCTTGCTCTACGGGCTGAATATCAGAAAAGGAAGCTTGCCGAAGAGAAGGACAAATTCTTTGATCAGAATGGTGGTCAGATATTATATCGCCAAATTATGTCAAAAGAAGTCGACACGTTGAAGATATTCACACAAGAAGATCTGAAGAAAGCTACAAACGATTTTGACAAGAGCAAAGAACTGGGCAGGGGTGGTCATGGCACTGTCTACAAGGGCGTTCTGAAGGATAACAGGGTAGTCGCCGTGAAACGCTCAAAGATAATGAACGTGGCCGAAACTGGTGAATTCGTGCAGGAGATTATTATACTTTCACAGACCAACCACCGGAATGTGGTCAGGCTTCTGGGCTGCTGCTTAGAGGTGGAAGTCCCCATACTGGTCTATGAATTCATCCCAAATGGCACTCTATTTGAGTTCATCCATCATAGCTACGGGAGTCCACCTCCCTCGCTGGACACCCGTCTTAGGATTGCTCAAGAATCTGCCGAAGCACTGGCGTATCTGCATTTGTCCATGAATCACCCTATAGTGCATGGGGATGTCAAGTCTATGAACATTCTCTTGGACGACAACTACATGGCGAAGGTGACTGACTTTGGGGCGTCTAGGATGCTCCCCAAGGACGCGGCCCAGTTCATGACGATCCTGCAAGAGCGACAACTCACGGAGAAGAGTGATGTCTACAGTTTCGGGGTCGTGCTGCTGGAGCTGATCACAGGGAAGACAGAGATCTATAACGACGGGCCCAATGAAGGCAAGAGCCTCGTGCGGTCCTTCCTTCTCGCGATGAAGGAGGACAGCCTTGAGGACATACTGGACCCGAGCATCGTGCGCGCAGGGACGACGACGCTGCTGGGAGAAGTGGCCGAGCTGGGGAGGATGTGCTTGGGTCCCATGGGTGAAGAGAGGCCTTCAATGACCCAGGTGGCCGACAGGCTGAAGGCTCTGCGAAGCACCTGGAGGGAAGAGCGGGTGCTGGACCGTGCCATGACGGAAAATATGGTCGTGCCCATGCCACCTGCGGCAGCTCCGATGCCTTTGGATCTCGCGTCATCGTCGTCGGGAGCCCCCTCGACGGTGCCGGACATGTCCGGAATGAGCATGGAGGCACCCAGATGATGGTTCAATTTGAACCTTAGTGACTGGAGGAAGTGTGTGCGCTAAGAGGCTTAGAGCGTCCAAGATTTATCCACTGTCCAGCAGAAATGTACAGGTAGTTCTACTGTATTATGGGTATCCAAGTAGATGTTGGAATTTGCTGTGTGTTTTGTGTTTCAGTGTGGAGTCTGCAATGTGAGTGTGAAGGGACACAAAATCCAGTTCCCTTTCTTCCCGTATTCAGTATGTGAATCCAGTGTTAGTATGAAGGGAAAATTCAGTTCGCCGCAACGGATCGATCATCGATTCAATTGGGCCGTGCCGACTATCATTTGGATTTTTTTTCTTAAAGAAACATTCGGATCTATTAACCAAACAAGTAGGATATTCCTACAGGAAGAACACAGGAAGATTTTTTGGGCATGGTCGCCGGATCGCTTCGGAAACTTCTCAGTGCGTTCAGCATATAAACTGATGATTGCGCTGCAGCGTGATACAAGTTCAGCATCAAACTCGCTTACGTGAAGGAAAGCTTCTACGTGCTCAGGCAATTTGGTATGAGAATGGACTTTCTGGCTATGTCCATGGAAGCATATGCAATACGTGATGGTGCCCAGCTGGCGTTTGATCTTGGGTACAGACGAGTGCACATTTGAAAATTGAAACAGATGCACAATTGGTGGTTAAATTGTGGAATTCTCTTGAGAGTGACCGCTCGGAGATAGCTAACAGGATTAAGGAAACTCAAGAGCTTTGCGGGAATTTTGTGGAGTTTCAACTATCCTACATACCTAGAGAAGCAAATGAACTGGCACGTTTTATGTCATTATGTGCTAAACAGTGTAGTACCTCTAGGCGTCGATGTCTTTGGATCAACTATATTCCGCCCTTCCTCGAGGCTCGTGTGTGGAAGGATTGTAATCCCGCTGGTTAAATTAATAAAGCTCTTGATTCTCAAAAATAAATTAAAAGAAGCAGGACGAAGATGAGGCTAGAGGACCCAATTGCAAAGGTAATTCGGCGCCACTGCCACATCGATACAAACTCTAGCCTCATCATCGAGAACCGATGACAGGAATCTATGCCCGTGAATCATGGACGCTAACTGATGACAGGAATCTATGTCGACGAATCATGGACGTTGCCGGACACAACACCATAGGTGTTAGGGATTTATAAAGGCCAATGTTTAAAACGAACGAGCATTAGATGAATGATAAGATTTAAAACATACTCTCTCCATCCCAAAATTCTATCTAGACAAATATAAGACAAGAATTTTGGAAATGAGGTAATATATTTTAGGGTTAAGTAAGACAGGAATTTTGACAAACATTGGGGGTGTTTGGTTCAGGGACTTTTTAGTCCCAGAGACTAGAAAAAGTCCCTAAAAAGTCCCTAGGAACCAAACGGGAGGGACTTTTTCTACACGGACTAGAAAAAGACTCTACTAGAGAGTCTTTTTTGATTAGTCCCTGGGACTAGAAAAAGTCCTAAGACTTCTGAACCAAACACCCCCTTAGTGATTGGTTTGTAATAAATTATAAGTTACCTTGTATCCAACCTCCATGGCACTAGCCACTGGGTGCGTGAAAATGGCACAATCAAACCGGCATGCTAACCGGAATTGTGCCATCGACTCCCCTCTCCTCGCCGCCGGCCGCCTCCTCATCCCTACCCTAAACCCTAATTTGTTTTCCGCCCTCTTGTTTCATCCTCCCGGCTCCCGAGGTTGAATAGCCATCGCTTCGGTACAAGCAGCATGCCACGTGGCAATGCCTACAAATTTTTGCTTCACAACTGACAAGTGGACCGCCTCCGTGGCGAACTGATTGACTAATCACCGTCTAACCCCACGCCACGTCAGCACAAGTCTCACCCATAAATGGACGCAGTTAAGGCTAAGAGGTGACTCGACAGCGCTATCTCCCTGACAGGTAGGACATGGCGAACGAGTCGCACTTGCTCAGCACCGACGCCGACGAGGCGGCCCTCCCGGCCGGGCCCGCCGACGGCAGCCGGAACGGCCCGCCGCCGCGCGCGCTTGTGGCCGAGCGCCAGCAGGTCCTCCATGATCGTGTCCGACGGCGGCGGCGCGTCCACGTCCCCGGCGAGCCTCCCCTCCAGCATCTCCAGCACGCGCGCCATGCTCGGCCGCGCCCAGGCCTTCTCCTGCGCGCACCACAGCGCCACGTGCACCGCGCGCCGCACCGCCGCCTGCTCCGCCTCCCCGACGAGCCTCCGGTCCACGACCTCCATCACGCGCCCCGCCTGCGTCATCTCGGCGGCGATCTTGGGCAGGTACGACCACCCGCCGTCCTCCTCGGGCCGCACGCAGCGGCGGCCGGCGACCAGCTCCAGCAGCACCATGCCGTAGCTGTAGACGTCGGACTTCTCGGTGACGCCGGCGCCGAGGAGCCACTCGGGCGCCAGGTAGCCCGCGGTGCCGCGCACCGCCGTGACCACCCGGCTCTGGTCCTTGCCGGCGAGCTTGGAGAGGCCGAAGTCGGAGAGGACGCCCCGGAAGCCGTCGTCGAGGAGGATGTTCTCCGGCTTGACGTCCAGGTGCAGCACCTTGGAGCGGCAGTCGTGGTGCAGGTAGGCGAGCGCCTTGGCCACGTCGACGGCGACCTGGTGGCGGCGCGGCCACGGCAGGCAGCCGCGCGGGCGGTCCTCATCGGCGCCGCCGCCGGGGGCGGGGGCGGGGAAGATCCAGCGGTCGAGGGAGCCGTGGTCCATGTACTCGTAGACGAGGAAGCGCGGGGAGCCGAGGCAGAAGCCGAGGAGGCGGGCCAGGTTGACGTGCTGCGCGCCGGCGATGGCCGCCACCTCCGCCCGGAACTCCTTGTCGGCGCGTCCGGCGGGGCCGGGTCCGTCGGCGGCGATCCGCTTCACCGCCACGGGGGGCCGTCGTCGAGGACGCCGCGGAAGACCGTGCCCGAGGCGCCCCGCCCGGCCACGCACCGGAAGTCGTCCGTGGCCGCCGCCAGCGCGTGCAGCGAGAACTTGCGCGGCAGCCCGGCGACCTTGCGGAAGTAGCTGTACTCGGCGCGCAGCTCCTCGCCGTCGTCCAGCGCCCGCCGCGCCGCCATGCGCTCCGCCCGCCCCGCCGTGCAGTCGAGCAGCAGCAGCAGCGTGAGGACGGTCGCGGCCAGGACGGCGGCCGTGGAGAGGTAGAAGGGCCTGGAGAGTGGGCGCAGGCAGAGGTAGAGGGCCACCTCGGCCGCCACCAGCACCGTGACGGCCACCGCGACGGCGAGGACCTTGGCCTTTCTGCTGCTCCCCATCCGTGGTCTGATCCCTGACTGACCATCGTCCAAGAAGGTCTTGCGCCTCGTCCTACTCCCAGTTTGTTTAGACTTGCTGAATGTCTCTCTTGAGTCGTAAATTTGGAATAGGATAGGATAGGCAACAGGAGGGCAACTGTTGAAACCGAGAATAGAATAGAAAACCCTAGGATAGGCAGCAGGAGGGCAATTTGTGACAGCTGGCGCTAGCATGCCGACCATATCTGAATCACCACCATGAGGCCGTGGACTGCAGCGTCGTTGGCCGATCAGCACCCGTGTGGAAGTCCATCAGACTAGACACAATGGATACTAAGATAGAGTAGTAACATGCCCATGTTATTAGTTTATGTTACTACCTCTATAGTGAGGAGTAACATATGTGTGGTAACATGCAACACTTCATTTATTAGGCTATAGACACATCTTGCCTTGATATGTGTGATGTTACTCATACTAGTAGTAACTAGCTATGTTACCACTTTGATCTCTTTCTTCATTTATTGCATGCCACATCATCTATTTAACCTAGATATGTGTGATGTTACTACCTATGTTACTCCCATTGTGAGTAGTCTCACGTCGCCGCCACGGTCCGCCACCAAGCAGATAGCCCGATGTGCCCAACCTCCCGCCATCGCCGCAAGAAGGACACGGCAGCCACCTGCCGCGGCTCCTCGGCAGGGCCATCTAGCCGGGAGTGGACGCCACCACATCCCGAGTTAGGCAGCGCCGCCCGCCGAAAAGGACCCCATGGCCCGCCTTGCCATGGATTCTAAGGAGGCCAGTATCCCCTCGCCGGAAGAGGTGCTTGTGCCGGAGCAAGCCGGCGCGTGAGGAGTGATGCGGCTTGAACTACGTCGGTATTTTCCCGAAAGAGGGAGGGATGATGCAGCACAACTACGGTAGGTATTTCCCTCAGTGATGAGACCAAGGTTATCGAACCAGTAAAAGAACCATGGAACACTACATGAACGGTACCTGCACACAAAGAACAAATACTTGCAACCCGACGTAAAAGAGGGGTTGTCAATCCCTCACGGGTAAAAAGATAGGTAAAATTGTATTAGATTGGACAAATAGATCTCGCGGGGACGCGAGATAAAATAATACCAATAAATTGCAGCAAGGTATTTTTGTGTTTTTGGATTAATAGATCTGAAAATAAAAATAGATCTCGAAGGCAAATATGATAAAGAAGAGACCCGGGGGCCGTAGATTTCACTAGTGGCTTCTCTCGAGAAAAATAGTATACGACGGATAAACAAATTACTGTTGGGCAATTGATAGAACTTCAAATAATCATGATGATATCCAGACAATGACCATTATATAGGCATGATACATCTCCAACGTATCTATAATTTTTGATTGTTCCATGCTATATTATATTCTGTTTTGGATGATTAATGGGCATTATTATACACTTTTATATTATTTTTTGGCACTAACCTATTAACCAGAGGCCCAGCCCAAATTGCTGTTTTTTTTGCCTATTTCAGTGTTTCGCAGAAAAAGAATATCAAATGGAGTCCAAACGGAATTAAACCTTCGGAAACGTGATTTTCGGAACAAACGTGATCCACAGGACTTGGAGTCTACGTCAAGAAATCAACCAGGAGAGCATGAGGCAGGGGGGCGCGCCTACCCCCCTTGGGCGCGCCCTCCACCCTCGTGGCGTCCTCGTTGCTCCACCGACGTACTTCTTCCTCCTATATATACCTACGTACCCCAAAACTATCAGATACAGAGCCAAAAACCTATTTCCACCGTCGCAACCTTCTGTACCCGCGAGATCCCATCTTGGGGCCTTTTCCAGCGCTCCGCCGGAGGGGGCATTGATCACGTAGGGCTTCTACATCAACACCATAGCCTCTCTGATGATGTGTGAGTAGTTACCTCAGACCTTCGGGTCCATAGTTATTAGCTAGATGGCTTCTTCTCTCTTTTTGGATCTCAATACAAAGTTCTCCACGATTCTCGTGGAGATCTATTCGATGTAATCTTCTTTTGCGGTGTGTTTGTTGAGACCGATGAATTGTGGGTTTATGATCAAGTTTATCTATGAACAATATTTGAATCTCCTCTGAATTCTTTTATGTATGATTGGTTATCCTTGCAAGTCTCTTCGAATTATCAGTTTGGTTTGGCCTACTAGATTGATCTTTCTTGCAATGGGAGAAGTGCTTAGCTTTGGGTTCAATCTTGCGGTGTCCTTTCCCAGTGACAGCAGGGACAGCAAGGCACGTATTGTATTGTTGCCATCGAGGATAAAAGATGGGGTTTATATCATATTGCATGAGTTTATCCCTCTACATCATGTCATCTTACTTAAAGCATTACTCTATTCTTATGAACTTAATACTCTAGATGCATGCTGGATAGCGGTCGATGTGTGGAGTAATAGTAGTAGATGCAGGCAGGAGTCAGTCAACTTGTCACGGACGTGATGCCTATATACATGATCATACCTAGATATTCTCATAACTATGCTCAATTCTATCAATTGCTCGACAGTAATTTGTTCACCCACCGTAATACTTATGCTCTTGAGAGAAGCCACTAGTGAAACCTATGGCTCCGGGTCTATTTTCCATCATATTAATCTTCCAACACCTAGTTATTTCTTTTGCCTTTTATTTTACTTTGCATCTTTATTTCTCTTTATCATAAAAATACCAAAAATATTATCCTATCATATCTATCAGATCTCACTCTCGTAAGTGACCGTTGAGGGATTGACAACCCCTTTATCGCGTTGGTTGCGAGGTTCTTGTTTGTTTGTGTAGGTGCGTGGGACTCGAGCGTGGTCTCCTACTGGATTGATACCTTGGTTCTCAAAAACTGAGGGAAATGCTTACGCTACTTTACTGCATCACCCTTTCCTCTTCAAGGGAAACCAACACAGTGCTCAAGAGGTAGCAAGGCATCACGTCCAAGATTAGTAGACCGACTCCTGCCTGCATCTACTACTATTACTCCATACATCGACCGCTATCCAGCATGCATCTAGTGTATTAAGTTCATGGAGAAACGGAGTAATGCAATAAGAACGATGACATGATGTAGACAAGATCTACTCATATAGGAATAGACCCCATCTTGTTATCCTTAATAGCGACGATACATATGTGTCGTTTCCCCTTCTGTCACTGGGATTGAGCACCATAAGATCGAACCCATCACAAAACACCTCTTCCCATGGCAAGAAAAATTGATCTAGTCGGCCTAACTAAACCAAAGATTCGAAGAAGAAATACGAGGTTATAAGTAATCATGCATATAAGAGATCAAAAGACTCAAATAACTTTCATGGATAAAAACATAGATCTGATCATAAACTCAAAGTTCGTCGAATCCCAACAAACACACCGTAAAAAGAGTTACATCAAATAGATCTCCAAGAGACCATTGTATTGAGAATCAAAAAAGAGACAGGAAGACATCTAGCTACTAACTATGGACCCGTAGGTCTATAATGAACTACTCACGCATCATCGGAGAGGCACCAATGAGGATGATGAACCCCTCCGTGATGGTGTCTAGATTGGATCTGGGGTTTCTGGAACTTGCGGCGACTGGAATTGATTTTCGTCGACTCCCCTAGGGTTTCTGGAATATTGGGGTATTTATAGAGCAAAGTGGTAGTGCACGAGGCGGCCGAGGTGGGCAGAACCCACCAGGGCACGCCTGGGCCCCCAGGCGCGCCCAGGTGGGTTGTGCTCCCCTCAGAGCCCCCCTTTGGTACTTCCTTGGCCCAACTTGTGTCTTCTGGTCCAAAAAAATCTCCAAAAAGTTTCCCTGCGTTTGGATTCCGTTTGGTATTGATTTTCTGCGAAGTAAAAAACAAGCAAAAAACAACAACTGGCACCGGGCACTATGTCAATAGGTTAGTCCTGAAAAATGATATAAAGTTGCTATAAATGATTGTAAAACATCCAAGAATGATAATATAGCAGCATGGAACAATAAAAAATTATTGATACGTTGGAGACGTATCAAGGAGCATGAGGGCAGCATGACATCACCACGCTGGAGCCAGCCGACGCTCACCATGCATCCCCTTGTCTTCCGGGGCTTCACCGACGAGCCAACCAATGGAGGCCTGGGCTGCTGCTACCTTCGACCGGCCATACGCATGGCGGTTGTGCCGGATCGATTGCACCATATGGGAGCATCACACGTATAGTAGGCATGCCACAAGTCCGACGAGACAAAGCATCCGGGAAGATTGGGATGATTTTCGTCCAGCCGTAGGACCCGGTCCCGGCGTGATGTACGGGACGCGGCACGACCACCGTGCATCATCTACCGCCATGCCGTCCATCTGCAGCAGATCGCGAGCATCCAACACACTCGCACGACGGTGCGTCCAGATCAGGCCAGCCATGGAGGGGACTAGATGGGTGATACATCCATTTTGCATCATGCTTTTATATCGGTATTTATTGCATTATGGGCTGTTATTACACATTATGTCACAATACTTATGCCTATTCTCTCTTATTTTGCAAGGTTTACATGAAGAGGGAGAATGCCGGCAGCTGGAATTCTGGACTAGAAAAGGAGCAAATATTAGAGACCTATTCTGCACAACTCCAAAAGTCCTGAAACTCCACGGAAGTCATTTTTGGAATTAATAAAAAATACTGAGCGAAGAAAATACCAGAGGGGGCCCACACCTTGGCCACGAGGGTGGGAGGCGCGCCCTACCCCCTGGGCGCGCCCCCTTGCCTCGTGGGCCCCCTGGCAGGCCTCCGGTGCCCATCTGTGGCTATATGGTGTCTTCTACAGAAGCAAGCTTTCGGGAAGAAACTCCGCCGCCACGAGGCGGAACCTTGGCGGAACCAATCTAGGGCTCCGGCAGAGCTGTTCTGCCGGCTAAACTTCCCTCCGGGAGGGGGAAATCATCGCCATCGTCATCACCAACGATCCTCTCATCGGGAGGGGGTCAATCTCCATCAACATCTTCACCAGCACCATCTCCTCTCAAACCCTAGTTCATCTCTTGTATCCAATCTTTGTCCCAAAGCCTCAGATTGGTACCTGTGGGTTGCTAGTAGTGTTGATTACTCCTTGTAGTTGATGCTAGTTGGTTTATTTGGTGGAAGATCATATGTTCAGATCCATTATGCATATTAATACCCCTCTGATTATGAACATGAATATGATTTGTGAGTAGTTACGTTTGTTCCTGAGGACATGGGAGAAGTCTTGCTATTAGTAGTCATGTGAATTTGGTACTAGTTCGATATTTTGATGAGATGTATGTTGTCTTTCCTCTAGTGGTGTTATGTGAACGTCGACTACATGACACTTCACCATTGTTTGGGCCTAGAGGAAGGCATTGGGAAGTAATAAGTAGATGATGGGTTGCTAGAGTGACAGAAGCTTAAACTCTAGTTTATGAGTTGCTTCGTAAGGGGCTGATTTGGATCCATATGTTTCATGCTATGGTTAGGTTTACCTTAATACTTATTTTGTAGTTGCGGATGCTTGCAATAGGGGTTAATCATAAGTGGGATGCTTGTCCAAGAAAGGACAACACCCAAACACCGGTCCACCCACATACCAAATTATCAAAGTAACGAATGCGAATCATATGAGCGTGATGAAAACTAGCTTGACGATAATTCCCAAGTGTCCTCGGGAGCGCTTTTCTCTATATAAGAGTTTGTCCAGGCTTGTCCTTTGCTACAAAAAGGATTGGGCCATCTTGCTGCACCATATTTACTTTCATTACTTGTTACTTGTTGCCAATTACCTTATCACAAAACTACCTATTACCGATAATTTCAGTGCTTGCACAGAATACCTTGCTGAAAACCGCTTATCATTTCCTTCTGCTCCTCGTTGGGTTCGACACTCTTACTTATCGAAAGGACTACGATAGATCCCCTATACTTGTGGGTCATCAAGACTCTTTTCTGGCGCCGTTGCCGGGGAGTGAAGCGCCTTTGGTAGGTGGAATTTGGTAAGGAAAAATTTATATAGTGTGCTGAATTTTATTGTCACTTGTTACTATGGAAAACAATCCTTTGAGGGGTTTGTTCGGGGTATCTTCACCCCGTCCGGAACCACAATTAACTACCCCTCAACCTACTGAACCTACTGAAAATGTTTACTTTGAAATTCCTTCGGGTATGATAGAGAAACTGCTAGCTAATCCTTTTGCAGGAGTGGAACATTGCATCCCGATTTACACTTAATCTATGTGGATGAAGTTTGTGGATTATTTAAGCTTGCAGGTATGCCCGAGGATGTCATCAAGAAGAAGGTTTTCCCTTTATCTTTGAAGGGAGATGCATTGACATGGTTTAGGCTATGTGATGATATGGGATCATGGAATTACAAACGATTGAAATTGGAATTTCATCAGAAGTTTTATCCTATGCATCTTCTTCATCGTGATCGTAATTATATATATAATTTTTGGCCTCGCGAAGGAGAAAGCATCGCTCAAGCTTGTGGGAGGCTTAAGTCAATGTTATATTCATACCCCAATCATGAGCTCTCAAGAGAAATGATTATTCAAAAAATTTATGCTCGGCTTTCTCTCAATAATCGCTCCATGCTCGATACTTCTTGTACTGGCTCTTTTATGATGAAGACTATTGAATTCAAATGGGATTTATTGGAAAGAATTAAACGCAACTCTGACGATTGGGACCTCGACGAAGGTAAGGAGTCAGGTATAACACCTAAGTTTGATTGTGTTAAATCTTTTATGGATACCGATGCTTTCCGTGAATTTAGCACTAAATATGGACTTGACTCTGAGATAGTAGCTTCTTTCTGTGAATCATTTGCTACTCATGTTGATCTCCCTAAGGAGAAGTGGTTTAAATATAATCCTCCCATTGAAGTAAACGTAGTTGCACCTATTAAAGTTGAAGAAAAGACTATCACTTATAATGATCCTATTGTTCCTACTGCTTATGTTGAGAAACCACCTTTCCCTGTTAGAATAAAGGATCGTGCTAAAGCTTCAACTGTAGTCAACAAAAGTAATATTAGGACACACAAACCCCTTGAGCAAGTTAAAGTTGAACCTAAAATTGCTATGGTTAAAGATCTATTGGCTGATAATATCGATGGGCATGTTATTTACTTCTGTGATGAGACTGCTAGAATTGCTAAACCTGGTGCTAGGGATGGCAATGGGTACCCATTACCCACGTACCCTGCGGGTAAAAACCCTATTAGGGCAAGGGTATGGGTCAAAAAAAATACTCATGGGTACATAAATAGAAAAATTTCATATCCATCGGTTATAGTGGGTACGGGTATGGTTTAGTATAACCCATACCCATGTACCCATGTGCCCGCATATAATATGAGAAATAGGCCTTATATATTATTTATCCACATATTAAACATATTATATGTACATAAATCCCACAACCCTAAAAGGACCTCATCATGCATTCATGCTAGGCTGCCGCACCACAATAGCTAGCCCACGAACGAGTATGCGTTGTTGTCATGATGTGTTGTTGTTTGTAAATTATTATTATAAGTTGTTGTTTATGAAAATGTAATGATCAAATTGATGTGTTGCAAATCTGGGCAATTTTACCCACGGGTACCCATTTACCATCATGGGTGACGGGTATGGGAAAAATTGTACCCGTCAACGGGTATGGGTACATGTGATGGGTAAGGTTTGGGATGACGGATAAGGGTATAGGGTGGCTCCACCCGTACCCAAACCCTGCGGGTGCCATCCCTGGTGCTAAAGATAAACATAGACCTGTGGTAGGCATGCCTGTTATTTTTGTTAAAATAGGAGATCATTGTTATCATGGCTTGTGTGATATGGGTGCTAGTGCTAGTGCAATACCTCATTCTTTATACGAAGAAATTATGCATGATATTGCACCTGCTGAGATAGAAGATCGATGTTACCATTAAGCTTGCCAATAGAGATACTATTTCACTGATTGGGATTGTTAGAGATGTTGAAGTCTTGTGTGGGAAGGTTAAATCCTGCTGATTTTCTTGTTCTTGGTTCCCCACACGATAGCTTTTGTCCCATTATATTTGGTAGAGCCTTCTTGAACACTGTTAATGCTAGGATAGACTGCGAAAAGGATGTTGTTACTAATGCTTTGGGGGATATGTCTCATGAGTTTAATTTTGCTAAATTTAGTAGACAACCCCGTGATGAGGAATTGCCTAGTAAAGATGGAATTATTGGTCTTGCTTCTATTGCCGTGCCTCCTAGTGATCCTTTAGAACAATATTTGCTAGACCATGAAAATGATACATTTATGAATGAAAGAAGGGAAATAGATGAAGTATTCTTTAAACAGGGACCTATTCTGAAACACAACTTGCCTGTTGAAATTCTAGGGGATTCTCCTCCACCGAAGGGTGATCCCGTGTTTGAGCTTAAACCATTACCTGATACTCTTAAATATGCTTATCTTGATGAAAAGAAGATATATCCTGTTATTATTAGTGCTAACCTTTCAGAGAAAGAGGAAGAGAAATTATTGAAAACTCTGAAGAAGCACCGTGCTGCTATTGGATATACTCTTGATGATCTTAAGGGCATTAGTCCCACTCTATGTCAACACAAAATAAATTTGGAGAAAGACGCCAAACCAGTTATTGATCACCAACAACGGCTAAATCCTAAGATGAAAGAAGTGGTAAGAAAGGAAATATTAAAGCTCCTTGAGGCAGGTATAATTTATCCCGTTGCTGATAGCCAGTGGGTGAGTCATGTCCATTGTGTCCCTAAGAAGGGAGGTATTACTGTCGTTCCTAATGATAAAGATGAATTGATCCCGCAAAGAATTATTACAGGTTATAGGATGGTAATTGATTTCCGCAAACTAAATAAAGCTACTAAAAAATATCATTACCCTTTGCCTTTTATTGATCAAATGCTAGAAATATTATCCAAACATACACATTTTTGCTTTCTAGATGGTTACTCTGGTTTCTCTCAAATACCTGTGTCAGCTGAGGATCAAGAAAAGACCACTTTTACTTGCCCTTTCGGTACTTTTGCTTGTAGACGTATGCCTTTTGGTTTATGTAATGCACCTGCTACCTTTCAAAGATGCATGATGGCTATATTCTCTGACTTTTGTGAAAAGATTTGTGAGGTTTTCATGGATGATTTCTCCGTTTATGGATCCTCTTTTGATGGTTGCTTGAGCAACCTTGATCGAGTTTTGCAGAGATGTGAAGAAACTAATCTCGTCTTGAATTGGGAGAAATGCCACTTTATGGTTAATGAAGGCATTGTCTTGGGGCATAAAATTTCTGAAAGAGGCATTGAAGTTGATAAAGCTAAAGTTGATGCTATTGAAAAGATGCCATGTCCTAAGGACATCAAAGGTATAAGAAGTTTTCTGGGTCATGCCGGTTTTTATAGGAGGTTCATTAAGGACTTCTCAAAAATTTCTCGGCCTCTGACTAATCTATTAAAAAAAGATATTCCTTTTGTATTTGATGATGATTGTGTAGAGGCATTTGAAATACTTAAGAAAGCTTTGATTTCTGCACCTATTGTTCAGCCACCTGATTGGAATTTACCTTTTGAAATTATGTGTGATGCTAGTGATTATGCTGTAGGTGCTATTCTAGGGCAAAGAGTTGATAAGAAATTAAATGTTATTCAATATGCTAGTAAAACTCTAGACAATGCCCAGAGAAATTATGCTACTACTGTAAAAGAATTTTTAGCAGTTGTTTTTGCTTGTGATAAGTTCAGACCTTTTATTGTTGATTCTAAAGTAACTATTCACACTGATCATGCTGCTATTAAATACCTTATGGAAAAGAAAGATGCTAAACCTAGACTTATTAGATGCGTTCTCTTGCTACAAGAATTTGATTTACATATTATTGATAGAAAGGGAGCTGAGAACCCCGTTGCAGACAACTTGTCTAGGTTAGAGAATGTTCTTGATGACCCACTAACTATTGATGATAGCTTTCCCAATGAACAATTGGCTGTCATAAATGCTTCTCGAACTGCTCCATGGTATGCTGATTATGCTAATTACATTGTTGCTAAATTTATACCACCTAGTTTCACATACTAGCAAAAGATAAAGTTTTTCTATGATTTGAGACATTACTTTTGGGATGACCCACATCTTTATAAAGGAGTAGATGGTGTTATTAGACGTTGTGTACCTGAGCATGAACAGGAACAGATCCTACGTTATTAGACGTTGTGTACCGAAGATCTTTATTGGATTTGTTTTTCATCACCAGCACGTCGAGGTGAAAGATGTGCAGGTTCAGTGGGTCCTCTTGCGTTTTCACTGACATGTGGGACTGCATATGAGCAAACAGACGATGGGCTCCGTGCGTCTGCTGGCTAGCTGAGAAGAGAGATAGAGAAGGGCCGAGCACGGACTCCAGGAAATTTGTTCGACGTACTCGATATAGTGGAGTAACCAGCACCTCGATATAGTGGGGTGGCATGGGCCATAACTAGCATTCATGTCTAGCAGTACGGCACACGCCACCCACACGAGTCCCATCCGACACCAATTTTCTTGGAGTCCGTGATAGCTCCAGCCATCTCTTCTCCCTCCTGTTTTTTCAGCCATCGCGCGGCGGGCGAGGTGGGGGTTTGCCGATAGTCGGTTTGCTCAACTGCGGTCCCACTTGTAAGTGAAAATGCAACACAGCACACATTCCCCCTTGAGCGGCGTGCCGGACAAACCGTGTGGGGGTGCGACGCGAACATGGCAGGCTTTTCCTTTTGAACTTGTAACTTGTAAAATTTGGTTCTGCTCCATGGGGCGACCGATAGATAGAAATAACGATTTTACCTAGAGTAATGAGAAATTTGGTTCTGGCACGGTTCATGCATGGAGTACGTAGGAAAATTATGAAGTTGATGCGGAAGGTAAGATAATTACTAGTAGTACCATATACTACTACATGGATTTGACGGAAAGATAAAGATACATACGGATCCATCAACGACATCCTCACGCCCTAGTGCACCGGGTCACCAACCGACGTGTGAGGAGCAGCGGCGTTGGCGGCAAGCTCAACGTGCTTCTAAACAATGCCGTCCAAGATTGCCCTGTAGTCCAAGAAGGCTAGCGTCCTATCATCCTCCTCTTGCATGTAGTAGTCCTTGTGGACAATTTGCGCGTAGACGTGGGTGATGATGTCGATGATGTGTTTCTGCGCCAGGCGCTGCGCGGCGAGCGCGACCTCGAGGTGGACATTCTCCGGCGCGACGGCGGGCAGTCGCAGGGCCACCAGTGCGTCGAAGAGGTTGTCACCATAGAGGCTGTTGAGGGTGGCAGGCATCGCAGAGCCTGGGCGCGTGGGCTGGAGGCGTATGTCAAGGTCATCCGT
This sequence comes from Triticum aestivum, assembly GCF_018294505.1. NCBI lineage: Eukaryota > Viridiplantae > Streptophyta > Magnoliopsida > Poales > Poaceae > Triticum > Triticum aestivum. The sequence goes on along the minus strand of NC_057814.1, from coordinate 54,981,088 downwards.
GAGCTTCTTGATGACGGTGAACTTGTCGAGGAAGCCGACGAGGACCTCGTCGAACAAGGAGACGAAGCTATCGTCCAAGCGGCCCGTCGCCCTGGCGGCCTCAAACACTACCTGGAGACATTCCTCGGTGCCAGGATGCAGGCCGGCGTCATGGACCATCTGGCACAACCGACTGATGCTCGCGCTCATCGCCTCCATGGGTCTAGCTTCTAGTCAACTGATCTTGCGATTGGAGTGATCACTCTTGCCCTTAGGTGCGTAGGTGCGTAGGATTTCGTAGATTGAACTGGCGGGAGCCTTTATATGAGAAGTGCAGACTGCATTGAATTCACGTGCGTGTTGGCCGTCTACTCCTCGCCCCTCTACTGCACCTGCCTTTGGCTGTATGATAGGTTGGCTAGCCACCCGTTGGACCCATGTGTCATACACCCAAAGGCAGGTGCAGTAAGTCAATGAAGTTGCGTCCCCCTCCGTGCCCGTGCATGCTTTCAATGACTTGAGACTACCAAACATCACATGCGGTGGTTAGTTCATTGCATGTAATCCTATTAAGTAGCAAAAAGACATTAAGTTACCTCGCTGATAGGAATAAAACAATACACCATGTATTTATTTACAGAGGGAGTATAGCCAGCATCCGGTTAGTATATGAAGTTGCCACATCACATAGAGCCAACCTAATATTGGAGTATGCTAGCCCTCCACCGGCGCGCCGCTTCAAATGGCGGAGGAAGTGAGAGGTCGCGTCACCTTGTGTCCAGATCTGAGATGCCACGTGTACCAGATGAATGACTCCAAGTTCGACCACCGTGATGCTAGGTGCGAGCCAAGGAACACTATTGGAGAGACCCCCCTCATAATTTTCCTACATTGTCGACGACGAGGTGCCTATAGTGACTTCGTAAATTTCAAGATGATAGTGCCGTGCGTGTGTGCGTTCATAGGGGTGAGTGTATGCGCGTGTATATGAGCGCTTGCGTCTGTACTGTGTAAAAAAACATAAATGCGTGTCAAAAAGAGACTAGTCAGTATACTCAATATTGTGCACCTCGGAGAGGAAAACGATAGAACTAGTACGTATTTATTTACGGTGCAGATTCACTCATTTTGCTCCATATGTACTCCGTCTCGGTGTAGTCTAGTCACTTGTTGAAATCTCTAGAAGGGCAAATACTCCTTTCTGGTTTACAGGGCTATACTAGCAAGTAGTTGTACGTACTAGTACAATAGTGGGCTCACATAGCAATTTTGTCTCATGCAAGAGCCTGGCTATATGCGTGCTCCAATGTTCGCAACTGCAACGTTCGGTTTGCGCTTGGCTCTTCGCCTCTTCGAGAAGACGAACAATGATGTTACTACTACTGCTTCTACAGTGTCGAATCCACTGCTGCATGTCCGTCCACCGCGAGCGGGACGGATAGCTTGTTGTAGAAGTACTACTAAGCAAAAGCCTGTCCTCGTTTGCGAGCAACCGCGCGCATGGGTGAGGGAGAAGGCGTGTAGTAAAATCAAGCTTCTCCTCGTTGTACGAGTTGACGCGACACATCATAGCACTGGCCCCACATGCTTGCCTCTAAACTTGGCTGAAAGACCCGCAGTGTACAATATATTTGCTGCAACCTCTAACATTTACCCACCACAAATTAAAATATATGTGGCCGTATGCATCGTTCTGATGCAGAGGCCGGGGAGTCCCCCCTTTGAAAAAAAACAAATTAAAATATATATTCCTGTCTTGACCAGATGAGCGTGCAAACTACAATCACCAGGGTGTCAGGTAGGGCCAGAAGACTATTTTAATTTTTTTTAAAACTTCGAGACGGCCACATAGCATGGAGCCGACCCCAACGATTTTAAGCTTACAGGCACGGTACACGCTATCCTAGACTACTCTACACATGAAACTGCCACACGAGCGTCCGGGCTGCGCTTGGCTCTTCGCCTCTTCGGGAAGTCGAACAATGATGGAGTACTACTGCACTGGAGGAGTACTACAGTACGCTTCTGGCCATCTGACACCGATTGAACTGCTGCATGTCCACCGCGTGCGGGAGGGAGAGCGTGTAGCGAAAGCTTCTCCTAGTCTTGCCAGCCACCACGCTCATGGGCGAGGGAGGGACGCTCCTGCCTTTGCGTGTATGACAGGTGGGCCCGACAGGTGTGTGGCCAACCTGTCATACAGCCAAAGGCAGGTGCAGTTAAGTCCGCGAGGGAGAGGATAATCAAACTTCTCGTTGATGTACGAGTTGACGCGACACATCAAAGCACTGCACTCGATATATTTCAATAATTTGCGTTTACCGATGCATTAATTACAACGCATGCATGCATGCCGTGACTCTCCTTTTGATACTTGCATGTGTTGATTTAATGCACCTTGAAGTAGTATAAATATGTGACGGTAAAGCTTTGTAATACCCCGGCCCAAGTCGAGAGATGGTTGTGCACGAGGAGGGCGAGATCATGCAGACCGAACAGGACCCGACGATGGAGCTCTCTAAGGTCTCGATGGACCTCACCGTGCTCCACTGCCCCTTGTGCCTCCGCCCCTTGAATTGTGGTTTCTCAACGAGTTGTGCTGAACTTCTTGTGAATTGTGGTGGTTTTCAGTAATGAAAATCGGAAGGGGCAAGCCCTTCTTTGATCAAAAAAATTTAATCGTCCTTATATATTCATCAGTCTTGCTATAAGTCGCAGTAGATGCTATATAGGTCCGTCGGATCTTACATCAAGATCCGTGCTTTCAGATTTTCTTTTTTCTCTCTTAAATCTCAGTCGAGTGAGACATAGCCACGCCATTAAACAGAGGCTCGGGCGCCATTAATGGAGACCTTGGGAGAGAGGTGGACGGCAGATGGAGGTCAAAGGGCTCTCCTCCCGATAAGCACGCGCAGGGGTCTGATCGCACGCCTCTCGTACTCAAATAGCTACCCTGCACGGCGCCTCCTAGCTAATAAAAAATGGGGACGCGTGGCGGCACGTAAATGGTACTAGTAAGTAGAACGCCCACGGTTTCAATAATACTTGTGTTTCCGATTGTAACGTGACAGCACTTGTTCCAAAATGACTTTGTTGATTGTTAATGTGTGCGCCTTCGCAAATCGGACTGCAAATTTACCACAGCATGTTGGTGCCATGTCATGGCACCAAGCCAAGTTTCATTATTTTCATGCGTGTTTTGGATTTACAGGAATTAAAAAACTAAGTTTCTCAATGTTTCCAACCCAGCCACGACGCCCAGAATTTTGAATTTCATTCCCATTTCTTGCATGGAACCTAGAAATTTACCCGAGGACACACATGTGATTTTTCAACCAACTTTGGTGCACTGGAACATGTGCTTGTATTTCAAATTTGAATTATGCACACAAAGGTGACACGTTCCCTCCCAGAACCACGAGCCTTCTTGAGAGAAGCTCCGATTTGCAAGAAGCTTATACCAAAATTTGTTCCTATTCGGCCAATTTTTTTTACCACGGCATGGTACTACCATGACATGACACCATGCCAAGTTTCATGATTTTAAAACCAAGTTTCTCAATGTTCTCGACCGAGCCACGATGCCCAGATGTTTGAATTTTATTCTCATTTTTTGCATGGGACCTACTCCCTCCTTCCATCTATATAGGGCCTAATGTGTTTTTCAAGACAGCCTTTGACTATTGACAAGATTAATAGCACATGAGATGTATACTATGAAAATTATATTATTGGAAGCTCCTTTGACATACAAATTTGAAGGTATGCTTTGTGTAAGTTGCATGTCATATATTATTGCTCTAACGTTTGGTCAAAGTTAGCCTCGAAAAACGCATTAGGACCTATATAGATGGAAGGAGGGAGTAGAAATTCACCCGAGGACACAAATGTGATTTTTCAACCAACTTTGGTGCACGGGAGCATGTGCTTGTAGTTCAAATTTGAATTATGCACATTAAATGACCAAAAACTCAATTAATGTGTAAATAAGGCCAAACGAAGCCGGAATAATTCCAAAATTTAACAGGGCACTCATGTAGTTCTATGTTGCCTTTGTAAATAAACTCAAGGGGGACAACGTATATCGTTTCGCACTCAAAGGTGGCACGTTCCCTCTCAGAACCACGAGCCTTCTTGAGAGAAGCTTCGGTTTGCAAGAAGCTTATACCAAAATCTGTTCCTATTCGGCCAATTTTTTTACCACAACATGGTAGTACCATGACATGACATCCATGCCAAGTTTCATGATTTTCAGACGTGTTTTGGATTTACAAGAATTTTAAAACCAAGTTTCTCAATGTTCTCGGCCGAGCCACGATGCCCAGATGTTTTAATTTTATTCTCATTTCTTGCATGGGACCTAGAAATTCACCCGAGGACACAAATGTGAATTTTGAACCAACTTTGGTGCACGAGAGCATGTGCTTGTAGTTCAAATTTGACTTATGCACATTAAATGACCAGAAACTCAATTAATGTATAAAAAACGACAAACGAACCCGGAATAATTCCAAAATTTAACAGGGCACTAATGTAGTTCTATGTTGCCTTTGTTAAGAAACTCAAGGGGGGGCAGCGTATATCGTTTCACACTCAAAGGTGGCACGTTCCCTCTTAGAACCACGAGCTTCCAAATCGGCCCAATTTTTTACCACAACATGTTAGTGCCATGACATGACACCATGCCAAGTTTCATGATTTCCAGGCGAGTTTTGGATTTACATGAATTTAAAATCAAAGTTTCTCGATGTTCTCGGCCGAGTCATGACGCCCAGATGTTTGAATTTCATTCTCATTTCTTCCATGGGACCTAGAAATTCAACCAAGGACACACATGTGATTTTTCAACCCACTTTGGTGCACCGGAGCATGTGCATGCAATTCATATTTAGATTATGCACATTAAAAGTCCAGAAACTCAATTAATGTATAAAAAGGCCAAATGAACCCGAAATAATTCCAAAATTTAACAGGGCACTCATATAGTTCTATGTTGCCTCTGTAAATAAAATCAGGGGGAGGCAGCGTATATCGTTTCGCACACAAAGGTGACACGTTCCCTCTCGGAACCACGAGGCTTGTTGAGAGAATCTCCGGTTTTGCAAGAGGCTTATACCAAAACTTGTCCCAATTCAGCCAAAAATTATACGTATGAAAACAGGGTTTAGATTATCCCAAACATCTCGCTACCTAGACCAATAATGTACTATGATTTGAATTCAACATAAAATGGATACAAATATTTGAATTGGAGAGCGTATGGTACATGTAGTTCATAGTGAAATATGATTACTGCTATATGTATGTTTTTTGTTATCAAGATAATATTTAAATTATTGTATAACTTGACAACAATCGTATTCAAATAAGGAAAATTGATTCAAATTTAGTCCATATGGTAGACGACAATATATATGTTCACATGGTGGAGTAAAATGTTCATATATGATGGAAGATCAAAATGTACGACTACATCAATTATAAACCGCAAGGTCACCTAACGATATATTTGAATTCAACATAACGTGGATTCAAAAATTGAAATTCGAGATCATGGCATCTGTAATCATATAAAAAGGGACATTACTCTTTCTTTGGTGGGAATTGATTTGTTTTTTGTTGTTGTTGAGGGAAGTGCGAATCGATTTGGTACTGTGCAGGGTAATCTTGTTCTCCCGATTTTTTTTACATTTTTCTTGTAGTTTTTTCAATGGCATCTATAGCAATATAGTAAAAGGGGACATGACTCTCTTGTGTCTTGTATGAATTGTTTTTTTACACGTTAAGTTTGTTCTGCCGAACAAGGAATCCGCACCTTGTTATCCCGAAATTTTCAAGCTCGAGTATCTTTTGTCTCACCTGCTTTGAAACTCCCGCTTCTTCAACCCGCGCCGCGCCTTGTTATCCCGAAATTTGGACGCGCGCGAGAACTCCCTCCTCATCCGAAATCGCTCCCGCAGCCCAGACACGCGAAATCCCCCTTCTACCCCTCAGCCGGAAATGAAGCTCCACGTCGCGGTGTCAAAACCGGTGGGGGTACGCTGGTAACTTACCCTACATTTCGGACAAGCGCGTCCCTAAGCTTGGCTCCCCCTCCCCCTTCGCCCCCCCATTCGTACACCGAGGCCGCCAAAACCCGCGAAACCCCACGCTCCTCCGTCGGCCTCCCGACCGCCGCCCAGCCGGAGACTCTTCCCCGACTACGTCGTCCACCGCAACAGCTCGCCGTCCCTCATCCACCGCACCGGATGAGGATCCGTTGTCGATCTCGTCGTCCCGCCGGATCAGCCGCCCCGTCCTCCACCTCCAAGGAGCTGCCCCGACGTTCGCCTCGTCTATCGCGCCACCTCAATCCCCACAGCGCCGTCTTGACCTGCCCCACCGGAACCGCAGCACCCTCACCAATTCCTCCGATGAAGCCGAGGCCAACTCGGCGCCACCAAGGAGGTTCTGCACTCACCGCTGCATTTTATCTTTTATTCGATCTCACGGGGCTGCCGGTGCTCGATACCGAGCAGACATGGCGTGTCTCCATCGACGGCGCCGTCGCCGGCCACATCATCCACGGCGTCTCTCCCCCATGTCGTTGCTTCCTCGGCGGCGACTTCCACAACGGCACTAGCTGCAGCTGCTCCGGCTCTCGCTCGCGCTGCGGCTCTGTTCTTGCTGTCGGTCGCGCTGCTGCACTGCTCCTGCTTTCGTTCGTGCTGCTGCTCTGCTCTTGCTCTCGCTTGCGCTGCTGCTGCTGCACGACCTCCGGCAGCTACAGGAGTTGCTGCTTTAGCACTCGCTCGCGGTGCTACTGCACGACTTGCTCTCTGCTAGTGCGTTCCCTGCTCGAGCGTCTGCTGATTTAGATCACTGCTTCTCTGCTACTAGTGCTCGAACGCCCTAAACATCTATTGCAATGCTCTGTTACTAGTTCAATCAGTTTCGACAGTAAAATTCAGTTTCGACTGTGAAGTTCATTTTCTTCAGTTAAGTTCAGAGTGAACAGTACTTACAGCATCTGTCGGAGCGGCCGTGGCGCGGCTGATGCGTTTTACATCTAGCACTTTTTGGTGATGTATTTTACATCATCTATTGCAGATGATATTAGGGTCCCACTTCAGATTAACGTTGTCTGTCTTGTCATGCTTCAGCCTCGTCGCCGTACACCTTAGCGGAGCTGCTCCAACGACGGAACCGTCCATCACAGCGGAGCAGTACCCTCGGCGCCGTTTCCAGAGGCCTCGGATCTTCTTCCCCGCCTCCGACAGTCACACCAGCATCATCACCATCCTCCACGTCCAACCCAATGATGCTGAGGTCCACAAGGCTATGCCAAAGAGGTTGTACACTCGTCGCATCACTTTGTTTCTCCATTCCTCTGTTCTTCCAATTCATGTGAGCCAAACACCCAGGTTGACTGAAATCCTATGTTTCCAAATGCTCTGTTTTGCACGTGCATTCCTATCCTATTCCTGTGTTTTTCCTGTCCCTGCGTTTATAGAATCCTCCAATTCTAAGGAGCCCTTACAGATTTACTTCATTTTCAGATAGGCGTCAAAGAAAACTCTGTGTGTTATGTCCTGCTCCTGCCGTGCCGTCATCCACCCCACCTGAGGTGCACCATCGACAGAAGCGTTCACTGCAGCAGAGATCCCCCTGCAGACTTCCTTTCGCCGCCTCAGATCATCTTCCCCGTTGCCGGCAGCCACGCCAACTGCATTACCATCATCGACTGAGCAGATGAACCTGAGGACTACACAGTTCCGGAAGAGAGGTCGCAGTCTTTCGTGTTTGCTTACGTTATACATCGGTTATTATTACCTGCTACTTTATCGTTCAATCTTGAGTTTTGAATTGCCCATGGGTCTCATATCGAGCCAGCAACGAATAGTATCTGTCTACTATCTGGTTCATCTGGGGTCTTCTATGTGGTTCATGTTGGGTGGGCAACAAACAATAGATGATCCATTGTCTATCTTTTTAAACTGAAGCTATAATCTACCTGCTATCATTAGTTTTGGATCCATCCACTCGTTTGCTACCATCAGTCTTGATTTTTGCATGCACCCCTTAGGCCTTACAAAATCTAACTATTTTTTTATTATGCATGTCAGATATTGTACACAATCGTACTGAACATGTAGAGAAAAAGAGAAGACCGTTGCGTGCGAATATAATGTCATGCAGACGCCGCTCCATGGTGGGCGAAGTGCCCCCCCTCCTGCATTTCCAGATTGTATTCCAGAGGAAGATAACTGTTCAGATGGAGATTCAGAAGGAGCCGACCACGCCTGTTTACCACCTGAGGTGTTTGCTCTAACCTGGCATGCTGATGTTGGTCATATCATGCATATGGCGCCTTGCATTGCTTACATTATACATCTTATATGTCATCAGCTTAGTTTAGATTTGCTTTGTGTGAATGCCACCTGTTTGGTTTCTATATCATACTCCCACCATTCCTAAATATTTGTCTTTTTAGAGATTTCAACAAGTGACTACATACGGAACAAAATGAGTGAATCTACACTCTAAAATATGTCTATATACATCCGTATGTGGTAGTCCATTTGAAATCTCTAAAAAGACAAATATTTAGGAACGGAGGGAGTATATGGGAATTATGCAATGCCATCTTCTTTAGCCAGGCATCATATACGTGAATCATGCAATGCCATCCTGTTTAGCCAGTCATCGTATATGTGAATTGTATTGTGCCATATTTTTTTCCATAATGTATTCCATTTGTCAACAATGTTTATACATTCATCTACTCTTCCTGTGCATCAGCCATTTGAGTCGGTCATGGGAAAATCTGGAGTGAAAACAAGGTCTTCTGAGCAGTCAGTGCTACCTGTCGATGCAGATTTCTTGCTGGTTACAGATAGCTCCTCAGAGGAGGATTCAGAGAGAGATGACCAGTCGTATCCCCCCCCGAGGTGCATGCTCTAACTTGGCTGGGTTATATTGCTCATATCATGCATATGGTGTCTTGCATTGCCATGCCATCTGCTTAGATTAGACATGCTTTGTGTGAATGCCTCCTGTTTGCTTTCTATATCAGATATGTGAATTATGCAATGCCATGTTTTTCAGCCAGTTATCATATATGTGAATTATGCACCGCCATGGAGCCAGGCATCATATATGTGAATTATCTCATGCCATCTTTTTTTCATTACGTATTCCATTTGTCGACAATCTGTGTATATTGAACTACTCTTCATGTGTATCAGCCATTTGAGCCGGTTATGGAAAAATCTGGAGTGAAAACAAGGTCTTCAGAGCAGGCAATGGTACCTGTTGAAGCATATATCTCGATGGTTACAGGGAGCTCCTCAGAGGAGGATTCAGAGACAGATGACCAGTCCTATATCCCACCTGAGGTGTATGCTCTAAGTTGCAATGTTTATATTTCTCATATGATGCATATGGTGTCTTGCATTGCTTAGTTTAGACATCATATGCACAATATTGAATTCTATCTGCTTAGTTTAGAGATCATACATGCGAGTGCCAGCTGCTTAGTATATGAATCAATTATGTCAATTATATCATGCCATCCTGTATACTTAGACAACATGTATGTGAATTATTTCATCCCAACCTATTTTAGAAAGACATCATATAGTTTTGTCATGTCATCCTGTTTAGGTACTCATCATATGTTGAATTATGCCATTATATCCTGTTAAGTTATCCATCATATATCTGAAACTGTGTCATGCTATCCTGTTTAGTTAGGCATCATATATGTGAAATTGTGTCATGCTGTCCTGTTTGGTTAGACAACATATATGTGAATTACCACATCTGTCTATCATACAATGTCTGTACGTTCAATTTCTTTTCTTGTTTATCAGCCATTTGAATTGGAGGGGGTGATGGCAGTATCTAAGGGAGCAAAAACCCGTTCTTCACAAAAGACAGTGCTACCCGTCGATGCAGATAGAACCATGGTTGTACTGGCCCACAAACTAGCCCCACCACACATAATCGAGACTCTTCCAGATTGCACACTTACACCGTTGGGCAGAGAACCAGCTACAACCCATCTAACCGCAACCCCAGCGGATAGTAACCCACTTATAGTTGACAAAGCACCATGTCCACCACAGAGTACCCCCACACGAGCAGTTTGTAAAGCTACTGCAGTGCCCAAAGCACGAAGACCACCACAGCTAACCCAAACTCCACGTTTAAAGCAGAAGAGCAACTGTTCTCAGGTCAGATTCCGTAGCTATGGTCCATACTCCTTTGCTGTTGCATCACTGTATTTACTCATACCAACTACTTTCGAATTTGAAGGATCCAATTGAAACTCCAATGGCGCAACAGGTATGTTTTAAACCTATTTCTTTAACTGGATTGCTGTTCTAACTTGTTGCTCTATGTTGATTTCAGTTTAAGTTGTATAAACAGTTATGTTCTCATGTGATGCACATTACAAGTGCTGCCAATGCTGTGTAGTTTCTCACACTTATATTCTGTCTATGCTGCTGTGTCTTAAAAATATATGAGTTGAACTGTGTCTCTATCTTGATTAGGGAACATAAACTAGAATGATATGGACAATACAGTGACCATAGTACATAGATATATGTTTGTTTCATGCTGTTATCCTGTCCACCTTACTACTGAACCGGTTTACCAAAATGAGTTTCGTATACTACAAGCTAAACCTGTGATGTGTCTGCTTGTTTCTCTTGTAGTATGCAAACAGAATATTGGAGAAGAGCACCCCACTATGCAATGGTAGAGAAAGTAATGCAGATAAGGTTCAAGATAGTGAGACAACCCTGTTGGTCTCCAAGAAAGGTGATAAAAACGATCTTGTAGACAGTGAGAAAACCCCACAGTCCTGCGTTGATGTAGTGTTCGAGTTACTGGCCAGTACCGCTGGCACAAGCTCTTCGAACTCGCTGCCTGAATCACTTCGGCTTCTTCAGTCTCAGCTACAAGCTGAAAGGCATCAGTCAGCTGTGCTGCGGCAAGAAGCCGAAGGACTGAGGAAGTCCCTGCAGAATTCAGATGCGTACTTTCTTGTGCAACAGCAAGCGCTGGAGGATTTAAGCGCCAAACAAGAGAAAGTTAATAAGCTTGCTAAGCATCTTGCCAGCATTATGGGTACCCAGGATATTGTTTCTTGAACTCTTCTGAAGTGGTTTCAGTTCTGGACTTGTTTTGCTGCGGCGTTTATATGCTGCTTTGTTCCCTATATTTGCACTGGTGGCGAACTTTGATGCCCAGTGGATGTAATATGTGTAATAGCCGTGATAGCCTAGCATAAGTTGCTTGCTTATTTATTTCCTTGTTGTCTTGTTTATTTGTTTGCTTGTAGTCAGTGCAGTTCTTTTTCCGCGGTTTGCTAGTGGCTGCAATAACCTATTTTTTAAAACTAGGCCACAATAACCATGGGCTAATATTTACTGTAGTGACACTGGGCCTCCTACGGGCCGTAGAAACAGTGGGCCTTCTACGGGCCGTAGAAACAGTAGGCCTTCTACGGGCCGTAGAAACAATGGGCCTTCTACGGGCCGTAGAAACAATGGGCCTTCTACGGGCCGTATCATCAATGGGCCTTATACGGGCCGTATGATCGATTGGCCAAACATGGGCCAATAACAGGCCGCATTATGGCCGTAAACGGGCTAGAGTTGGAATCGTCCGTTCATGGGCCGACCATAACGGGCCATCGTTAATAGGCCGTATTTGATGACGCTATGAAAACGGCCCAACGTATTAACGGACCACAAACGGGCCGACTGTAACCACGGGCTGAATTTGGCCCACAAGCAGAAAATGACAGTAACGGGCCGTAAGTAAACGAATGCTGGAAATGAGCCCAAGAATAAATGGGCTCTGAGAAGGCCGAAAGATAACATGGGCTGGAAACGGCCCAACGGAATAACGGGCCGTTAATGGGTATAAAGTGATACACTGTTCATTACGGGCCAGTTTCACCACGGGCCGTTAATGGGTGTAAAGTGATACACTGTTCATTACGGGCCAGTTTCACCACGGGCCGTTAATAGGCCAAGAGTTACATAGGGCCTCATATGGGCCGAAAGACGTCATGGGCCATACATGGGCCAGAAGTGAAAACGGGCTGGAATCATATTGGATGGCCCAGATGACGCTACTGGGCCTAATTCGGATAGGGCGTAACGGGCCTTGGGTTAGCGGGCTGTAAATGGGCTATATGCGAACAGGCCGTTAACAGGCTTTCCATGGGCCGGCCCGCCACCTTTTGACCAAGTCAAACGGGCCGGCCTTTTCACAGGAATGGGCCTCTGTTGGGCCGTGCCACGTGTCGACGTATCATAGGCGCCTTCTGTCCAATGAGTGGATGACATCTGTCCCAACGATGAGCCGACACGTGTTTCCTCCAGCCAATGATGATTTTACACGTGGAAAATCCCCATTGGTCGGGGCTGTTAACGGGTTATCGGATCCAAAACCCGACCCGATAGCTTAACGGCGTTCCGTTACGGTGGATGCCACGTGTCGGTCACCCTTGACGAAAGCACTTCTGTGACGCGCGATTTATCGTCATGGAAGTGGACACTTCCGTGATGATAATTTTGGTAATGTCATGGAACACTTCTACGATAGTACAGGTATGACTATCTTGATTCTGTCATAAATTTGTCATGGATGTACATGCATGACAAAAAACGCGACCTACTGTGACAAACACGTATCATCACGGAAGTGTATTTTTTTGTAGTGATAATAAATCATATGACAATATTCATAAATGTTGCTATTATAAGAATGATCATGATGCCCTCATGTCCGTATTTTATTTTATCGACACCTCTATCTCTAAACATGTGGACATATTTGTTGGAAATATGCCCTAGAAGCAATAATAAATGGTTATTATTATATTTCTTTGTTCATGGTAATTGTCTATTATTCATGCTATAATTGTATTGTCCGGAAATCGTAATACATGTGTGAATACATAGACCACAACCTGTCCCTAGTAAGCCTCTAGTTGACTAGCTCGTTGATCAACAGATAGTCATGGTTTCCTGACTATGGACATTGGATGTCATTGATAACGGGATCACATCATTAGGAGAATGATGTGATGGACAAGACCCAACTTAAGCATAGCATAAAAGATCGTGTAGTTTCGTTTGCTAGAGCTTTTCCAATGTCAAGTATCTTTTCCTTAGACCATGAGATCGTGCAACTCCCGGATACCGTAGGAGTGCTTTGGGTGTGCCAAACGTCACAACGTAACTGGGTGACTATAAAGGTGCATTACGGGTATCTCCGAAAGTGTCTGTTGGGTTGGCACGGATCGAGACTGGGATTTGTCACTCCGTGTAACGGAGAGGTATCTCTGGGCCCACTCGGTAATGCATCATCATAATGAGCTCAATGTGACTAAGGCGTTAGTCACGGGATCATGCATTGCGGTACGAGTAAAGAGACTTGCCGGTAACGAGATTGAACAAGGTATTGGGATACCGACGATCGAATCTCGGGCAAGTAACATACCGATTGACAAAGGGAATTGCATACGGATTGATTGAATCCTCGACACCGTGGTTCATCCGATGATATCATCGTGGAACATGTGGGAGCCAACATGGGTATCCAGATCCCGCTGTTGGTTATTGACCGGAGAGGCGTCTCGGTCATGTCTGCATGTCTCCCGAACCCGTAGGGTCTACACACTTAAGGTCCGGTGACGCTAGGGTTGTAGAGATATATGTATGCGGAAACCCGAAAGTTGTTCGGAGTCCCGGATGAGATCCCGGACGTCACGAGAGGTTCCGGAATGGTCCGGAGGTAAAGATTTATATATGGGAAGTCTTATTTTGGTCGCCGGAAAAGTTTCGCACTTTATCGGTATTGTACCGGGAGTGTCGAAAGGGGTCCGGGGGTCCACCAAGGGGGTCCACCAGCCCCGGGGGGCCACATGGGCTGTAAGGGGTGCGCCTTGGCCTATATGGGCCAAGGGCACCAGCCCCAAGAGGCCCATGCGCAAGAGATAAGAAAAAAGGGAGAGTCCTAAAGGGGGAAGGCACCTCCGAGGTGCCTTGGGGGGGAAGGACTCCCCCCTGGCCGCACCCTTCCTTGGAGGAAGGGGCAAGGCTGCGCCCCCCTCTCCCTTGGCCCTATATATAGTGGGGGGAAGGGAGGGCAGCAAGATCTAAGCCTTGGGCGCCTCCCTCCTCCCCTGCAACACCTCTCTCTCTCTCGCAGAAGCTTGGCGAAGCCCTGCCGGAGACCCGCTACATCCACCACCACGCCGTCGTGCTGTTGGATCTCCATCAACCTCTCCTCCCCCCTTGCTGGATCAAGAAGGAGGAGACGTCGCTGCACCGTACGTGTGTTGAACGCGGAGGTGCCGTACGTTCGGCACTCGGTCATCGGTGATTTGGATCACGGCGAGTACGACTCCGTCATCCACGTTCATTGGAACGCTTCCGCTCGCGATCTACAAGGGTATGTAGATCCACTCCTTTCCCCTCGTTGCTAGTAGACTCCATAGATGCATCTTGGTGAGCGTAGGAAAATTTTAAATTATGCTACGATTCCCAACAGTGGCATCATGAGCCAGGTCTATGCGTAGTTACTATGCACGAGTAGAACACAAAGTAGTTGTGGGCGTTGAGTTTGCCAATTCTTCTTGCCGCTACTAGTCTTTTCTTGTTTCGGCGGCATTGTAGGATGAAGCGGCCCGGACCGACCTTACACGTACTCTTACGTGAGACAGGTTCCACCGACTGACATGCACTAGTTGCATAAGGTGGCTAGCGGGTGTCTGTCTCTCCTACTTTAGTCGGAACGGATTCGATGAAAAGGGTCCTTATGAAGGGTAAATAGAAATTGGCAAATCACGTTGTGGTCATACGTAGGTAAGAAACGTTCTTGCTAGAAACCTACAAACCACGTAAAAACTTGCAACAACAATTAGAGGACGTCTAACTTGTTTTTGCAGCAAGTGCTATGTGATGTGATATGGCCAGAAGATGTGATGAATGATATATGTGATGTATGAGATTGATCATATTCTTGTAATAGGAATCACGACTTGCATGTCGATGAGTATGACAACCGGCAGGAGCCATAGGAGTTGTCTTTATTATTTTGTATGACCTGCGTGTCATTGAATAACGCCATGTAAATTACTTTACTTTGTTGCTAAACGCGTTAGCCATAGAAGTAGAAGTAATCGTTGGCGTGACGACTTCATGAAGACACAATGATGGAGATCATGGTGTCATGCCGGTGACAAAGATGATCATGGTGCCCCGAAGATGGAGATCAAAGGAGCATAATGATATTGGCCATATCATGTCACTATTTGATTGCATGTGATGTTTATCATGTTTTTGCATCTTATTTGCTTAGAACGACGGTAGCAAGTAGGATGATCCCTTATAATAATTTCAAGAAAGTGTTCACCCTAACTGTGCACCGTTGCGAAGGTTCGTCGTTTCGAAGCACCACGTGATGATCGGGTGTGATAGATTCTTACGTTCGAATACAACGGGTGTTGACGAGCCTAGCATGTACAGACATGGCCTCGGAACACACGCAATACACTTAGGTTGACTTGACGAGCCTAGCATGTACAGACATGGCCTCGGAACACGGAGGACCGAAAGGTCGAGCATGAGTCGTATAGAAGATACGATCAACATGGAGATGTTCACCGATCTTGACTAGTCCGTCTCACGTGATGATCGGACACGGCCTAGTTGAACTCGGATCATGTTTCACTTAGATGACTAGAGGGATGTCTATCTGAGTGGGAGTTCATAATCAGATGAACTTCATTATCATGAACATAGTCAAATAGGTATTTGCAAATTATGTCATAGCTTGCGCTTTAGTTCTACTGGTTAAGATATGTTCCTAGAGAAAATTTAGTTGAAAGTTGGTAGTAGCAATTATGCGGACTGGGTCCGTAAACTGAGGATTGTCCTCATTGCTGCACAGAAGGCTTATGTCCTTAATGCACCGCTCGGTGTGCTGAACCTCAGCGTCGTCTGTAGATGTTACGAAACATCTGACATACACGTTTTGATGACTACGTGATAGTTCAGTGCGGTTTAGAATTGTGGCACCAAAGACGTTTTTGAAACGTCGCAGAACATGTGAGATGTTCCGAAGACTGAAATTGGGATTTCAGACTAGTGCCCACGTCAAGAGGTATGAGACCTCTGACAAGTTTCTTAAGCCTGCAAACTAAGGGAGAAAAGCTCAATCGTTGAGCGTGTGCTCAGATTGTCTGAGTGCCACAATCGCTTGAATCGAGTGGGAGTTAATCTCCCAGATGAGATAGTGATAGTTCTCCATAGTCACTGCCACCAAGCTAGTAGAGCTTCGTGATGAACTATAACATATCAAGGATAGTTATGATGATCCTTGAGCTATTCGCGATGTTTGACACCGCGAGAGTAGAAATCAAGAAGGAGCATCAATTGTTGATGGTTAGTAAAACCACTAGTTTAAGAAGGGCAAGGGCAAAAGGGATACTTCATGAAACAGCAAGTCGTTTGCTGCTCTAGTGAAGAATCCCAAGGTTGAACCCAAACCCGAGACTAAGTGCTTCTGTAATGAGAGGAACGGTCACTGAAGCAGTACTACCCTAGATACTTGGTAGATGAGAAGGCAGGCAAGGTCGACAGAAGTATATTGGATATACGTTATATGAATGTGTACTTTACTAGTACTCCTAGCAGCACCAGGGTATTAGATACTGGTTCGGTTGCTAAGTGTTAGTAACTCGAAATAAAAGCTGCGGAATAAATGGAGACTAGCTAAAGGTGAGATGACGATATGTGTTGGAAGTGTTTCCAAGGTTGATGTGATCAAGCATCGCATGCTCCCTCTACCATCGAGATTTGGTGTTTGCGTTGAACATGATTGGATTATGTTTACCGCAAAACGGTTATTCATTTAAGGAGAATAATGGTTACTCTGTTTATTTGAATAATACCTTCAATGGTCTTGCACCTAAAATGAATCTCGATCGTAGTGATACACATGTTCATGCCAAAAGATATAAAATAGTAATGATAGTACCACATACTTGTGGCACTGCCACTTGAGTCATATTGGTATAGAACGCATGAAGAAGCTCCATGTAGATGGATCTTTGGACTCACTCATTTTTGAAAAGATTGAGACATGCGAACCATGTCTATTGGTATATATGCATGAAGAAACTCCATACAGATGGATCGTTTGGACTCACTTGATTATGAATCACTTGAGACATGCAAATCATACCACATGGGCAAGATGACTGAAAGGCCTCGTTTTCAGTAAGATGGAACAAGAGAGCAACTTATTGGAAGTAATACATTTTGATGTATGCAGTCCAATGAGTGCTGAGGCATGCAGTGGATATCGTTATGTTCTTACTTCACAGATGATTTGAGTAGATGCTGAGTGTATTTACTTGATGAAACACTAGTCTGAATTATTGAAAGGTTCAAGTAATTTCAGAGTGAAGTTGAAGATCGTCGTGACAAGAGGATAAAATGTCTGTGATATGATCATAGAGATGAGTATCTGAGATACGAGTTTGGCACACAATTGAGACATTGTGGAAAGTGTTTCACAATTAATACCGCCTGGAACACCATAGTGTGATGGTGTGTCCGAACATCATAACTGCACCCTATTGGATATGGTGCATACCATGATGTTTCTTATCAAATTACCACTATCGTTTATGGGTTAGGCATTAGAGACAACCGCATTCACTTTAAAAGGGGCACCACGCAATTCCGTTGAGACGACACCGTTTATAGAAACCTAAGTTGTCGTTTCTTAAAAGTTTGGGGCTGCGATGCTTATGTGAAAAAGTTTCAGGCTGATAAGCTCGAACCCAAAGCGGATAAATGCATCTTCATAGAATACCCAAAAACAGTTGGGTATACCTCCTATTTCAGATCTGGAAGCAAAAGTAATTGCTTCTAGAAACGAGTCCTTTCTCGAGGAAAAGTTTCTCTCGAAAGAATTGAGTGGGAGGATGGTGGAGACTTGATAAGGTTATTGAACCGTCGCTTCAACTAGTGTGTAGCAGGGCACAGGAAGTTGTTCCTGTGGCACCTACACCAATTGAAGTGGAAGCTTATGATAGTGATCATGAAACTTCGGATCAAGTCACTACCAAACCTCGTAGGACGACGAGGATGCGCACTACTTCAGAGTAATGCGTGATCCTGTCTTGGAAGTCATGTTGCTAGACAACAATGAACCTACGAGCTATGGAGAAGCGATGGTGGGCCCATATTCCGACGAATGGCTCGAGGCCATGAAATCCGAGATAGAATCCATGTATCAGAACAAAGCATGGACTTTGGTGAACTTGCCCGATGATCGGCAAGCCATTGAGATAAATGGATCTTTAAGAAGAAGACGGACATGGACGGTAATGTTACCGTCTATGAAGCTCGACTTGTGGCAAAGAGTATTTTCACAAGTTCAAGGAGTTGACTACGATGAGTTTTTCTCATCCGTAGCGATGCTTAGGTCCGTCGGAATCATGTTAGCATTAGCTACATTTATGAAATCTGGCAGATGGATGTCAAAACAAGTTTCCTTACCAGTTTTCGTAAGGAAAGGTTGTATGTGATACAATCAGAAAGGTTTTGTCGATCCTAAGGATGCTAAAAGGTATGCTAGCTCCAGCGATCCTTCCATGGATTAGAGCAAGCATCTCGGAGTCAGAATATACGCTTTGATGGGGTGATCAAAGTTTTTGGGTTTATACAAAGTTTGTTAGAAACTTGTATTTACAATAAAGTGAGTGGGAGCGCTACAACATTTCTGATAAGTATATGTGAATGACATATTGTTGATCCGAAATGATGTAAAATTTCTGGAAAGCATAAAGGGTTGTTTGAAAGGAGTTTTTCAAAGGAAGACCTGGATAAAGCTGCTTACATATTGGGCATCAAGATCCATAGAGATAGATCAAGACGCCTGATGATACTTTCAAAAGACAGCACACCTTGACATGATTTTGAAAGAGTTCAAAATAGATCAGCAAAGAAGGAGTTCTTGGCTGTGTTACAAGGTGTGAGTATTGAGTGAGACTCAAGACCTGACCACAGCGGAAGATAGAGAAAGGACGAAGGTCGTCCCCTATGCTTTAGACATAGGCTCTATAGTATGCTATGCTGTGTACCGCACATGTAGTGTGCCTTGCCATGAGTTGGTCAAGAGGGTACAATGGTGATCCGGGAAAGGATCTCATGACAGCGGTCGAACTTATCCTTAGTACCCAGTGGAGGAATTTTCTCGATTATGGAGGTGGAAAGGAGTTCGTCGTAAAGGGTTACGTCGATGCGAACTTTGACACTAATCCGGATGACTCTGAGTAGTAAACCGGATTCGTATAGTAGAGCAATTATTTGAAATGGCTCCAAATAGCGCGTGGTAGCATCCACAAGATGACATAGATATTCGTAAAGCACACGGTTCTGAAAGGTTCAGACCCGTTGACTAATAACCTCTCTCACAAGCATAACATGACCAAAGCAGAACACATTGAGTGATAATCACATAATGATGTGAACTAGATTGATGACTCTAGTAAACTCTTTAGATGTTGGTCACATGGTGATGTGACCAGTGAGTGTTAATCACATGATGATGTGAACTAGATTATTGACTCTAGTGCAAGTGGGAGACTGTTGGAAATATGCCCTAGAGGCAATAATAAATGGTTATTATTATATTTCTTTGTTCATGGTAATTGTCTATTATTCATGCTATAATTGTATTGTCCGGAAATCGTAATACATGTGTGAATACATAGACCACAACCTGTCCCTAGTAAGCCTCTAGTTGACTAGCTCGTTGATCAACAGATAGTCATGGTTTCCTGACTATGGACATTGGATGTCATTGATAACGGGATCACATCATTAGGAGAATGATGTGATGGACAAGACCCAACTTAAGCATAGCATAAAAGATCGTGTAGTTTCGTTTGCTAGAGATTTTCCAATGTCAAGTATCTTTTCCTTAGACCATGAGATCGTGCAACTCCCGGATACCGTAGGAGTGATTTGGGTGTGCCAAACGTCACAACGTAACTGGGTGACTATAAAGGTGCATTACGGGTATCTCCGAAAGTGTCTGTTGGGTTGGCACAGATCGAGACTGGGATTTGTCACTCCGTGTAAATGGAGAGGTATCTCTGGGCCCACTCGGTAATGCATCATCATAATGAGCTCAATGTGACTAAGGCGTTAGTCACGGGATCATGCATTGCGGTACGAGTAAAGAGACTTGCCGGTAACGAGATTGAACTAGGTATTGGGATACCGACGATCGAATCTCGGGCAAGTAACATACCGTTTGACAAAGGGAATTGCATACGGATTGATTGAATCCTCGACACCGTGGTTCATCCGATGATATCATCGTGGAACATGTGGGAGCCAACATGGGTATCCAGATCCTGCTGTTGGTTATTGACCGGAGAGGCGTCTCGGTCATGTGTGCATGTCTCCCGAACCCGTAGGGTCTACACACTTAAGGTCCGGTGACGCTAGGGTTGTAGAGATATATGTATGCGGAAACCCGAAGGTTGTTCGGAGTCCCGGATGAGATCCCGGACGTCACGAGAGGCTTCGGAATGGTCCGGAGGTAAAGATTTATATATGGGAAGTCTTATTTTGGAAGCTGGAAAAGTTTCGCACTTTATCGGTATTGTACCGGGAGTGCTGAAAGGGGTCCGGGGGTCCACCAAGGGGGTCCAACAGCCCCCGGGGGGCCACATGGGCTGTAAGGGGTGCGCCTTGTCCTATATGGGCCAAGGGCACCAGCCCCAAGAGGCCCATGCGCAAGAGATAAGAAAAAAGGGAGAGTCCTAAAGGGGGAAGGCACCTCCGAGGTGCCTTGGGGGGGAAGGACTCCCCCCTGGCCGCACCCTTCCTTGGAGGAAGGTGCAAGGCTGCGCCCCCCCTCTCCCTTGGCCCTATATATAGTGGGGGGAAGGGAGGGCAGCAAGATCACAGCCTTGGGCGCCTCCCTCCTCCCCTGCAACACCTCTCTCTCTCTCGCAGAAGCTCGGCGAAGCCCTGCCGGAGACCCGCTACATCCACCACCACGCCGTCGTGCTGTTGGATCTCCATCAACCTCTCCTCCCCCCTTGCTGGATCAAGAAGGAGGAGACGTCGCTGCACCGTACGTGTGTTGAACGCGGAGGTGCTGTACGTTCGGCACTCGGTCATCGGTGATTTGGATCACGGCGAGTACGACTCCGTCATCCACGTTCATTGGAACGCTTCCGCTCGCGATCTACAAGGGTATGTAGATCCACTCCTTTCCCTTCGTTGCTAGTAGACTCCATAGATGCATCTTGGTGAGCGTAGGAAAATTTTAAAATTATGCTACGATTCCCAACAATATTTATCGTTATCGGCTTCCGCTTGAGGACAAGCGAGGTCTAAGCTTGGGTGAGTTGATACGTCCATTTTGCATCATGCTTTTATATCGATATTTACTGCATTATGGGCTGTTATTACACATTATGTCACAATACTTATGCCTATTCTCTCTTATTTGCAAGGTTTACATGAAGAGGGAGAATGCCGGCAGCTGGAATTCTGGATTAGAAAAGGAGCAAATATTAGAGACCTATTCTGCACAACTCCAAAAGTCCTGAAACTCCACGGAAGTCATTTTTGGAATTAATAAAAATACTGAGCGAAGAAAATACCAAAGGGGGCCCACACCTTGGCCACGAGGGTGGGAGGCGCGCCCTACCCCCTGGGCGCGCCCCCTGCCTCGTGGCCCCCCTGGCAGGCCTTCGGTGTCCATCTTTGGCTACATGGTGTCTTCTACCCTGAAAAAAATTAGAGCAAGCTTTCGGGAAAAACTCCGCCGCCACGAGGCGGAACCTTGGCGGAACCAATCTAGGGCTCCAGTAGAGCTGTTCTGCCGGGGAAACTTCCCTCCGGGAGGGGGAAATCATCGCCATCGTCATCACCAACGATCCTCTCATCGGGAGGGGGTCAATCTCCATCAACATCTTCACCAGCACCATCTCCTCTCAAACCCTAGTTTATCTCTTGTATCCAATCTTTGTCCCAAAGCCTCAGATTGGTACCTGTGGGTTGCTAGTAGTGTTGATGACTCCTTGTAGTTGATGCTAGTTGGTTTATTTGGTGGAAGATCATATGTTCAGATCCATTATGCATATTAATACCCCTATGATTATGAACATGAATATGATTTGTGAGTAGTTACGTTTGTTCCGAGGACATGGGAGAAGTCTTGCTATTAGTAGTCATGTGAATTTGGTATTCGTTCGATATTTTGATGAGATGTATGTTGTCTTTCCTCTGTGGTGTTATGTGAACGTCGACTACATGACACTTCACCATTGTTTGGGCCTAGAGGAAGGCATTGGGAAGTAATAAGTAGATAGGTTGCTAGAGTGACAGAAGCTTAAACTCTAGTTTATGAGTTGCTTCGTAAGGGGCTGATTTGGTTCCATATGTTTCATGCTATGGTTAGGTTTACCTTAATACTTCTTTTGTATTTGCGGATGCTTGTAATAGGGGTTAATCATAAGTGGGATGCTTGTCCAAGAAAGGACAGCACCCAAGCACTGGTCCACCCACATACCAAATTATCAAAGTAACGAACGCGAATCATATGAGCGTGATGAAAACTAGCTTGACGATAATTCCCAAGTGTCCTCGGGAGCGCTTTTCTCTATATAAGAGTTTGTCCAGGCTTGTCCTTTGCTACAAAAAGGATTGAGCCATCTTGCTGCACCCTATTTACTTTCGTTACTTGTTACTTGTTGCCAATTACCTTATCACAAAACTATCTGTTACCGATAATTTCAGTGCTTGCAGAGAATACCTTGCTGAAAACCGCTTATCATTTCCTTCTGCTCCTCGTTAGGTTCGACATTCTTACTTATCGAAAGGACTACGATAGATCCCCTATACTTGTGGGTCATCAATGGGGAAGAGATGGGAAGAGAAGGCATGCATCATGGGAAGGCCCGCCGCTGCCGGCGATCCGGTCGGGGAGGCCACAGCCACTGCCAGCAGTGGTTAGGAGGGCTCAAGAACGAGGAGGCCGAGGTAGGTGTGACCGGGATGCCTCCGGACTCGCCAGAGAGCGAGTCGGGCTGCTAATGGGTTCATCGATCGGTATATATACATAAGTTAATTATTAGGTATGTTTTTCAGCAAAAAATGCATAAAATTAAATCACTCCTTGATTTCTTAACCTGGAGTTTTGCCGCTCAAATATGGAAATGAACTGAACGGGAATTACAGTAGGTGAGTGACAATTTGGAAACCTTAGGGTGTGTTTGGTTCGGGAACGAAGTGGAATGGAATGTCATGGTTCCATTCTACTAGAATGGGTCGGTTCCGTCCTTACGTTTGGTAGAAAGAATTCATAGGAATGGAATGGTTACATTTGGGTGTTTGATTTTTGAGATGGAATGGAATGGATTTGCTCTTCATAACACTCAGATATTGACATCAAATACAAACAACTCACATATACGGAGGTAAAAAATCATGTAGGTGCAAGGAAATTCAGGACGTAGAAAACCAGATGGAGATCTCGTTGGGCGTTCTAGGGAGGATGAGGAGGCGTGTGCAGGGGTGTGTGCTGTGACTATGGGCGGGAAGCGAACGCCGGCGTAGGAGACATGCGACGGCAGAGGCAGGCGATGGCTGCGGAAGCCAAGGCCGACGGCGTAGCGGCAAGAGCCTTCAGGCGGCGCAGAAGGAAGGGTCGGGGGAGGAAGGGAGAGAGAGAGAGGAAAGGAGGCAAGGGTGCGGCGGCGTTGCTCACCGTCGTGGACGGGGTCGGTCAGGGGAACCTCGGGAGGAGGGGCAGCGACAGGGTTGGGAGGAGGGGCTAGCTCGGTGGCATGGTTGGGGGAGGGGGACGGGGCGAGGGAAGCGCGGGGTTGGGCCGAGATGAGGGGTAGACCTCCCGTGCGAGCCGTTCCGCGTGGTACCGCCGATTCGGAGGAATCACTTGGTTCGACATATCGGGGGTATATTCCCTTGCTGGGAACCATTCCATTCCCTCTCGTTCGCAAACCAAACGCTGGAATCGGTGCCAGGTACGGGACCGACCCGTGACGTTCTACTTAATTCCACGAACTGAACACACCCTTAGGGTCGAAGAGAAGTACATAATAATGGAGTCATGCTTCTATTGTCTTCACAGGGATATTTCCAATTTATGTTAGAAGATGTGAATGTATCCCTCTGTTTTTATTTACTCCGCATATTAGTTTTGGTCAAAGTAAAGCTTTAAAAACTTTGACAAAGTTTATAGATAAAAATATTAACATATGCAATAACAAATCAATACCATTAGATTTGTTGTTGAATGTACTTTCACATCATATAGATTTGTTATCCTAAATATTTATATTCTTTTCTATAAATTTGGTCAAACTTTACAAAGTTTGATTTCAGTCAACTCTAATATGCGGAGTAAATAAAAACGGAAGGGATCGGCTAGAGTTGCTAGAACCGACCAAAACTTAGTTGAGTTTACTCGGCCGTTTACTTCTCTATTTTTAGGGGATCGGCTAGAGTTGCTCTTAATACACTCTAATCTACACATCTCAATGCTGTCACCGTACTTGCACACACAAGTTAGGAGAGATCCAAAGCTAGAATAGAAGAGAGGTGGTGGATCAACGTACCCATCATGGTCCTCATCATGGTCATGGGATCAACGTACCTCATGGTCCTCATCAATAGGTGGTGGATTCATTCTAGCCCGTCAGAACTGACCAACCAACTAGACTAGGAATCCTCGGTTCGTTCAAAAAAGAAAGTCAGGATTCACAACCAAACCACCAAGAGTTCAAAAAAGAAAGTCAGGATTCACAACCAAACCACCAAGAGAAAAGAACAAGAGACTCCGGGTCCGGCTTGGCGCCAGATGGAGAAAACAAGAACAGACCAAAGTTTAACCCTCTCTATATTTTTCATTTACTACAGAACCGAAATTTGATCTCCCCGACTCATGTAAGAACTAAACTGTTCCATTTCGGAGTTCTGAGAGATTTTTCTCTATGATTTCTAGAGGTCTACTAGTGCGAGGTCGTGTTCCACGCTCGAGACAAAATCGCAAACAACATGGACACCGATGTGTGGGCCCCTCTAGTTATGTTAGTTACTCCCAATCAGTGTTTCCATTTGTACTTTTGGTGGTGGTGAGAGTAAAAGAAAACCGTGGCATACGCTCAAAGGCACAAGTGCAGCTAAGCCTTCCCAGCCTATAAAACCCCATCCACTTCTTCCTGTTCCGATCCTACAACCCAAGCCAGAGCACAACAGAGTTTAGAAAAGAAAGAAACCATTGTTTGTCCCTTGAAGAGTTCTTCTTCCATTCCAACCGAACCGTCTGTAAAGCCAGCTAAAAAGATGTACTCCATCGGGGCATGAGATGTCCTACACTTTATCGTTTTCTTTCTCCCTGTTTGTTTTACTGATTGGGTATTTTGGTTTGCAGCGTGCTCACGGCGCTGTGCTGCTTCTGCTGCTACGGGACCTGCGGGTGCTGCTTCGACTGCCTCTGCTGCTGCTGCAACTAAACCAGCCATGGCCACCATGGCTGGACGGATGGAGCAAGGGGTGCGGAGAACCACTAGCCTCCGCCGACTTTAATTACCCAGGCATTTTTGGAATTTCATAATAAACATGTGTGTCTAGTGTCTTCGCTCGATAGAACTATATCAGATATTGCTATAATATTATCCATACCGGCAAGGCGATTACGGTAATCATTGATCATGGTCTGTGTTGCATTTTAATTTGATTAGCGTCAGATTCTAGTAATCTAGTTTCACCAGACCACTGCGACGATTCTTTCTATTTTCTTTCTCTTTATTACTCCCTGAAATAATTTGAAGACTGAAATGAACATGCGCACAACTACTAATGACTCTCCATACTGTTGTGGTTGGTGTTAGTTGTGTAAACTATTGTCGAAGCGTCTCAACCCTCCAGAGGAGAGCCCGCTGCGTATATATTGATTGTGACCAGACAAACCTCTCGTTGGCTGTTACATGACGTGAGAAAGAAACAGAACAAGAGATAAAATCTTAAACAGAAGACATCTCTACCTATTTCTAGACAAGACTTGTTGGAGAGGGAAAGGAGGAGGCGTGACAACAAGTCACGTTACAATATGAAGTCACGTTGCAATGTTTAACACCCTCCCTTAATTTAAACTCCTCAACTTGAGATTACGTTTAAACTCTTCAAACGGTCTTGTTGCCAAGGCTTTCGTGAAACCATCCGCAACTTGATCTTTTGAGGGTACAAAACGAATGTCCAGTTCCTTGTTGGTAACTCGTTCTCTAACAAAATGATAATCTATCTCAACATGCTTAGTTCTTGCATGAAACACAGGATTAGCAGACAAATACGTGGCACCAAGGTTGTCACACCAAAGATAAGGAGTTTGTGTATAATGAAGACCAAGTTCCTTAAGAACAGTTTTCACCCAAATAATTTCTGATGTTGCATTTGCTAATGCCTTATACTCCACCTCAGTACTTGACCTTGAAACTGTAGCCTATTTCTTTGCACACCATGAGATCAAGTTAGGACCAAAGAAAACTGCAAAACCTCCTGTTGACCTTCTGTCATCCAAACAGCCTGCCCAGTCAAAGTCCGAAAAGGCACTCACAAGCGTGCATGAGGACTTGCTGAAGGTCAATCCAACACTCAAAGTGTTTTTACATATCTCAATATACGTTTTGCTGCAGTCCAATGGGCAGTAGTGGGTGCATGAAGAAACTGACAGACTTTATTGACTGAAAAAGAAATATCAGGTCTAGTAAGGGTCAAATACTGCAATGCACCTACCAAGCTTCGATAGTTGGTGCCATCCTCCTGACTCAAAAGTTCACCTTTAGTGAGAGAGAGTCTTTCTGAACTGGACAACGGTGTTGGTGAAGGTTTACAATTCTGCAACCCAACTCTCTCCTCAAAAGATCAGTTGCATATTTTTGCTGAGAAAGATGAAGACCACCTTCCCTATTTTTCTTGACCTCAATACCAAGAAAGAAGTGCAAATCTCCTAGATCCTTGAGAGCAAATTCTGACTTCAAATCTGACAAGAGAGCTATCACTGCTTCATCTGAGGAACTTGTAACAATGATATCATCAACATAAATAAGCACAAAGATTGACGTATGAGACTTGTTGTAGATGAACAGTGAAGTATTATACTTTGAAGGAACAAAACCAAGTTGTTGCAGATTTGTAATTAAACAAGAGTACCATGCTATAGGAGCTTGCTTCAGTCCATACAGAGATTTGTCAAGCCTTCGCACATGATATGGTTTGTTCTTATCTTCAAACCCAGGAGGTTGCTTCATATACACTTCCTCTTCCAGAACACCATGAAGAAACGCATTCTGCACATCTAGCTGCCTGAGACTCCATCCTCTAGATACAGCAATAGATAACACAAGACGAATGGTAGCAGCTTTAACAACTGGACTGAAAGTATCCTCGTAGTCTATGCCATACCTTTGCTTGAAGCCCTTAGCAACAAGCCGAGCTTTATATCGATCTATAGTACCATCAGACCGTCGTTTCATTCTGAACACCCACTTGCAATCAATCCCATTTTTACCTTGCCGTGAAGGAACCAAATGCCAAGTATGATTTTTCTGAAGAGCCTGAAATTCATCATCCATGTCTGCCTCCCACTTCGGATCAGCAAGAGCCTCATGATGTGTGCGTGGTTCACCTGTGGATGCAGCCAAACCGTATTTTATTTTGTATTTTACAGGCTGAATAACACCTGCTTCGAGACGTGTGCGTGGTGGTGTAGCAGTTTGTAGCACAGAAGATCCAGCGGCAGGGCTTGGAACTGATCCCGAAGGCATGTCCATGTCGTCTGCTGTGTCACCTGTTCCCGTCGGATCTCCTGTGGCCGAACTGACCAGCGGATATGATGAAGGAGCCACAGAGGATCCTAGGGAAACGGAAGGATCTGGCACAAATCCCATACAGACGCACGCGCCGGGCACAGTCGACAGGGATGGACCCCGCCTGATGTAGACGCGGGGCTCAGGGGCAAACCGCGTTGGCCCAGCGCCAGGAGTGACCGACATGGCAGCGGACGAGTGGGTCTGGCCGGGTGGAGGCGAACGCCCAGCCGCAGGTGGACGTGAGCCAGGTACAGGCGCAGGACGCGGATCCGCCTGGCAGGTAGGCAGTGCCGAGGCCGATGTTGTCGGCCCTCACGCGATCAGGGGCGCAGATCCCGAAGGAGATCGTGTTGGATCGTCCGTGGCAGTTGCAAAACATGTAGGGGCACTGTTTTCTACCGTTCTTGCACCATTATGTGCACCATTTTCTCCACTGTTAGCACCTATAGCAGCACACTCAGATGCAGAATTAGAAGTATTAGTCGTAATTGGATCAATACAATCATCATTGCCCACACAATCAACGCCGGATAGATTAGAAGGAAGGAGAAGAATCTCCTTTCGAAGAAGTGCACCGGCATTGGGATGTAGTTTTTCAAAGGGAAACTGAGTTTCATAATAAAACATCATCACGAGAAATATACACACGACCGGTTGGAATATCTAGACATTTGACACCCTTGTGTTGAGCACTATAGCCAAGAAAGATGCATTGTTGTGAGCAGAACATGAGCTTGCGAGCATTGTAGGGACGAAGATTGGGCCAACACGCACACCCAAAACATGAAGGTTAGTATAATCAGGGGTGACATGAAGAAGATGTTCAGTGGGAGTTTCACTGGCAATAGTGCGACTAGGCCACATGTTGATAAGATGAACGGCAGTAAGAAAGGCATCATCCCAAAATTTCAAAGGCATGGAGGCCGCGGCTAAGAGAGCTAGGCCTACCTCAACAATGTGTCTATGTTTCCGTTCTGCGGAACCATTTTGCTGATGAGCATGTGGGCAGGACACATGATGAGAAATACCTGTCTTTTGAAAAAAAAGAATTCAGCTTCTCATACTCCC
The DNA here is from genome assembly GCF_018294505.1 of Triticum aestivum. Classification (NCBI taxonomy): domain Eukaryota; kingdom Viridiplantae; phylum Streptophyta; class Magnoliopsida; order Poales; family Poaceae; genus Triticum; species Triticum aestivum. The sequence continues at coordinate 54,952,101 of NC_057814.1, read as the reverse complement.
CACCCCAATCAGATTGCATGGCAATAATTTTGCTATCAAACTTGCATTCTACGAGAGCTTGGAAATTATTGAAGACTTGAAAAACATCCGAGTGTTTTTTAAGAAGATAAATCCAAGTATACTTGCTAAAATCATCAACGAAACTCACATAGTAAGAGTGTCTATCAACCGAAGTGGGTGCAGGACGCCATACATCAGAAAAAATAAGTTGTAAAGGTTTGGTAGATACACTAGTGGAAACAAGATACGGTAATTGATGACTTTTTGCTCTTTGAGATGAATCACCAATAGTTTCTGAGTTTCTCTCACCAACAACTGGGAGTTTATTTCTACTAAGAATTTGATGAACAGTGCAAAAAAGACGGATGACCTAAACGACTGTGCCACCTTTCAGCGGAGAGTTTGATGGCACCATAGACTTGTTTATTAAACTTGCTGTATTGAGGAAGCAACGCATATAGCCCTTGAATATAGACACCCTTATGGAGAACTCTCTTCGTTGCATGGTCCTTGATCAAAAAAATTAGGGGTGAAATTCTAGAAAGACATTATTATCAAGAGTAATGCGATGAATTGAAAGAAGAGTTTTGGAAGCATTAGGAACATGCAAGATTTCTTTTAGGACAAGATCTTTATGTGGGGTTTTGATGATTGATTAACCAATACGATTAATATCCATACCTGCACCATTAGCGGCGGTGTAGATCTGATTGTGGCCACATTATTTTTCATGCATGGTCAGCTTCTCCAACTCTCCAGTAATGTGGTTTGTTGCACCCGTGTCCAGGTACCAATTGGTATCGACACCATATGATCCTTCTGCTGAAGCTGCAATTTTCTTTTTCTGGGAGTTGTCATCGGCGTAGCGCCAATCACAGTCCTTAGCAATATGGTTTGTTTTCTTACATATTTGGCACTTGCCTTCATAGCCCTCATAGCCTTGGAAGGAGCGCCAATTGTTGTTGGAGGGGAGTCGTTGATTGTTGTTGCTGTTGTTGTTGGAGTGATAGTAGCAGCTGCCACCACCACCCTGATAGCCGCCACCACCATTGTTGTGGTGATAGCCGCCATTGTAGCCTCTGCCACCACCATTGTTGTGGTAGCCGGCGCCACCACCACTCCCTTGGTAGCCGCTGCCACCACCAGTAGGGCCACCGCCACCATCAGAATGCCCGCCGCTGCCAGGGCCACAACGAGATCCATTGCTAGAGCCGCTCTTCTGGTTGCGATAGCCACCTCTGCCTCCCTGCCTACCTCGGGAGGCAGAGTTCGCTGAGGACTTGAACCCGCCTCCGCTGTTGCGGTGGTACAGTTTGACCCGCTGATCAAAATTGGCCACCAGAGAGAAAAGGAGATCGACCGTGATGGGCTCGGTGCAGACATCAAGCGCGGAGATAAGTGGTTGATAATCCATCTGGAGGCCGGCGACGATGAACGAGATGAGTTCCGGCTCCCCGAGAGGTCTGCCCGCCGCCGCGAGCTCGTCGGAGAGGGAACACATATAGCCGAAGTATGTTGAGGCAGATTGTGTGCCCTTTTTGGGCATTGATGAGGGTAGCACGAAGATTGTTGACACGAGAGAGGGAGACCGCAGCAAACATGTGGAGAGCGCCGTCCATATTGCACGTGAGGTCTGTTGGGGATCGTAGCAGAAATTAAAAAAAATTCTATGCATCACCAAGAACAATCTATGGAGTCTTCTAGCAACGAGAGGGAAAAGAGTGCATCTACATACCCTTGTAGATCGCGCGCGGAAGCGTTCAAGAGAACGGGGTTGATGGAGTCGTACTCGTCGTGATCCAAATCACCGATGATCCTAGCGCCGAACGGACGGCACCTCCGCGTTCAACACACGTACGGAGCGGGGACGTCTCCTCCTTCTTGATCCAGCAAGGGGGGAGGAGAAGTTGATGGAGATCCAGCAGCACGACGGCGTGGTGGTGGAAGTAGCGGTATCCCGGCAGGGCTTCGCCAAGCGCAAGCGGGGAGGAAGAGGTGTCACGGGAGGGAGGGAGGCGCCAGGGCTTGGGGTGCTGCTCCCATGCGCCTCCCCACTATATATAGGGGTGGAGGGGGCTGGTTTCTTGCCCTCCAAGTCCATTGGGGCGTTGGCAAAGGTGGGGAAAGAAATCCCATCATTTCCCTTCCCCACCGATTGTTATCCCCCTTTTTTAGGGATCTTGATCTTATCCCTTCGGGATATGATCTTATTCCTTCTAAGGTGGGATCTTGGTGCGCCTTGACCAGGGGTGTGGGGCCTTGCCCCCACTACCCACGTTCATGTGGGTCCCCCCATGCAGGTGGGCCCCACTTCGGAACCTTCTAGAACCTTCCCGGTACAATACCGAAAAATCCCGAACATTTTCCGGTGGCCAAAATAGGACTTCCCATATATAAATCTTTACCTCCGGACCATTCCGGAACTCCTCGTGACGTCCGGGATCTCATCCGGGACTCCGAACAACTTTCGGTTAACCGCATACTAATATCTCTACAACTCTAGCGTCACCGAACCTTAAGTGTGTAGACCCTACGGGTTCGGGAGACATGCAGACATGACCGAGACGACTCTCCGGTCAATAACCAACAGCGGGATCTGGATACCCATGTTGGCTCCCACATGTTCCACGATGATCTCATCGGATGAACCACGATGTCGAGGATTCAATCAATCCCGTATACAATTCCCTTTGTCAATCGGTACGTTACTTGCCCGAGATTCGATCGTCGGTATCCCAATACCTTGTTCAATCTCGTTACCGGCAAGTCACTTTACTCGTACCGTAATGCATGATCCCGTGACCAAACACTTGGTCACATTGAGCTCATTATGATGATGCATTACCGAGTGGGCCCAGAGATACCTCTCCGTCATACGGAGTGACAAATCCCAGTCTCGATTCGTGCCAACCCAACAGACACTTTCGGAGATACCCGTAGTGCACCTTTATAGCCACCCAGTTACGTTGTGACGTTTGGCACACCCAAAGCACTCCTATGGTATCCGGGAGTTGCACAATCTCATGGTCTAAGGAAATGATACTTGACATTTGGAAAAGCTCTAGCAGACGAACTACACGATCTTGTGCTATGCTTAGGATTGGGTCTTGTCCATCACATCATTCTCCTAATGATGTGATCCCGTTATCAATGACATCCAATGTCCATAGTCAGGAAACCGTAACCATCTATTGATCAACGAGCTAGTCAACTAGAGGCTCACTAGGGACATGTTGTGGTCTATGTATTCACACATGTATTACGGTTTCCGGATAACACAATTATAGCATGAACAATAGACAATTATCATGAACAAGGAAATATAATAATAACCATTTTATTATTGCCTCTAGGGCATATTTCCAACAGTCTCCCACTTGCACTAGAGTCAATAATCTAGTTCACATCGCCATGTGATTAACACTCATAGTCCACATCGCCATGTGACTACACCCAAAGAGTTTACTAGAGTCAATAATCTAGTTCACATCATCATGTGATTAAGACTCAATGAGTTCTAGGGTTTGATCATGTTCTGCTTGTGAGAGAGGTTTTAGTCAACGGGTCTGCAACATTCAGATCCGTGTGTACTTCGCAAATCTCTATTTCATATTGTAGATGTTGCTACTATGCTCCACTTGGAGCTATTCCAAATGGTTGCTCCATTATACGTATCCGGTTTGCTACTCAGAGTCATCCGGCTTGGTGTTAAAGCTTGCATCGACGTAACCCTTTACGCCGAATTCTTCATCACCTCCACAATCGAGAAAACATTTCCTTATTCCCAAGGACAATTTTGACCGCTGTCCAATGATCCACTCCTGGATCATTCTTATACCCCCTTGCCAGACACGTGGCAAGGCACATCGCGGTACACAGCATGGCATATCGTATAGAGCCTATGGCTAAGGCATAGGGGACGACCTTCGTCCTTTCTCTTTCTTCTGCCGTGGTCGAGCTTTAAGTCTTAACTTCACACCTTACAACTCAGGCAAGAACTCCTTCTTTGACTGATCCATCTTGAACTCCTTCAAGATCATGTCAAGGTATGTGTTCTGTGAAAGTCTTATCAGGCGTCTTGATCTATCTCTATAGATCTTGATACCCAATATGTAAGCAGTTTTACCAAGGTCTTCCTTTGAAAAACTCCATTCAAACAACCCTTTTTGTTTTCCAGAAATTCTACATCATTTCCGATCAACAATATGTCATCCACATATACTTATCAGAAATGTTGTAGTGCTCCCACTCACTTTCTTGTAAATACAAGTTTCTTGCAAACTTTGTATAAACCCAAAAACTTTGATCACCTCATCAAAGCGTATGTTCCAACTCCGAGATGCTTGCTCCAGTCCATAGAGGGATAGCTGGAGCTTGCATACCTTTTAGCATCCTTAGGATCGACAAAAACTTTCTGGTTGTATCACATACAGCCTTTCCTCACGGAAACCGTCAAGGAAACTTTTGTTTTGACATCCATCTGCCAGATTTCGTAAATGAAAATTCAGCAACTGCTAACATAATTCTAACAGACTTTAGCATCGCTATGATTGAGAGAGTCTCATCACAGTCAACTCCTTGAACTTGTCGGAAACTTCTTTGAGACAAGTCGAGCTTCATAAATGGTGACATTACCATCAGCGTCTGTCTTCTTCTTAAAGATCCATTTATTCTTAATGGCTTGCCGATCATTGGGCAAGTCCACCAAAGTCCATACTTTGTTCTCATACATGGATCCTATCTCGGATTTCATGGCTCCTAGCCATTTGTTGGAATCTGGGCCCACCATCGCTTCTCCATAGCTCATAGGTTCATCATTGTCCAACAACATGACCTTTAAGACAGGGTGACCACTCAGAAGTTGTATACACCCTTGTCGACCTACGAGGTTTGATAGTAACTTGATCTGAAGCTCCATGATCATCATCATTAGCTTTCTCTTCAACTGAGGCAAGTGCCACAGAAACATCTTTCTGTGCTGCGCTACTCTCTGATTGAAGTGAAGGTTCAACAACCTCATCAAGTTCTATCTTCCTCCCACTCAATTCTTTCGAGAGAAACTCTTTCTCGACAAAGGACCTGTTCATAGCGACAAACAATTTGCCCTCAGATCTGAGATAGAAGGTATACCCAATCGTCTTGTTTGGGTATTCTATGAAGACACAATTTTCCGCTTTGGGTTCGAGCTTTTCTGGCCGAAGCCTATCGACATAAGCATCGTAGCCCCAAACCTTAAGAAACAACAACTTAGGTTTCTTGCCAAACCATAGTTCATACGGTGTCGTCTCCACGGACTTAGATGGTGCCCTATTTAAAGTGAATGTAGCTGTCTCTAATGCATAACCCCAAAACGATAGCGGTAGATCGGTAAGAGATATCATAGATCGCACCATAACCAATAGGGTGCGACTACGACGCTCGGACACACCATTACGCTATGGTGTTCCAGGTGGCGTCAACTGTGAAACGATTCCACCTTGTCTTTAGTGATTGCCAAACTCACAACTCAGATACTTTTCCCTTGATCAGATCGCAGGAACTTGATCTTCTTGTTATGATGATTCTCAACTTCACTCTGAAATTGCTTGAACTTTTCAAACGTTTCAGACTTATGCTTCATTAAGTAAATATACCCATATCTACTCAATTCATTGGTGAAGGTGAGAAAATAACGATATCCACCGCACGCGTCAACACTCATCGGATCGCACACATCAGCATGTATGATTTCCAACAAGTCACTTGCCCGTTCCATTGTTCCAGAAAACGGGGTTTTAGTCATCTTGCCAATGAGGCATGGCTCGCATGTGTCAAGTGATTCAAAATCAAGTGACTCCAAAACTCCATCGGCATGGAGGTTCTTCATGCGCTTTACACCAATATGACCTTAAGCGGCAGTGCCACAAAAGTGGTACTATCATTATCAACTCTACATCTTTTGGCATCAATGTTATGAACATGTGTATCACCACGATCGAGATTCAATAAACCATTCACATGGGGTGCATGACCATAGAAGGTGTTATTCATGTAAACAGAATAACCATTATTCTCTGACTTAAATGGATAACCGCATTGCAATAAACATGATCTAATCATGTTCATGCTCAACGCAGACACCAATGCAAACAACATTTATCTAGGTTCAACACTAATCTCGAAGGTAGAGGGAGCGTGCGATGGTGATCACATCAACCTTGGAAACACTTCCAACACGCATCGTCACCTCGCCCCTAGCTAGTCTCCGTTTATTCCGTAGCTTTTGTTTCGAGTTACCAATCTTAGCAACTGAACCGGTATCTAATACCCATGTGCTACTAGGAGTACTAGTAAGGTACACATCAATAACACATATATCAAATATACTTTTGTTGAAGTTGCCAGCCTTCTTATCTACCAAGTATTTGAGGCAGTTCCGCTACCAGTGACAGTTCCCCTAATAGAAGCACTTCGTCTCGGGTTTGGGTTCTTGGGTTTCTTCATTGGAGCGGCAACTGGCTTGCCATTCATGAAGTTTCCCTACTTGCCCTTTCCCTTCTTTGAAACTAGTGGTCTTGTTAACCATCAACACTTGATGCTCCTTCTTCATTTCTACTTCCGCGGCCTACCGCGAACTGCTCCGGGATCATCTCCATCCCCTGCATGTTATAGTTCATCACGAAGTTCTAGTAGCTTGGTGATAGCGACTGGAGAACTTTGTCAATCAATCTCTTATCTGGAAGATTAACTCCCACTTGATTCAAGCGATTGAAGTACCCAGACATTCTGAGCACATGCTCACTGGCTGAGCTATTCTCCTCCATCTTGTAGGCAAAGATCTTGTCAGAGGTCTCAAACCTCTCAACATGGGCATGAGCCTGAAATACCAATTTCAGCTCTTGGAATATCTCATATGTTCCATGGCGTTCAAAACGCTTTTGGAGCCCCGACTCTAAGCCGTAAAGGATGGCGCACTAAACTATCAAGTAGTCATCAGAACGTGTCTGCCAGATGTTCACAACATCCACAGACGACGCTAGAGGGGTTGGCACACCGAGCGGTGCATCAAGGACAGAAGCCTTCTGTGTAGCAGTGAGGACAATCCTCAGACTACGGCCCTAGTCCGCACAATTGCTCACAATAACTTTCAACTTAGTCTTTCTCTAGGAACGTATTAAAACAGGGAGCTTAAGCACGAGCTATTGATCTGCAACTTAATTTGCAAAGACAATTTAGACTATGTTCATGACAATGAGTTCAATTAATCAAATTATTTAAAGAACTCCCACTTAGATAGACATCCCTCTAGTCATCTAAGTGATACATGATCCGAATCGACTAGGCCATGTCCGATCATCACGTGAGACGGACTAGTCATCAACGGTGAACATCTCCATGTTGATCGCATCTACTATACGACTCATGTTCGACCTTTCGATCTCTTGTGTTCCGAGGCCATGTCTGTACATGCTAGGCTCGTCAAGTCAACCTAAGTGTTTCGCATGTGTTCCGAGGCCATGTCTGTACATGCTAGGCTCGTCAACACCCGTTGTATGCGAACGTTAGAATCTATCACACCCGATCATCACGTGGTGCTTCGAAACAACGAACCTTCGCAACGGTGCACAGTTAGGGGGAACACATTTCTTGAAATTTTAGTGAGGGATCATCTTATTTATGCTACCGTCGTTCTAAGCAAATAAGATGTAAACATGACAGACATCACATGCAAATCATAAAGTGACATGATATGGCCAATATCATCTTGCGCCTTTTGATCTCCATCTTCGAGGCACGGCATGATCACCTTCGTCACCGGCATGACACCATGATCTCCATCATCGTGTCTTCATGAAGTTGTCTCGCCAACTATTACTTCTACTACTATGGCTAACGGTTAGCAATAAAGTAAAGTAATTACATGGCGTTTTCATTGACACGCAGGTCACACAATAAATTAAGACAACTCCTATGGCTCCTGCCGGTTGTCATACTCATCGACATGCAAGTCGTGATTCCTATTACAAGAACATGATCAATCTCATACATCACATATATCATTCATCACATCCTTTTGGCCATATCACATCACATAGCATACCCTGCAAAAACAAGTTAGACGTCCTCTAATTGTTGTTGCATGTTTTACGTGGCTGCTATGGGTTTCTAGCAAGAACGTTTCTTACCTACGCAAAAGCCACAACGGTGATATGCCAATTGCTATTTACCCTTCATAAGGACCCTTTTCATCGAATCCGATCCGACTAAAGTGGGAGAGACAGACACCCGCTAGCCACCTTATGCATCAAGTGCATGTCAGTCGGTGGAACCTGTCTCACGTAAGAGTACGTGTAAGGTCGGTCCGGGCCGCTTCATCCCACAATGCCGCCGAATCAAGATAAGACTAGTAACGGTAAGCAAATTGAACAAATCGTCGCCCACAACTACTTTGTGTTCTACTCGTGCATAGAATCTACGCATAAACCTGGCTCATGATGCCACTGTTGGGGATCGTAGCAGAAATTTAAAAATTTCTACGCATCACCAAGAACAATCTATGGAGTCTTCTAGCAACGAGAGGGAAAGGAGTGCATCTACATACCCTTGTAGATCGCGCGCGGAAGCGTTCAAGAGAACGGGGTTGATGGAGTCGTACTCGTCGTGATCCAAATCACCGATGATCCTAGCGCCGAACGGACGGCACCTCCGCGTTCAACACACGTACGGAGCGGGGACGTCTCCTCCTTCTTGATCCAGCAAGGGGGGAGGAGAAGTTGATGGAGATCCAGCAGCACGACGGCGTGGTGGTGGAAGTAGCGGGATCCCGGCAGGGCTTCGCCAAGCGCAAGCGGGGAGGAAGAGGTGTCACGGGAGGGAGGGAGGCGCCAGGGCTTGGGGTGCTGCTCCCATGCGCCTCCCCACTATATATAGGGGTGGAGGGGGCTGGTTTCTTGCCCTCCAAGTCCATTGGGGCGTTGGCAAAGGTGGGGAAAGAAATCCCATCATTTCCCTTCCCCACCGATTGTTATCCCCCTTTTTTAGGGATCTTGATCTTATCCCTTCGGGATATGATCTTATTCCTTCTAAGGTGGGATCTTGGTGCGCCTTGACCAGGGGTGTGGGGCCTTGCCCCCACTACCCACGTTCATGTGGGTCCCCCCATGCAGGTGGGCCCCACTTCGGAACCTTCTAGAACCTTCCCGGTACAATACCGAAAAATCCCGAACATTTTCCGGTGGCCAAAATAGGACTTCCCATATATAAATCTTTACCTCCGGACCATTCCGGAACTCCTCGTGACGTCCGGGATCTCATCCGGGACTCCGAACAACTTTCGGTTAACCGCATACTAATATCTCTACAACTCTAGCGTCACCGAACCTTAAGTGTGTAGACCCTACGGGTTCGGGAGACATGCAGACATGACCGAGACGACTCTCCGGTCAATAACCAACAGCGGGATCTGGATACCCATGTTGGCTCCCACATGTTCCACGATGATCTCATCGGATGAACCACGATGTCGAGGATTCAATCAATCCCGTATACAATTCCCTTTGTCAATCGGTACGTTACTTGCCCGAGATTCGATCGTCGGTATCCCAATACCTTGTTCAATCTCGTTACCGGCAAGTCACTTTACTCGTACCGTAATGCATGATCCCGTGACCAAACACTTGGTCACATTGAGCTCATTATGATGATGCATTACCGAGTGGGCCCAGAGATACCTCTCCGTCATACGGAGTGACAAATCCCAGTCTCGATTCGTGCCAACCCAACAGACACTTTCGGAGATACCCGTAGTGCACCTTTATAGCCACCCAGTTACGTTGTGACGTTTGGCACACCCAAAGCACTCCTATGGTATCCGGGAGTTGCACAATCTCATGGTCTAAGGAAATGATACTTGACATTTGGAAAAGCTCTAGCAGATGAACTACACGATCTTGTGCTATGCTTAGGATTGGGTCTTGTCCATCACATCATTCTCCTAATGATGTGATCCCGTTATCAATGACATCCAATGTCCATAGTCAGGAAACCGTAACCATCTATTGATCAACGAGCTAGTCAACTAGAGGCTCACTAGGGACATGTTGTGGTCTATGTATTCACACATGTATTACGGTTTCCGGATAACACAATTATAGCATGAACAATAGACAATTATCATGAACAAGGAAATATAATAATAACCATTTTATTATTGCCTCTAGGGCATATTTCCAACAAGGTCTCCAGCGAAGCCGCCTGGACGAGGACCTCCATGGAGAGGTTTCGGAGAACGTAGGCAACGATTTGTTGATCCTGGACTAGCTAGGGGCATAGGCAGGGTTCGGCATCTCCTGATCCTTGCCATCTTTATCCTTGGCGATGATGGTCTTGGGAGGCGCCGCTATGGTTTTGTCGACGTAGCCATACAGGTCGGCGCCAAGTATTTGGGATGAGTAAATGGCACTGGCGGTCCGAGAACTTGCGCTGCGGGTGCACTTAAGTCACGGTACTTGTAAACTGGAAAACGCGTCATAGAACTTGCATTGCGGGTGCAGATAGGTCACATATGCCATCTGAACCGGCCAGCTGTCCTATTTTCGAGAAAAACCCGTCATGGAACTTGTGTTGCGGGTGCAGATAGGTCACATTTCAAAATTTTCGTTCCTGGACATTTTTTTAAAGTCACGAATCACAAATATTTTTAATAAATTTTTTTTATCGTCCGAGAACTTTTTTTTAAAGTCGCGAATCACAAACATTTTTTTAAATGTTCACCACTTAAAACAAATGTTCGCAAATCACAAATATTTTTCAAATTTATCATTCGCGAACATTTTTTAAAGTCGTGAACAAATATTTTTCAAATTAATCGTTCATGAACATTTTCAAATTTATTGTTCGCAAACATTTTCAAAATTTTCATTCGTGGACATTTATTAAAAGTCACGAATCACAAATATTTTTTAATTTAACGTTCGCGAACTTTTTTTAAAGTCGCGAATCACAAACAATTTTTTTAATGTTCACAACTTAAAAAAATGTTCGCGAACCAAAAATATTTTTTAAATTTTCATTCTCAAATTTTTTGAAAGTCGTGGACAAATAGTTTTCAAATTAATCATTCACCACATTTTCGAATTTATCATTCGCAAGCATTTTCAAATTTTTTTTCGTGGACATTTTTTTAAAGTCACGAATCATAAATATTTTTTAATTTATCGTTCGCGAACTTTTTTTAAAGTCGTGAATCACAATTTTTTTAATGTTCACAACTTCAGAAAAATGTTCACGAATCAAAAATATTTTTCAAATTTATCGTTCTCGATCTTTTTTTAATGCCGTGAATAAATAGTTTTCAAATTAATCATTCACGAACATTTTTAAATTTATCGTTCAAAAACATTTTCAAAATTTTCGTTCCTGGAAATTTTTTAAAAGTCACTAATCACAAATAATTTTAATAAATATTTTTAATTTATCGTTCGCGAACATTTTTTTTAAGTCGCGGATCACGAATATATTTTTTGAAACGTTCGCAAACATTTTTTTAAAGTCGTGAACAAATAGTTTTCAAATTTATCGTTCACGAACATTTTTTTAAAGTCACGAATCACACATATTTTTAAAGTCGTGAACAAATTTATCGCGCTTGACCGTTAGAGGGTGAAAAGCGGGCAGCTGGCCGGTTCAGATGACCTGTGTGACCTATCTACACCCGTAATGCAAGTTCTATGACGGGTTTTTCCGGTTTGCAAGTACCGTGACTTAAGTGCACCCGCAACGCAAGTTCTCGGACCGCCGGTTCCATTTACTCATTTGGGATCGGGCTTGAGCTCGCCAAAGGACATAGTTCGTCTTGGTGAGAGGCTCGGAGATGTTGTAGTTTAGGCCGGAGGAGGACATGGTTGCGGTGGAGTTGATCGATGGAGGTGGATGGGGATGATCGATGGAGGTAGATGAGCTAGATGCGATGGAAAAGACATGCTCTCTATACCATGTAAACTATTGTCGAAGCGTCTCAACCCTCCAGAGGAGAGCCCGCTGCGTATATATTGATTGTGACGAGACAAACCTCTCGGAGGCTGTTACATGACGTGAGAAAGAAACAGAACAAGAGATAAAATCTTAAATAGAAGACATCTCTACCTATTCCTAGACAAGACTTGTAGGAGAGGGAAAGGAGGAGGCGTGACAACAAGTCACGTTACAATATGAAGTCACGTTACAATGTTTAACAAGTTGATCAGATTATAGCCTGCCATACTAGCTGCTAGCAGACGGCTCAACAAACCCGATTGGTTTGCCTTCCGCAAACCGCCAACGGGCGCAAAGTCATGGGAGGGTATGCGCTTTAGTTTGGGCAAAATGAGCTTGTGGTAAGGAGTGTGTTTTAAACAGGAGGAAAGTTTCAGTTTGAGAAAGGCCTGGTGTCTTGCCGGTTAGCATCACAGGTTAGTGTGCTAGCCGGCACAGGTTCAAGCCTCACCTCTACCAATTAAATTTGAGCATTCCTATGCTCAACTCAGTTTTTATGTGCTTCTATCTATGGCGTGTGGAGGCACGGGCATCCGTGGACTCTGGTCTCTGGGTGCTCCCAATGGGAGATAGCATGAGTTATGTCTAATCGATATGAATGGCAGTCTAGACAATTAATTAGATGCCAATAGCATTGGTAAAGCTTGAGGCGTCATGTAATCCTATTATCATTTGATTTTTTCTGGCCTCACCCTATACCTGGTTTGTACATGTTATCCTCTGAGATGTTTGGATCCTAAAACTTTGAATTAATATAAGGTTGCGTGCATCAATCGATTCAAAGGTCAGGGTTCTATTTTCTTCTTCTTCAAAACATCAAAAAGACATTCCTCAAATTCTATTCAATGGACAAAGTCCACCAACCATTTGCGTCCCTCAAAGACCTCCAACAAACCATGTGGTGGTCCCTCTTCCAACTCCCTCCCAAAATAATTTAGCCCTCAAAGAATCCACGTTCTCGAAACAGGCTCTCGTCCCGCTTTATATATAAAGCACCGAACCAAAGACATAGTACATGGCCAATCGATACAAAGTGGTGAGGTACCTCTCTTACAAAGTAGATCTTAGGATACTCGGACAATGTACAATGTAGGTGACTACACTACCGACAGAGAAAACAAGACAATATGAGCACAACGCGACGCTACTCCCTAGGACACCTAACCTCCTCGACAACGCCGTCAAGAGGGAACACGGTGCAAAGCATCATCGCTTCCTAGCCACATTGGACTAGGGTCTTCACCCGGAACTCTGGCGCATACAGTAGATCCACAACGACGCCTTCAAGAAGATAGCAGTGCCCCCGAGCGTCGCTGTCGCCGGTGAAAATGCGCAAACCTTTCGCTCGGCACCTCATCCGTGTCACCATGATGCCCCTAGGGCAAGCACGACATGCTCAGACCCCCCCCCCCCAGATCCAGATCTGGGCGACGCCAAACAGAGAACGCGCCCGAGCCACCAATCGCTACCCCTCTCGTCGCCCACACAACCAAGATGGAAGACACCACCACCGTCATGAGGCCCTTCAGAGAGCCAACCATGCGGACCGCCATCTGGACCTGCCGCCCTAGCATCCATGTCCGAGACACACCCACCGCCAACAACATGAAGTACCAACCACAGAAGGAAAAGTAAAAGACCGCTCGTTTCACGACTAGCCCGGCATCAGGCACGGTGTCTGGGATGACGCCACTACCGTTGGGGGCCCATCCATGTGTCTCTAGTCAGTCCTGGTGGACCGGTGGTGACACAACTCCGTGACTCCCGACGGTCACCGAGCACCCTCACACGACGCCATGTCCGTGGCCCTTGACGTCGTGCTGCCCAACATTGGAGTGATGCCTCGACCACCACATTCACCCACCGCACTTGCAGATAGAGGAACCCCACCACCCATGGCCACCACCCGGATGGAGCCCAATGTCACCTACTCAGAGCCTCAACTCCAACTCCCCTCAGGCCCCGAACAGATACACCCGAGCGAGAGTCTCTAGTTCAGCTCAGAGACTTGAGCCGCAGGATCCCTTATTTCTTTTCTTTATCATCGATCGAAAAAGCCAGCTGGGACCCGCTCCTGTGAGGTGCACGAGCGGGGAGAGGCCGTCAGTGTCCGAGCTAAAGCGACCGCGGTGCGTGCAGAGTGGGCCAAGCAGGGGCGGCGGCGTCCGAAGAGTCGGTGCCCGACACAGCGTCGAACACGCTCCAGAAGCAGCATGTATGGGTGGTTGGTGGGGGAGAGAGAGAGAAAAAGGGAGATAGAGAGCAATGGGAGGTGGGTGGGTGGCAAGTCAGTGGCGGCGCTGGGGTCTTCCTGGGAATTCCACGGAATACCCAAGATTTCAGCCCATAAAAAATTGAGTACACATGTTATATACTTTCTGAAGCCCGCAAACTCAAGTCTGAACTCTGAAGCCCATCCAAAGCCACGCACCAAACCAGACATGTCGTCTGGAGGTGAGGTAGTCGAGAAGCAGCAGGTCGCACTGATTCTTCCTCCCACGATTCCCAAACCCCAAATCCCCAACCTAGCTTTAGTTGATGGCAGCGGCGGCTAGCGATTCCAGTTCGACGGGTGACGGCCGACCCTCTCCCTCTCCTCCCCAGCTCACCTCCGGGCTCCGGCCTTCTCCTCCAACAGTCCGTCTCCGCACTACAAGAAATATGTCAACTTGTGACCTTCTGTCAGTGACCCTGGAACAATTGGTCATAAATCTACGACCATTTGAGACCAATTAGTCAAAAGCTGTTCGGGGGGTTCCAAACCCTAAACTATATCGACCATTTTGGTCAGAAAGGTCGTAATTTCCTTACACGAAATAGTCATAAAGCAGACAGCACTAGTCCGCTGCCTTATTTCTAGCTGATCACGACCAATATAGATGGTCATAACCTTGTAAATTGTGGTGGATTGCTATGACTAGGCACCACCTCATCAGTTTTGCCTATGTGTCATGTCCATGTGTCAATTTTTGCCCTAGGTTGTGAAGCAACCTATATTTCTGTCATTCTCAAAATTCCCAAAAAAATCTCATAAATTCTTTGGGTCATATATTCTTCAAATATGTAAACATCCTTCCTTGCCTAGTTCAAAATTAATTCAAAAATATTCATTTTCCTATTCTGTTCACAACAACACTTTGTGAAGTGCTATTTATATATTCTTTATTGCCCTCAAAATTTTTGGGCACTCTTTCCTACCCAAATCATTGCCTCATGACAAAATTCAGCTCCATTTTCCCAGTAAATCTTCCTCGGCAAATTTCCAAAGTTTTTGTCCACCTAGAAGCATTCTGAAGGAAGTACAATTTTTATATATCCAAATGACATGAAATTTATACAGTTCCTTCATATGCCAAAATTGTCACCCTCCTCCAAATTGCATCTCAGTCAAATCATCTATGTGAGCCCAGGTTCAATTTATATTTTATGGCCAGATTGGCAATTGTAAAGAAAGTGTTATCTAGACCCCTCCTATTACCCTCAAACTTTTTGGGCACTCTTTCATACCCAAATCATTGCCACGTGATAATATTCAGCTCCATTTTCCTGGTAAATGTTTCTCAGAAAATTTCCAAAGTTTCTATCTCGAGAGAAGCTTTGTGAAGTAAGTACTAGCTAGGCTTACCCAAATTATCTGAAAATTTACCGGGGGATGACCATACCTATGTAACTTACCTACACCAAATTTGAGCTCATTTCATTTATCCAATTTCTCTCGCTAATTTTCCAAAGTTTCTGTCCAGAGAAGAGCAATGTGAAGGAAGTACCACTTTGGCATGTCCAAATGGTATCAATTTTCTACAGTGCTTTCCTATGCCCAAATAACCATCCTCCACCAAATTCCAGCTCAATCCATTCGTTATTTTGAGCCCAACTTCAACATTCATGTTTTTGTCCAGTGTGGTACTTTGCAAATTAAGTACCACCTAGGCTCCTCCTTTTGAGCTGAAAATTTGTGAAGACAGTCTTCTTAGTAGATGATCATCCTCAGCCAAAACTCACTCCCATTGGCCATGTGCATTTCCCGTACCGCTAATCAAACACTTGGCTGCTAATTCATGTTTGAGCATAGTTCGGGCTCCTCATGAGAATCTTATGTTGTAATTTTCTTCCTAGCACCTACCTGGGGAGTGACCAGCCCACTAGACATGCCTAGGCCACCCAGAACGCATGGGAACGCCACGGTCACGCGGTGACCACGCGGCGGGCATGCGAGTTTACGCGCTCTAGAGTTGGGGCCCTCGGCCACCGTCCAAACCTCGATGTATCGCCACCAAACCATGTATTTTAGATTAAATAGATACTTATGTAACTAGAAATGATTTTTGGAAAAATAAAGAGCAAACTATAAGGCAGCTGCAGTTCAAATTTGACCCATTTCCTATTGAATCAGTGGAAATTTGTCTTTTTCACGAGAGGTGGATCAAATTTTTTTACACCCAACCATTGTCCAATTTTTCAACAAATATATGGTAGGTCCTTCAAAAAAAACTCATTTTGGGCACTCAGAAAATGGAAAATGGTTTTTTCGTCCAAAGAAAATAAAAACTTCCTTAGGCAACATTGCTTTCCATTCCAATATGCACCCTTGTGCATAATATGAGATCATTTGAACAAACTATGCCATTAATGTGGCCATAAGATTGATCATTTGGCTTGAAAGCCATTGATCTCCACACATAATAGCTCGTTTCTGAGAACACTTTTTTAAAATAATTATCGTATTACAAGTTTATTATTTTTCCTGGTAACTTGGCCACATATAATGACACAATGCAAAGGTTTTCCAATTTTTTTTTAATCTTTTATGCCCGTTTCAAAATGCGGTCAAAACGGCGGACTTGACCTTTCCTAGCTAGTGGTTGAATCTTGGAAAAAATTTGGTGTTTCTCTGATTAAATAGATACCTTTGTACCTAAAATGATTTTTGGGAAAAATAAAGAGCAAACTATGAGGCAGCTATAGTTCAAATTTGACGCGCTTCCAGCTGAATCGGCAGAAATTTGTCTTTTTCACGAGAGGTGGATCAAAGCTTATGACACCCAACCATTTGGTCAATTGTACATTAAATATGGCCTAGTGTTTTAGAAAATTGATTTGGTCCAATTTTGCAACAATTATTTGGTAGGTCGTTCACAAAAAAAAACTCATCTTGGGCACTCGGAAAATGGAAAATGATTTTTTTGTCTAAAGAAAATTAGCGAGAGAAATTAACATTTTGCATAGATTGACATTTTGAATAGATTGTAACATTGCTTGATTGCTTATATCTTCCTTCTGAACCTGCAATTACACACACACACACACACACACACACACACACACACACACACACACACACACACACACACACACACACACATATATATATATATATATATATATATACAGTGTTGTATTATGCTTATGCTACTGGTATCACCAGTGTTTCCTCTTGCTTTTTTAGGGTGGTTCCTCTTGTTTTTTAGGGTGCAGCAATAGATGGTTATTTGACCGAAACAAAATTTAGTGAGTACAATTGCTTATTTGATAGAACAAAAATGTCAGAAAAAAAAACCAATTAATGTTTATGTGCTATGTGCTATGCTTTGCAGCTGCCGACCTCTTCCTGTGGAGGAACAAGATCTCTGCCGGGGTGCTCGCGGGCGCCACCGCCATCTGGCTGCTGTTTGAGGTGTTGTAGTACCACCTCCTCATGCTTCATGGCTACTACAGTACTTGTGTTGATGCCAAAATTAGCAAGCCGTTTTGCTCTGTTTCTGAAATATTTGCCAGCTGATCCGCCAAATGGTCTCTGCTAAATTCTGTTCATTAAGTGGTCTTCTTGATATTTAGCAATCTTGATGCCTCATATAACTACTTGTTGAACTAGGGAATTGATTGGACCACTTGATCAATGGCTTTCTTAACAGTCAAGTTTCAGCATGTTTCTTGTTTGCACCCTTTGTTGTAGCTGACAATGAGAAGATGCAGATTTTTCTCCGTGCTGGCTTGCAAGCTGCACCTGAAATGTGGAATACCTTGGAGCACTGCTTACTAAATTAGTTGCTTGCTCGATGCATCATATCCAACTTCTCCATGAAGTATTCTATTATAGTAATTCAGTTTTCTTCATGCATCTATCTATTGGTGGTGACTATGCTGTATACGAGATCCTACACCCGAGAGGATGTGGTGGAGCTCCAGTGTAGAGCTACTCATTTGATTCATTTGAAAAGATGAGTAATTCTTTTTCATTAACAGAAACTTCTCATCTCTTTTCTTCTATTTTCCTCTCTTCTCTTCTCTTTGCTGCTGTTAAGTTAGGACTTGCCGATGATGATTGTTGTTGTTAGAAATCATGATTGCTTAGTTTAGTGTAGGACTTGTTGTTGTTGCTGTCATATCCATACTATATTTTCCAAAGTTCGATAGCATGTCGTCCTTAGGATAAGTTGTTGATCAAAGAAATGGACTAAATCAAAGCATTCCCAGGAGTTGATGTTGTTCTAATTGACCTGCTGCTGTTGTCAAACTGCTGTTGTCATTAACCTGTTGTTGCTGCTATTGTAGGAGAAGAAGGAGCACGCCTAGGAGAAGAAGGAGCAAGCCCAGGAGAAAAAGAACGAGTAGGAGAAGGCACTGGATTGCTGCTGTTGGAGTGTTGAGGACCTGGGATCTGTGACGGCCCTGCACCGGCTCCCGCCCGCGGATGTCGCGCGTGCGGCCTACGTCTGCCGCCTTTGGCGCAACGTCGCCTTCGACCGCGTCGTGCTGGAGGCCGCCTTCCGCGCGCCCTGGGGCGTGCGCCGCGTCCTCGGCGACCCGGCCACCAGGGCCTTCTGGCGCGCCGCCTCCCTCGCCCGATTCGCGCTCTCGCGCGCCCTCCGTCGCGGTGTCACCGTCCCCGACATCGCGCTCAAGTATTCTGTCCAGGTATCATCTGTCTAATCCTTCCTTCCCGTCTGAAGCTCAAGTATTCTAGCACATTCTTTGCTGTGATGAAGTGCGACTCATATCCAGTTATTTGCTCACATTATTATTTGGTTATGCCATGCTGCTGCCATTGTTTTCTTAAGCATGATTTGCTCCAACCTGGCATTGTGTTGTACTACTAGTACGTACTTCAATTGCATGCATGCATGTTTCCTGTTCCCTGAACTGTTTGACTACCTGTAATGCATACGGCTTGTTTCTTGCTGCTCCCTTACCTGTTGTACTGTTCATCTGTTGTGTTAACTTGCACTGTGCTGGTACTTGATCATTTGCAAAATATATCTCAGTTTTCACTGTTATGAGAATGTTATATGCATGGTTTCATGTTAAGTCTAAAGTTCTGTAGCAAATTTTCATCGTTATGAGAATTTTATATTCCCGGATTCACTTGATTATGTTTCTAACTTTTCATAATTTATTATTTTTAGATGTTGGCTTTCATTCTTCAAAAGTTGGGTGTACATAAGCTCTAGGAAGAAGAATCCGGAAGAAAAACCACACCGAACAATGCGTTTTAGCTCACTGGATATAGTTATGTGTGAAGCTAGTTATGTGTATATTTAGTTGTATTTTATAGCTGAATACCCGAATTGTACTATGCTTGGCTGTTGTATGAAATATTATGCCTTATTGGCTCTTTTTGAATCAAATTATCTATTTGCATAAATATAGAACTGACCTGTGGTACCCAAACAGCAAACCTGGTAATTGGTTCCCATTTAACTAGCGAGACCTACTTTAAAATGGAAAAGAAACAAAAAAACTGGCAAATGGGCTGGAAAAAGGCGTGGCCCAAAAAATGTGGACAATAAAAGGTTGTGGCCCAAAACATAAAATTCTATTGGGCTTGGCCCATGTCGCCTACCAAACTTGAAACAAAAAAAACAATAAATAGGTTGGATTAATGGGCTTGGCCCATATAGACACCGAAATGGACCGGGCTGATTCTTATCAACGACCTTTTCATTTGGTCGCCATTTTGCCACGTCGGATCTGACATGGCCTGGGCAGAGAGCTAGCGACCAAAACAGAAGGTCATAGAATCAGCGACCTTTTGTTTCGGTCGTTGCCTTCCACGACCTTCTCACAGAGAAGGTCGTTAATTTTAGTTTACGATCGTCAGCTTTTGACCATCTGTTTTTGGTCAAAAAAATGTCAGAAATGAAAAACAATGACCTTTCAGTGACCAATAGTGATGGTCGTAAGTTGACATATTTCTTGTAGTGCCGGCCTCCCCTGCACGCGCCCTCCACGGCCGACGGCTCCACCTCCGGTAGTCCGGCCTCCGTCGCAGTCAGGCACCACCTCCATCAGGCAGTACTGCATCCAGCGGACAGTGGTCCAGTCATCCGCCATCCATCTACACTACAGTCTACAGGTACCAGCCACCAATGTAATTTCTCTTGCTTGTAATTTTTTTTGTACATTGGCACTGCCACTGATTGCTAGGAGTAGAAGCCATTGATTGCTTGTAAATTGTAATTGTTTCTCCAATGTCTGTCAATCCATGCCACATTGCATTGTCACTGCCACTGATTTCTACTTTTTTATGTGATTGTGATGTAGAGGAAGAAGAAGAATGTTAGCATATTTGAATTATGGGACAAATCTTCAAAGGCAAGGTAAAACTGAACTACTTACTTGTATGATAGCATTCAGTCCATGATCAAGAGAAGTTGGTTAGGCTTGCTAGAAAGTTTTATGCTAAGGAATTCACAAATGACTAATTGTCATACTTCCATGGCAATTAAGCATGTACATTTCTCATGTGTGTATAGATAAAAGGTTTAGTATTGCTTTGGCAAATAAAATTACAAGAATACCCAGGAGCAAATTCCTGGCTCCGCCACTGTAGCAAGCGGGTCTGGCCCGGACCCAGGTGGACTCAGAGGGTGCAGAAAGTGTCCCTTTGTGTCCGTTTCGGATGGAAATCCGGCCCAAATTTGATCTGAAAATGGGGTGAGACGAACACAAAATGAATGAAATTATGGGATGCGAGTGCGCGGGTCTAGAAATATGTTTGTTTGCTCCGATTTGGGATCACCCGTTGGAGTTGGTACGACATTCCCTACTTGGTGCGCTTAAGCGCCCTTTAATGTACGTTCTGCAAACCAGCGCCCAGTATCCTTCCCCCTTGGGCAGGCACATTTATTTTTTTTGTCAAAACAAGAGAAAAGGGTGTGTCATGAGAGCATCTACAACCGGACTTTACAAATTCGGCCCCTCAAATGCCAGCTGACACGATCGGACGCGTCCGCGAATAGTGACAGGTCACGCCTCATATTAGCCACTCTGCATCTGCCTCTCTCATATTTCAACCCCTAAATCCATACAAAGCATGCAAAAGAAATCATATGTGCTACATACTATGTACTACCCTAACTACTCTTCGCCGTCGGAGATGTCCACGGCAACGTTGCCAGGCGCCGGCTGGATGGGTGGATAGGAGCTCCGGCTCATCCTCCTCCCGCTCGACCTCATCCATGTAGGCGAGCATCTCCGCCTCCTCCGTGGCCTGCTGCTCCACCATCTCCTACCGATGACGGCGGTTGGCCTCCGCGGCCGACTCCGACCGGAGGGAATCGAGGATGGCCTGTTGCTCCGCATGTAGATCTGCGTCGCCAGCGTCCCCCACATCCTCCTCCTCCTCCGACTCATCCTCATCCTCCTCGTCCTCCTCATCCTCCACCACCACCTCCTCCAAGTCCTCCTCCAGAACCACTGTATCCGGAGGTAGCCCCGGCTTCGCGCCTAGCCCGGATTTGCTCAGGAGCTCGAGCCAGCGCTCCGGCATCAGAAGTCGCTCGCTCCTCACCCGGCGGCGTGGGGGTATGGCTACTAGGCAAACGGCTGGAGTGGAAAGTCGCAGCAACGGCGGACAGGCGGAGGAAAATGTGGATGAATGGAAGGGTTTTGGTGCCGTCGATTGACTTAAATAGCCGGGCTAGGCACTACACGGCCTGCCGTAGCTGGGCCACGCGGCGTGACCTGCCCGACGAAGGAGACGAGCTTCGGACCGTCGAGTTTCAGGGCATTTCTGGCCGGGACCCCTTCGTCAGTCCTACGTGGCGGGTGTGCCTCAGCACCCCCATATCCACCCCATATTTGGGCTGCATATGAGGGGTGCCGGTTAGGCCGAGTGTTTGAGGCCCGTTTGAGGCGTCTATCTAGGTCGAAAAATCATGACCGGTCAATGACTAGGCGGTCCGCCCGAGTGTTTAAGGAGGGTTAGGGACGCCCAACTGTAGATGCTCTGATCGAATCGAACTTGGCACCTCACTATTCACATAGCGCGCTTCAACCACTCGGATAGATTACCACCTCTAACTACAAACTTTGTTTTCCAGGTTCTATTATTTCTCCAGTTCACGAAGCCCCTGGTTTTGGAAGCATCCCAATCTGGTTTTTATCTTTTTTTTTGGAATTTTTTAGGTTTTCCATTTTCTTTTTACATTTTATTTTTCTTTTGCAAATACTTGAACTTTTTTGAATTTGGTTTTAAAATTAAAAAATTGTTTTCCAAATTCATGAACTCTTATAAAATTGGTTAAATTTTTTAAATGTAAGAACTTTTTTTAATATCGATGATTTTTTTTCCAAATTGGTAAAACCAATTACAAAATCGGTGAATTTTTATAAAATCAATGAACTCTAAAAAAAACATGAACTTTATTCCAAAATAGACGAGCTTTTTTCCAAAATCAATGAACTTTTTCAAATTAGTGTACTTATCTTCAATATAGATGAATTTTCTTTCAAAATCGATGAACTTTTCTCAAATTAGTGCACTTTTCTTCAAAATCGATAAACATTTTTCATAATTATTGAACTTTTTTTAAATTCATGAACCGTTTTTTTAGTTCCATGATTGTCTTCAAATTTTGATGAATTTTTTTAAATTGATGAACTTTCTTCAAATTCAGTGAACTCTTTCAAACTTTCTACCATGCTAGTCACTTTTTTATTGCAAAAATATGATTTTGTTTAAGTACGATGTCTTTTTCAAATGGTTTACATGGGTACATAATACGTGTATGTTAATGTTATACGAAAAGAGGCATTACATAGCGTTGCTTTCGGAATGTGTACAACTAAGTGGTGCAGTGGTTGTTGTGCTGAGACTACCACGGTTAAACATACGGGTTCCAATCTCACGTCTCGCATATTGATTCCCGGAAAAAAAAGATCTTTTGGCGTCTGATTTTTGAGGTGCGTGCTGAGCCGGCCCGCTAGGCTGCGCGCGTCAGCGCCAGGAGCGCTAATTGTCGCTGAAAGCGCCGAGTAGGAGCTCCGGCGAAATAGCTAATTAAGGAGTACTCCTTACAAAGATTACTCTCACATTTTAGATTATGACAAGCGGTGTGCTGCATTTGTGCCACCTGTCGTAATTTGAGAGTTTTTTCTTTTTTCATAGATTCGTATATTCAAAACATTTTATCTCTTAAACTGTGCGTCCAAATTTTAAAAGGTTTTCACTGTTAGATTTCTCGCATCGAGATCTTCAAAATTAGATCCCATGTGGATAGGTTTTGATGAACTTTTTTTCATGAAAAAGGGTGAAAAACCGAACCGGGAGCATGGTTTTTTTCATTTCCGAAAAAGGCACAGCCATGCATGCCTCTCAAACAGAAAACACATTTTTCATTTCTCACGAAAAAAAATATAGAAAACACATTTTTTTCGGTTTCTGAGATGCAAAACCGTGCCTCTCACGAAAGCAAAATCATGCCTCTCATGAAAGCTAAGGAGAAAAACCAAAAAATCGAAAAAAACGCGTGCGGAAAAATAAACAAACAAATCCGGAGGGAGCATCCAAAGCGCGACACGTGACAGCGACTGAGAGCGCGCCACACCCGCAAGTGATCATTGTGAGGCTTCCGAAAGAGCGCTCGTCAACTAGTTGCTCTCGAGCTCCCGACCTGCGCTACCCACGGGCGCAGCTGTGGCCACAAAAAATGTTTATATGATGCACGGCCCATTTTTGTGGCCCAGGTTAGATGTTGGATGTAGTGAGGGTAGAGCGCTACGTTGGTTCATAGGAGGATCAGCGCATCCA
Organism: Triticum aestivum; assembly: GCF_018294505.1. Taxonomy (NCBI): domain Eukaryota; kingdom Viridiplantae; phylum Streptophyta; class Magnoliopsida; order Poales; family Poaceae; genus Triticum; species Triticum aestivum. The sequence continues at coordinate 54,928,058 of NC_057814.1, read as the reverse complement.
CTCATCAAACAAAAAAGGAGGATCAGCGCGTGACGAGGGAGGAGCAGTGCTTCGTTGACCCATCCCCGTTCCTCAGGACAGGTCGCTCCCCATGGTGACTGCTGCCACTTCCCAGGTCTTCCTCCTCCTCTCAACTGCTCCTCCCCCATTCCACTCCACTAGTCCCCTGCTACTCCCCTGACCCCCTGAGCAATTGCTCGAGTCCCCTCCCAATCTAGTCCCCAAATCCCGATCTCCTTACCCAGATCCTTTCTGAAATCAAGCAGTCGCAAGTCAGTATAAGTGGATCTGCAGGCTGTAGCTGCACATTCGTGAGGGGTGTCCATTTAGTTTTTGCAAGCTGCAAGCTGGGAGCAACCATTCGAAAAGCTACTGTAACAGGTATGTATGTCATATGTGGATTTAAGTTTTTTGCAATTCTATCTTGATATTTATAAATTGCAGACCACCTTTAATTCTTTATTTTAGAAGATTGCGTCCGACTGACACTGTGAAACAAGCGAGTTGGATCTAAGGTGCTGCTTCATTAATCCTTCTTTTCAGAGCGTCGATTGACGACGCAAATTTAGCTGTTCGTTGTCAGTTCATTGGACGACCTGACCTCCACGCAGAATTGCCAGGGCGAGCACGGGGGCCATGGAGGGTGCTCTGGTGAGTGTGGCGACGGGGACCCTGAAACCCGTCCTGGGGAAGCTGGCCTCTCTGATGGGCGACGAGTACAAGCGTCTCAAGGGGGTGCGCGGCGAGATCAAGTTTCTGACCGATGAGCTTACCGCAATGCATGCCTTTCTCCTGAACATGTCAGAGGAGGAGGATCCTGATGTGCAGGATAAAGTTTGGATGAATGAGGTGCGCGAGCTGTCCTACGGCATGGAGGACTCCATCGATGACTTCATGAAACATGTAGATGACAACGACACAAAGCCAGGTAGCTTCACGGAGAGGATCAAGAACTTGTTGGGGAAGATGAAGACTCGCCATCGGATTGCAAACGAGATCCAAGATTTGAAGAAACGTATCATTGAGGTGGGCGAGAGGACTGCAAGGTACACAACTCGTGATGCCTTGTCCAAAACCGTCAATGTGACCGTTGACCCTAGAGCTCTTGCAATCTTTGAGCATGCCTCAATGCTCGTCGGAATTGATGAACCGAAGGCAACGCTAATCAAACTCTTGACTGAAGAGGACGGATGTGCATCAACACAATATCAACAAGTGAAGATGGTCTCTGTCGTTGGATCTGCAGGAATGGGCAAGACAACTCTTGCAAACCAAGTGTATCAAGAGCTCAAAGGCAAACTCAAGTGTCGGGCTTTCGTGTCAGTGTCACGCAATCCAGACATCATGAATATTCTCAGAACTATTTATGGTGAAGTTAGCGGGAAACCTTATACTGACACAGAAGCAGGGAGTGTACAACAACTCCTCGCCATTATCTCCAACTTCCTTGCAGACAAGAGGTACTATCTCTACTCCTTTTTGCTTCTCGCCCTCAAATGTATACAATAAGTTATCTAGATATGTCTCATGAAAATTATATATGTAAAATAGTCACCAGAACAGTTTTCTTGGTATAATTATATTTTAATTTTGAATATTCTGCAAGAAAATGTAATGGTTAGATGTTTGTATTGTTGATGTTCAAACAACAAGTAAGATAGAATGGTGAGACCTTGTGATTATATCAACAACCAATCCTAAGAACCCTTCCCTTAATTGAATGATTTCCATGACATAGCCACTCAATTTTTAATCACGTGATCTTTGCATTTGCATGCACGCACAGGGATTCTTGGTTCAGGTCAGTGACACTATTTGATCATCATGTCCTGATCATGCATCTCCTGAACATATATACTAAAAAACACTGATATGGGGATACATAGTCTCCCATAAGCTGTCGTTTGTATTATAATTCCCATGAGCCCCAGTTGAGTATTAATATGCCTTTTTCATTATATCCAAAACATGGGGCACTCCATTTCGAGTCACCCTATGACACATACGATTTTTCGATCGTCATGTCTTGATCCATGCATCTTTTCAACATATATTCTCTCTGGTCTCTAGAAGTTGTTTTACATATAGATAGAGTCAACTTTCAAAACTCTGACTACCAAAATATCTTTTAAATTATTTAGATTACAAACTTGAAATTCATTTGTGCATTAGTCCAAAAAATGCTTTCATAATTTGTAAATTTTAAGTTCAGTTAATATATTAGAATATAGAGGGCAATGTTGTATTTTGGATAATGTGCCAATGCTAAAATTGGTGGCTTTTCGCAAATAAAAAAAGGTAATATAAAATAATTTTCCCGTCTTAATAGTGTACGCTCTTATATCGTTTTGAGGTTCCCTAGAGTTCTCAAAATGTTATAAAACAAGTTCATGAATGTCGTGTGTGATAGAACATGTGAACCTGCAAACATTCTTTTAAAATATGTCCATTTGTGGCCTGCAAAACAAATTCCTGCCTTATGACACCAAAATTTTCATTGTTTTTGTGTAAGATATAAATGGTCATATTTTTAGATAAATTTTTGCAGGTTCACATGTTATGGCATACACAACGTTTGTGATTTTTTGTTAGCTTCTAATTTTTTAGTGTAGCTCAAAAGAAGATCAGAGCTTGCGCTCTTGAGAGTAAAAAGGAGCAATATCATGGTTATTATCTCTATGCTCTGTGCAATTAATGTATCAAATCAGCTTCTATTATCGTAAATTGAGTTTGTAATTAATGTCATTTTAACACCCGTGTCAGCTTTCTCATTTATCCTTTGAATATTGTCAACGAGAAAACAAGTGCTCCTTTCATTTTTCTTTTTCTTTTGGTGCTTGTTCTATACTCTCTCCGTTCCTTTATATAATGTGTATTTGTTTTTTGATAAAATTCCACAATGTAAGGTGCCTTTGTTCTAATTCCTCCTAATTCCGTTCTTAGCCCTATAGGAAAAAGGAGTATAAAAGTCATCCTAATATCTCATAAATCCATGTGCAGCTACTTTATTGTTGTTGACGATATATGGAAGAAGGAAACATGGGATGTTATTAAGTACGCATTCCCCATGACCAGTTGTGGCATAATAATCACCACTACTCGTATGAAAGATGTCGCTAATTCATGTCAGACGTCATTCGGTGGCCATATTTATAACATAAGGCCTCTTGATATTGTTTATTCAAGACAGTTATTTCACGGAAGATTATTTAACTCCGAAGAAAATTGCCCTCCATACCTTAAAGAAGTTTCTGATCAAATCTTGAAAAAATGTGATGGGTTACCTTTGGCGATCATCGCTATATCTGGTTTGTTGGCTAACACAGAAAGAATAGAGGGCCTATGGAACCAAGTGAAAGATTCAATTGGCCGTGCACTTGAAAGAAATTCTAGCGTTGAAGGAATGATGAAGATATTGTCACTTAGTTATTTTGATCTGCCTCCTCATCTGAAGACGTGTCTCTTATATGTGAGTATATTTCCGGAGGATTCTTTTATTGGGAAGAATGATATCATAAGTAGGTGGATAGGTGAAGAATTCATTCACAAAGAAGGCAGATATACATCACATGAGATAGGAGAAAGGTGTTTTAATGAGCTCCTTAATAGGGGTTTGATTCAACCGGGGAAGACAAATGAATATGGTGAGGTAGAGAGTTGCCAAGTTCATGACACAATTCTTGATTTCATCATATCCAAGTCCATAGAAGAGAACTTCGTTACTTTACTAGGTGTTCCAATTCTGACAATTGGGACACAAAGCAAAGTCGTTCGTCGACTCTTTCTACAAGGAATTAATCAAGGAAATTCAACAATACAGCCAGCAGGTTTGGTGTTGTCCCATGTACGATCACTGGGTGTGTTTGGAGGTTTTGTGGAAATCCCTTCTCTGGAGGAATTCAAACATCTGTGTGTTCTCCACTTGAGCCATTGCCAATCATTGGAAGAACATCATCTTGAGAATATAGTGAGGTTGCCCCAGCTAAGGTACCTGAACCTCAAAAATACAGAAATAAGGAAGCTCCCAGAACAAATCGGGCGTTTAGGTTGCCTAGAGTTGTTGGACCTAAGACACACTTGTGTAGAGGAATTGCCTGCATCTATTGTTAATCTCAAAAAATTGACGCATCTTCTTGTTGACTATGGTGTTAAATTTCCTGATGGAATTGAGGAGATGCAAGCATTGGAGACATTGGAAGAGGTCAGGTTCTCCAACCAACCATTTGGCTTCCTGTCCGGCCTTGGCCAACTAAAGAATTTGAGGAATCTGGTTCTTTTCTTTGGTTTCGAAGAGTATTCTGACACTAAGGATGCAAATATGGTTGAAGAGGAGTGCATCAAATCTATCATCTCTTCCCTGTGTAAACTAGGCACCCAGGACCTTCGCTCTCTAACTATTTGGGATTGGAGCAGCCTCTTACAAGAACCTTTGTGCCCGCTTACCCTCGATAGACTTATTAACTTCTCGTTAGGCGCCCCACAGGTTCCGAAATGGGTGAGCTCCCTCAGAAACCTCCAAGAGATACACCTTATAGTGGATGAAGTCAAGCAGGATGATCTCTGCATCCTTGGGGCCTTACCCACTCTGCTCATTCTGCATCTGGAGGAAGAAACAATGTCAAACAAAAAAATCAGAGTCAGTGGTGAAGTTGGGTTCCAATTCTTGAGGATTTTTATTTATGAGGCAAATCCTCACCCGGTAGATCTGATGTTTGCGGCAGGATCCATGCCCAAGCTAGAAAAACTCGTGCTTTCTTTCCGCATAGCAGCTGGCTCTCTGGACTTTGGAATCAAGAACCTCCCCTGCCTCAGTACGGTCAAATGTAGTACAAATGCCGACGATGGCATTTTTGGAGCCATACAGACTGCCGTGGAGAGAGCAGCCAGCACACACCCCAATCACCCTAGTTTACTCTTTCGGAGAGATGTCAAATGTAGTACAAACAAGGCTCCATACTTCTCTCCTTTATGATACGCCAGTACACTGTACTCTCTCTGTTGGATAATGTATTATCTATGACATCCATGTTTTTCATATTTTACATATGACGACATGTGGAGTCCGTGTGATACAATATTGTTGAATTTGTGCTTGAATAAAACATTTTCATATGGTTGTGATTCCCTGAGTATGAACAAAGCTTTCTACAGGAAGTTTATGGTAAAAGCTCAACTTGGAAAAATATGGACACACCTTGCATGATTCAGCCGACAGAGTGCTGTCTTGTCTTACCAAAAGTTACTAGCTTATTAAGCTGCTGTTTCTCCATGATTGGCTCCTTTTTTTTCCCATCACATTTATGCAGTAAAATGTTATGCATTTCTCTTTTTACAAAATCCAATTTGTCCGTAGATAGAGAACTGATGATAGTATGTGAGCTAGGTCATACAATCCTGACTGGTCTTAGTTAAATTAGCTAGTGTACTGCCATTAATTGCTTCTTTGCCTCGGTTTAATATTATTGGGTTACCATTCGTCCTGTTAATTAATTCTCCTGACGTACAACTTAGGATAATATCCTTTTTCATTGGCTCTTTTGTCCTCGTAGTCGTCATTCTTGCTTCAACATGCTCTTTGGCAAGCCAGACATGCACCAAGCAAGCTATTGTGCCACTGGTACAGTTGGACTAAACACTTGATAAGCTCTTCCCATTAGCTCTCACAAATTAAGATGTTGTTATATATGTCTGCTTATGGTTGTTGCAGCTTAATACACGCCTCGTATGTATACATCACTGTCAATTAAATTTTGATCTTGCCGATCATTTGCAGTGGTAACAAGATCAGTACTACTAGCAGATTGGGCACTTGAGTGTTGTAACGATGTTGCTCGTGACCTTGAGACCTGGCCGATTGCTGCATTCAACAATTCCAGTACAGATTATCTACACGATGAAGTAATGGAGCACGCCAGCTCTCCTCTCTCGAGGAGACAAGTAGGCATTGGTACAAAAGTTAACAATCTGGTTCGGTTTAACTGTAGGCACTGTACTGGCGGTACGGAATCTCTTGAGCTTTGTACAGTATCCAAGTTACGTATCATTCAGAAAATGTGTGTTGTTTCTCAATAGGTAATTATTCAACATGGTTTGTGTTGCACCTTAATTTAATTAGCATCAGATTCTCGTAGCTGAAAACTTTTACCGTATAAAACTTATAGTAGCCTTTGCTCATTGTGCTCTAGTCGTTTTCGTTTTCCCTGGAGGTTCTGGTTTGTGGGATTCACAGGGAATAAGGGTCTATGTGTGGAGTCTGTCATTTGGCTTATTGGAAGTGTGTAATGTGGTGCACATCTTCATCCTTGTGGACTTTAGTGTTGTTGATAGGTAGTTGTCCTTTCCAGCTCATGTAGACCGTGCATTGTTTGCAGGTTTCCTTTTCCAATTTCAGTAGTTTGTAATGAAGACATGTGGTTTCTAGCATAGTTTTAAATAGCGGGCTATAGCGGACACTATAGCCTTTTCAGCAGGGTGCCGCTAAATGGTCGTTCTCACAAATAGCCCGCTATAGCCGAAAGTCATGTTCTGCTCCCGAGCTCATTTGAGCTTGGGATGAACAGTAAAATCGAAAAAAAATGAAAAACATTTGAAAAAATTCTGAATTTTTTTGGGTGTAAACATTGACAAAAGTTCTCACTACTTGCAAAATTTCATCCAAAAATAACATTCATACAAGTCGTGGCAAGAAAAATGAAATTAGTACTCCAAAATGTTTTTGGAAATAACATTTTTGGAGCATCAATTTTGTTTTTCTTTGCTGCGACTTCCAAGAATGCTATTTTGTGAGCATTGAGAACTTTTGTCAATGTTTGCACACAAAAAAACTCAGAATTTTAAAAACTTTTTAAAATTGTTTTCGGGGTTACTGTTCACCCGAGCTCATTTGAGTTCGGGCTCAAATACATCACGTCCCCTATTGCCTGCTATGGCCCGCTATACCTGATTTGAAGACCCGCCGCTATTTTCCATAGCCCGCTATTTAAAACGTTGGTTTCTAGTAGTGGCAGCGCCAGGATCAGTGGTAAGACCCAGGCAAACCCCATGCAAACAGTGCAAAAATGCTACAGTGAACGAAAACAAAGCTCACGCCCTAGGCCACCGACTGGGACTAGTCTCCGCCGTTGGTTTCTAGTAAAGGAAATTGGAGAGGAGCTCTTTTTGTAAAAGAAAAAAAAAGAAAAAAAAGAGATCAGATTCTGGTTCTCACTGGACCACTGTGCTGTTTCTTCTTCTTTCTTACCTGAAATTATATATCTTTCTTTTTTTGCTGGGCTCCCGAAATTATCTGAATATTGAGATGAACATATGCAACTACTAATGACTCCACACTGGTGTGGCTGATGTTCGCTGAGCTTGAGCAGGTTAACCTGCCATGCCAACCAGGCCCAGCAGCTAGGTAGACGGTTCAGCAAACTGCAAGCTGATATCAAGGACATGATGTTTACAAAAAAAAAATTGTGGCTTCCAAGAGGAATGTCCATTGCACTGAGGACGAGGTAGCATTCCACGACTCTAGAGCTCCGAGTTAATGAAAAATACATCGAATACCCATCCAGATACTGTGCAACAGCTTATCTGGACAAGACTGCTCATTGTCGCTGCTAAATTGTGGTGCAACAACCCCCAATGCCTCCCAAGCCTATGCCAACCCATTTAGATAAGAAGTGATGGTCAAGTTATTGAATATACATAGATGATCTTCATTCACCATCACTAGAGGAATGAGATCTAAGAGACTTGCAATGGAACTATATTTATCCGTTTGGAATTGCTGATGTGAAGGTGCTTCGAATAGCCTTGCAACTATATTGGTGGTTTTAAATAGCCTTTTCTCTTAAGGTGCTTCGCTAGCTCATTGCAATCATTTATCAGTTTGTGAGGCTGCACTTGTCTCCAATTTCAGCACATGTGGCACTTCTCTTCTAGTCTATTTGATTTGCTATCTTGCCCTTTTATGGTCGAACGATATCTTTACCATGTCATATCCTCACATGCATTTGATACAATTGTACGCATATCAACCTTGGATATTAAAACGAATGAACCATATATTTACTGCTTATATACTCATTTATTGGTATTATTATGCTCACGTGCCAGTGTTATTATCCTCTAGGCCCACCTTCAAGCCGGTTTCTTCATTTGGAGCTTTGCCCTTGGGGCAGCCATGTGTGACCGTTTTTCTGTTGAACTTTATTGTGATCGGATAATGAAATATGAAATAATAAATAAAAGGTTGTGTGCATCACTCGATATAGAGGCCGATGGATATTCCATCTTTGCAAAAAAAAAACCGGAGCTTTGCCGTTTAAATATGGCAGTGTAGTGAATCAATTCAATAGAAATTACAGTAGGTAGGTGACACTTTAGAAACCTTACGGTCGAAGGAAACTAATGATGCCATCCCCTTTTTTCTCCACAAGGATCTATCTATCTATCTATACCTATATACCTATACTAATTACCGACTCCCTAGAGATTATCACATTAATTAGAAATTAGGAGCCGTTAATCTTGTGAGACCTAATTATAACGGTGTAGATCTACCTAATTTTTTTAGGTTAATCTAATCAAAACCTGAGAAAATCTGTGGAGATCTACCTATTTTTTAGGTTAATCTATAATCAAAACCTGAGAAAAAATAATGTGAAATAAACTTTTAACTATCAGATTATGCTAGGAATCATCTCTAGCCATTAGATAGTCCCACGCACCACCCGCAAAAAAAGATAGTCCCACGCACAGACGTCTCCTGTCCGCCTCTCACGCACGTCTCCTCTCCACCTCCGTCTGCTGCCATCTATCTGTCATTGAAGATCTCTATTGGCAACCTCCTCCGTCTGCTGCTATCACCCAGCCCTCTCCCTGGCCCTAATCGGCGCACGTCTCCTCTCCACTTCTCCTTCAGAGTATGCGCACATGTGGAGGCCATCGATTTATCCGTCATGGACGATCTCAATGGCCACTTCGTCTGCCTGCTCCCGTCACCCTGCCCTAATCCGTCCTCTTACCTCCGTCGATGGTGCCGCAGGTTAGCACGGCCTCCTCTGCCTTCTTTCTCCATCATCTCCCTCGCCAATCCTGTTCTAAGCAGTCTCCTGCTTCTGTGATTGATGTCGTCCTTCTCCAGTCACGAGTCTCCGCAGGTTATATGTCTCCTCCTCAGATTTCCCTTCCATTGCAAAAGATAGGAACGCCTTTCCCATACCTTCAGTAGTGGCTTCAATTCAAGTCGCAAAAGTTTCTATAGAACAGGTAAACTTCCCTACTCTATTTTTGATTTTTACTGTTTTTTCAGTAGATAAGATTTGAATCATAAGTTATGATATATGTGCTTCGATGGGATTCATGATATGGATGCTTATATACCTCCATTGAAAAATTTCTTACATGTTCTCCTTGATGTTTCAGTTCAGTTGTCAAAGTTCCATTAGCCCGCAAAACATTCTCTCAGATCTGGAGCCTACTCAAGAATGACGACTCCACCGTTATGTGCTCACCTTCTTGGCTGCCACTTCTCATCAGCTTAATCTTCTGTCACAGACTCATTTCGTCAGGGAGTTCCACACGCCATAGTTCCTCCCTCTCTCCTATCTGATTTGGACTCCCTCACAGATACCACAATCGCTCTCCGATGTGCACATATTAGCCATGGTTTACCCATCGTTTATACCACTCAATACTTGCATACGAAGTTAGCACACCTGCATTGCCATGGGTAGCCAGCCAATGCTTACAACAGTCCATCCTATAAGGTACGCAAGGATCAATAATGTAGTAGGTTTTCATTTTGTGGGTTTTTTATGTTATTCATCCTGTAGTTTCAGACATGGTCTGTAATGAGCACATACAGTCTAGGTTTTCGTTTTGAGGGGATCTTGATCACGTGCATTCATTAGTTTCAGACCTGTCATAGATACTTCGATGGGTAAGATTTGTAGGTGTTATACAGTTCAGTTTGGGCTCAATTAATTAATGGGCAGCAAATAAGATGTTTCTCTATATAGATGGTGCTACTTAGTACGAAATGATATGTTTTGGTTCTACACACACATGCTAGATTATGCAGCACTTTAAGAATTGACTGAAGTTATTTGTTAGTAGTACACAAAATGATCTGTATTTTTGGAACGACCACATGAGCCTCTTTTTATTGACAAGGTTGGCATAATGTCCAGGTCCACTTCTGCAACAATGCCAAAATAACCTATTATTCTTTCTTTATAAATATTTATTGATGCAAACAGATTGTTCCGCCCTATTTATATGAGATGATGGATGAATATATTTCCAAAATTTTCAAACTCACCCTAAACTCTTTCAATTGGTCTACAATTTCCTTTATTCTAAATAAATAGTGCATCCAGGCATTATTGTAAGCTGAACAAAGTATTGGCCTCCACCACATGTACAGATTTCCCGAATGGAAAGGGTCTACGAACATATTGGGTGAATGTGTCAATGCTATTACGTAAACGTATCAATATCACACTTATCATGTTGAACGGTTACTTTCAATAATCTTACAACTATTTTAATATATTATTTATTGTATGCATAAAATATATCTTAAATGATGCAATATATGTGTTTCCTCTTTCTGACAATAAGCGAGTGTATTTGGCTGTTTGCATTATTTGTTCCTATTATTTTGATCTCTAACCCTTAGTTTCTGCAAATCTTTATATCGTAGTGCCTCGCTGTCTTGGGTTGATTTGCCAATCAAGTGCTATTTTTTATTTTAGTTGTGGAATATCACCATGATGGTGCAATGAGAGTTTGTTCCCTATTCACTGCAATATCGGAGGAATGGCAAGACTGCTAGAGAACTATAACGTGTGTTGAGTTGACATAGATAATACATAACTTGGTGTGTCATGTGCACATCCATCGTCGGGTATGTATAATAGTAATCCATCTCATCATGAGATGTTAGTGTTGACAAAATCAAGGCGAAAGATACAAAAGGAAGATTTATGGGTGCATCATTACTACATAATCTTGCTGCATGCTCTTCGTCTCGATATTAAGTATTTCTGTTTTGGCATTACAATCTACTTTACCTTTGAGTTTCTCATTTACTTTTTTTTATCATAAGTTCATGTTGGCATATATTGTTGAAGTTTTCCTTCCACTTAAATATAAAATGTGAAAAATCACATGATAATTTTTTAAAATACCAAATAAGTGATATTGCTTTAACCAATTCATTATTTATATAGCTGGTAACACGTAGCGGTATAGTTGACAGCGTGATACATTCTCATGTAAAAGAGCTTTTTTGTGTACATGGTTTATTGGTACTACTATTCCATCATTTATTGGAAACTCACATGTAGTGCTGGAATGTAAATAACTAGCCCGTGCGAATGCACGGGTTGATGACTAGTACCTCTAATTTATGTCAGAAGATACTACATTCAGATGTGATGTACACTTGTTGGTGGCATTGGGCATTGACAAATGTTGGGCCTTCCCTGCCCCTATTAATACACTTGTGATCTACGCATCAGAATGTTGTCGCCGTACTTACATACACAAGTTAGGGAGATACAAACCTAGCCGGAGAGAAGATAAGAGAAAGAGGAACCCGGCCCGGTGGCAAGATGTATAACAACCCTCCCCCGACGCAGGGCATGTCCTACACTACGAACACACGCGGAGGCGCCACCAGGAGAAGGGATGCCTCTATGCATGGCAAGATACAATCTGCAGTCGTATATATACGGAACTTTTTCTACAACGTGATGTGACAGTTGCACTAAGAACAAGATGTGCACGCACTGAGGCCGTAGCTAACTTTGCAGGCACGATTAGTTAGTAGTAGCGGAGATCGAGGCTAACTAGTTTTGTAATCTTGTTCCTTGGGTCCATGACCTTATGGTTCTCATCGATAGGTGGTGGATTTATTCCAGCCCATCAGATCAGAACACTCGACTAGACCAGGAATCCTCTGTACACAAAGAAAGTCAGGATTCACAATCACAACCAAACCACCCAGAGAAAAACAAAGTCTATGCAAGTGCAGCTATCTTTCTCAGGTGAAAATAAACAAAAGTCGCCCTTATCTAAAACTTCAACACAAAATGACCCAAATCTGAAAATATTTCATGAAATGGCCCTCTTTTGCATGACGCCCGGGCTAGGGCGCCATGCTAGAGAGCATGACGCCCCGGGCTAGGGCGCCATGGTAGCGACATGTAACATGGCGCCCTGGCCTAGGGCGCCATGCCAAATAGCATGACGCCCTAGCCCGGGGTGTCATGCTATCTAGCATGGCGCCTTAGCCCCGGGCGTCATGCAAAAGGGGCCATTTCGTGAAATATTTTCAGATTGGGGTCGTTTTGTGTTCAAGTTTCAGATAAGGGCCAGTTTTGTCCATTTTCACCTTTCCCAGCCTATAAAACAACAACCAATCCCACAACGCAAGCACGGGAGAGGAGAGGAGAGCAGAAAAGAAAGTAAGAACCCCTTGCTAGTTGTTCTTCCATAGTAACGCCATCCTTTACAAAGCCGGCCAAGATGTATGACGCTCCGTCGGCGCAGGAGATGTCCTACATGGACCACGTGCAGAGGCGCCACGAGGAGAAGGGCTGCATCTAGGCATGGTGAGACCAATAACTCCATGATCCACTCGCTTCCTCTCCCTCTTTCTGGGTTTTTCTCTGCTTGTCTTGTCGTTTGAGAAATCTCTCGGCCGTGTGCACCCGTCGATGCAGAGGCTGAGAGAGAGAAAAAACTCTCTGAAATCCTCAGAAAAATATCAAGGCTACTGAATACATGTTGCATTAATCCTTTGTAATTAGCAAGGCTACTGAGACTGACAATCTCACAGGTTTCGTTGGGGACCAAGACAAGTATTGTTATTGTGTGTGCAGGTGTTGATCATTGATCGTAGTCCAAATACTCCTGCTGGTTCAATAAACCTTAAGGTTATCCACTAGAGGGAATTGGTGTTTGCCTACAAACATCTGCACTTGCGGCCCAACAACATCTAGAATAGAGGAAGCACGGTCATGCAGATTGTGCTTCTGCTCGGTCTCTGGATCCGGGATCCTGCACCCAAGGGTAGGGAGGAGCCCATTGGTGATGTAGCTGCCCAGCGTTTGCCCTGTCACCATCGACGCAGTTAGTCTCCTCTTCGCCAGTCGCTGGAGGCGTCAGTGGAAGAGCAGCGACAGCTTTTGCCATTTCGAGCTTCCTTGTCTTGGAGGACATGGTACGAGATTTGGCAGGAAGATTGAGACGTTTCACGTGATTTGGGGTTGTCACAAGCGCGGGCTGCAATTACAGTTGGGATGGCTAGAAGGAGAAGATAGAGGATTAGAATGGATTCACTCTCTCTCCTGCTCGTCAATTTAAAGTTCTGAAAATCCAACCGTCCCGGATATCCTGCTATATGCGTGGGAACAACGTGAAGTCCAAATGGCAACACCGCGCACTTATGTGCGAAACTCGAGGTGTCATCATCGACCCGGCGGTTCACCGGGCGAGTGGTTAGTCGGCCATAGAGCATCTGTCGCACAGTATTCGAGAAGATATAGGTAATGACCGGTCGCTTTTGGGCATTCATTGTGTGTGGGGGGTGGGGTGGTGGGGGGGTGATGTGATAATTCACATAACATTCACCATGACATCACTCACCGCCACGATGCTCCAGATCTTTTTTAGCCGGTTTTAATTGAGGCCCCCTTTGTTTGGGCTACATATTCCTAAGAGTTCGACTGGACCAGATAACATCATGAGTTGTTACTAGGCTTGTCCTAAGCAAAGTATTAGTCAAGCTGATTGCACGATGAATCCAAGCGCCATAAGTCGCACTACTCGGAGCAAATGTGTCCTACCTATTTGCGTGTTGACGGCCCGCCTCAACGAGATTGCAAAATTACTCAGCGACACCCAGTATAGGGGACAAACTCTATGTATCCACAACATAAGTTTATTTTGAGCATAAAGCTAAATACTGAAGTTCATAGACTCGGTTCTGAGTTAGCAGCATAAAATGTGTTCCTCCGGGATAGTGATTAACACCGCACAGTCAGGAGCCAATGCCTTGGCTCTCCACTCAAAATTTAACATGAGGGTTGCTATCCAACCTCTTCCATATAGATTGTCGGATATCACCGTGTCTTACCGCTACTTGTTCACACTTAACTTTTCAGGTATTCTCTTTGGAGTCCGTAAAGTGCTTTTTATGAGTAACTCAATCATACTCCAGGTCCGACTGACAGTCGGGATCATTCCCGTTGAGGGCAGAGCCAGTCTTGTAAATGAGACACTCGTAGACTTGGGGGCTACTAACGAATGAATACCCACACAGAATGCCCATTTGGCTCCCATGGAGGAAATAAAAGGACCAGGTGGCTCAAAAAGTTCTCACTTTCATCTACTCTTTGTGGTAGGATAATCCCTAATGCCTCTCAATCCTATGCAACCCATTCAAATATGACGCGATCACTACTTATTGAATGTATGTATGTTCTCATCATCATTATTAGAGGAACCGGACCCGAGAGGCTTGGAATGCAACTATATTTATATGTTAGGAATTGTTCATCTAATTGGTGCTTCGGTAGCTCACCGCATTGCATTTATTGGCTTATGGAGCAATGCGTGTCTCCAATTTCAGCACATGAACTACTTCTAATATAGTCAATTTGATTTGCTATCCTTGCCTTTTATGATAGAGCCATATTGCCCGTCGTGCCATATGCTCGCAGACATTGCGCACTACACTGTACACATATACACATCTAATGGACAGACAAGTACTGGCGTGATAGCGTACATGTATCACGCCGTGCCGAGTTATTGGAGATGTCAGTATAGTGTTATGATGGCGTACACCCACCTCTGGGTTCAGGGCTTCACCTCCAAGTTTTAATTTGGAGTCCTATATTATTACTCAGCTAATTGGTCTTGTTCCTTCCCACCATACCCAGCGCATGCACACACACACACCCATCATGGTCATGGGCCCATGACTTCATAGTCCTCATCCATAGGTGTTGGATTTATTCCAGCCCCTCAGAACTGACCACCCAACTAGCTAGACTAGCTAGGAATCCTCTCTTCAGTCAAAAAGAAAGTAAGGATTCACAATCAAACCACCAAGAGAAGAACAGAGAATCTGGGTCCGGGTTGGTGCAAAATTGAGAAAACAATTTAGGACCAAAGTTTAACCCTCTCTATTTTTTCCATTTACTACGGGGCTGATATTTTAATTTCCCCGACTCATATAGTAGCAACTAAACTGATCCATTTGGGAGTTCTGAGAGATTTTTCTATGATTTCTAGTGGCCGACTAGTACGAAGTCTAGTGTTCCATGCCCACGAAAGACAAATTTCTCAGACAAAACCAAAACACCGTGGCCGATGCATGGGCCCATCAAGCTATGTTAGTTACAAATCAGTGTTTCCACTTTACTTTGGTGGTGGCGAGAGTAAAAAAAATACGTGGTACGAGTGCAGCACTGGAAATGCTGCCTCGACTGCCTCTGCTGCTGCTGCAACTAAACCATGCCGACATGGACCGAGGCAGCTAAGGCCCAGCGGAGAGATCCACCAGCCTCTGCCGTCTTTAATTATCCCCAAAGCAATTTAAGATTTCATAATAAGCGTGTGCGTCTATTGTGAGTTACTTGCAAGGCACTACCACACTTCAGCACGTTGTGACGAATCAGTACCACTAGTCATTTTTTTTGCCATGCAGTGCCAACTCTAAGCCTAAGTGTTACAAAACGGTCTGACAGCCGTATAAGCTCGTATTGACCACGTATCTGACCGACCGGGCCCATTTGTCAGGTGCCACGGTGGCCTACCCACTCGCACCCGCTCGGTCACTCGATCCAGCCCGGGTCGGTCGCACCAAGTGGCTAGGTCGGGTCGAATCGGACCGGACGAACCCCAGTTTCCTCTCCCCCCCTCCCTCGTCTCCCTCTCCCCTCTCAGGCGATGGCGGCGGCGACTCCCGGCGGCGCCGACGGCGCGGGCGGGTACGGAGACCTTCCTGGCCTCGGCCCCGATGACCACTTAGGTCTGGACGACGTCGACGGCTCCAGTTCATACTACTCCAGCGCAGACGAGGATTGGGAGGAGGAGGCCGCACTGTCCATGGAGGATAGGCTGAAGATGGCAGAGATATGGGTGGCCCATCCTAGCAGTAGCCATTAGTGGACCAGTGGAGTTGCTGGCGGCGTGCTGTAAGTCATTCTCTTCTCTGCTTCTTTCTGTATATTGCAAAACAGGGGGCTAGGGTTAGTGTTGCTCATGACAGTCTAAATTTGTGCTGTCAATTGTAGTTTGGATGATGTTGTTTGGGATGTTCGGATTCATTTCGATGCACAACACAATCTGGATAGGAAGATATGCAGCTCAGATGTGACATTTCTGAACTTATATGCACTGATGGACACACAAGGTTATTCCTTCTCTGATGAACTGTACCACATGAAGAATTTAGGCAGAGGAGAGGAAAGAGAGCAAGGGTTAGAGTTAATTGACACAAACATCAAACTGCAGCAACTTAAGAAGGAATATGAGCATAGTTTAGTTCTGAATTTGCTAGTGAGGGCAACAGCACCTTTTGTATGTCAGATAGAAGAAGATTAGTGAGACCAAACTACAGCAATGTCTGTCAGAGGAGAGAAGAAAATTTAGCAACTATATTGTATAGACCACCTGTTGTGTATGATCTCAGTGAGCCTGCAGTTCTTGTTGTTGATCAACAAGGTGTTGTTTTTCATAGTCAGTGCACACAAGAGAGCGGAAATTTCAGTAAGGAGAGCTCAAAGCTGTAATGGAGGAAGAGACAGTGCTAGAGGAGGGACATAATAACAGTGATGACTCTGAGGCTGCTGCATATGACAGTGATAACAATCCTTTCTGCATGGAAAAGTATAGGATAATTGAAGACACGTAGATAATTGAGGGGAATAAACTAGCAGAGCAAGAAGTTGAAGATGAAGATTCAGATGAGGAACAATTACATTATGAGGATGACACTGAGGTTGAGGACTTGTTTGAGATGGAGGAGGAGGAGGAGGAGCAGGAGAAGGAGGATGAGGTCAGTGTTGTTGCAACAGAAGAGGCACCAATGCAAAAACCCGCAAAGAAGAGGAAGAAGCTGGTAGTTAGGAGAGGCCCTACTACTAGGACACATTGAAGTGTGTTGGAGGAGGTGCAACCTGATTTCATTCCTTCATCAGATGAAGAAGATGATGTGTTGCTGTTTGAGGATGAAGATGATGGACATGAGCCACTGTCATTTGTTCTACCTAAAGGGAGGAAGAGTAGGGCCAAGAAAAGGAAACCAAGGATCTGGTACAATGACAAACTTGAGCAACCACATCAGCAGTTATGTCTGTACATGTGCTTCAAGAATCAACAGCAATTCAGAGATGCTTTGTTGAGCTTGCACATCACACAGGCCAGAGACTTCAGGTATCACAGAAATTCAGACCAAAGGATCATTGCCTGTTGTAAGCAAGAGCACTGCCAGTTTTGCATAGTTGCTGCAGTTATCAAAGGGGAGAAAACTTTTGCTATTAAGAAAATAAGGCTGGAGCACACTTGCCCTAGCAGCACTGAGACATCTAGGATTAGTGCCAAGGGGCTTGCAAAGACCTATGAGTCATTGTTCAGGTCTGATCCAACCACCAGCATACACACTCTGATTGACAACTGTAATGAGAAGTATGGTGTTGATGTGCCAAGGCACATGGCCTATAGGGCCAAAAACCTAGCTGTGGAAGTTGTGCTAGGAGAGCACAAGAAGCAGTATCCCAGGCTAAGGGATTATGCTCAGACCATCATGGATACAAACCCTGGTAGTAGAGTTTTAGTTGCAACAGTTACTCCAAGACCAACTACAAAAATACCACATCCAGGACCAAGGTTTCATGTTATGTTCTTCTGCATAAATGGAGCAAGGGAGGGATTTCTCAATGCATGCAGACCATTCATTGGTTAGTAATGCTTTATAGTTCTTTCTCAATTGATGTAGTGGTTCTTTATAGTTATTTATACTTAAATATATAGTTTAGTAATGCTTTGTAGAAGTTTAAATTGTTCTCTGGTTGCAACAACAGGTGTTGATGGATGCTTTATTAAGCTCACCACTGGTGCTCAAATCCTAGCTGCCACTAGAAGAGATGAGAATAATAATATTTTCCCACTTGCATTTGTTGTTGTTGGACAAGAGGACACAGCTAACTGGTGTTGGTTTCTACACCAACTGTACATATGTCTAGGTGGAGAAGTTGGCAAATTTGGGCCTTATACTATCATGTCTGATAGACAGAAGGTATCCATGCATCTTTCTGTTATGTTCTTGCTTTTATGTTCTTCTGCATTAGCATGTTATGTTCTAGATGTAGTAGTACAGCAGCTAAGTCTAGCATGCTATGTGAACAGGGGCTACTAAATGCAATAAACCAAGTTTTTTCAAACTGTCATCAAAGATTTTGCCTTAGACACCTCTATGCAAATTTCCAGAATGCTGGGTTTAGGGGGGAAGATCTTAAGAAATGCATGGATAATGCCAGCTATGCTTATAACCAGCACAAATTTAACATTGCCATGAATGACTTGAAAAATGAGAGTGAGGAAGCTTGGAAGTGGCTAAGTGGAATACCTAAGCACACATGGGCTAGGCATGCTTTTGCCACTAACTGCAAGACAGACTTGGTTGTTAACAACCTGTATGAGGTGTTCAACAAGTACATTCTAGATTTTAGGAAAAAACCTATTAGGACCATGATTGATGGTATTAAGGACAAGCAGATGGTGAGGTGGCATATAAACAGAGAGAGAGGAAAGGCATCTCTGTGGGAGATCACACCACATTATGCTGAGAAGCTTGAGGAGGAAAAGGAAAGGGCCAGATTCTGCAAACCTATTCAAGCTGGTGTAAATCTTGGCAAGTGACCAGTGGGCAGCAAACACATGATGTAAACTTGGAAGCTTATACATGTGGCTGCAGAAAGTGGGACCTGGGTGGCATACCATCCAACCATGCAATATCAGCAATTAACAAGGCAAAAAGATTTCCAGATGACTATGTCTGCAATTTCTTCAAAAAACCTTTTTACCTTGCTGCATATGAACCAATGATATATCCAGTTCCTGGTGAACATGATTGGACAAGGACAAGTGGACCAGACATAGAGCCACCCAAATTTCATGTGAAGAAGAGGAGAAGGAAAGAGAAGAGAATAAAGGGCAGATTTGAGGTTCCAAAACCAAAGGACAGTTCAAGAATGGCCACTATAACATGCAGCAACTGTGGGCTCCAAGGCCATAGGTACACCAATTGCAAGTAACAGTTGAGACCAAAGTTGGCTTTGAGGAAAAACAAGCATGTGGTAAACCCTTGTGAATTTTACTTGCTAATTGGTCTTCTTTCCTTCTATGTTTTTTGTGCTAAACCTTTGTGACTAACTAGCATGTTTCCTTGTAAATGTTTGCAAGGCACCTGTAAGATCAAGGAATGAAGATACTCCATCAGGATCACAGCAACCACCAGCAAGGTCTGCTTCTGCAAGAACTGCTTCTGCAAGATCTGCTAGTGCAAGATCTGCTACTGCAAGATCTGCTACTGCAAGATCGACTTCAAGATCTGCTAGAGTGTCAGCTAGTGCAAGTGCAAGATTTGCAAGGCGTTTCACTGCCCCAAGATTTGCTGCAGGAGCTTCATCTTCTGGTCCTTCTACTTCTGGTGCTCCTTCAAGTGTCCCAGGGAATTATACTCGCTTGATGTCATTCTTTACTGCCAGTGGTAACACTTGAGTGAGAGAATGTTGCTACTTGAGTGAGAGAAGATGTGAACTAAGTTATTTGTGCTACAAAACTGATGTATGTCCTAATGGAGTACTAAGTTGAGTCTGATGTGAACTAAGTTATTTGTGCTACAAACCATGTATTTTCTGGTCATTTGTGGACCTATGATGCTCCTGTGAACATATTAGGCCTGCAATATCTGAAATATTTGGCCATTTGGCACTTGTGAACAACTCAAGGCTTTTTGTGTTGTTCATTTGGCATTTGTGAAACAGCTCAATGCTCATTTGGCACTTGTGTCAAGATATTTGTTCATTTGGCTTCATCCGAGGTTCAAGAGGAGATATAACTTGAGCATTAGCTAAATAACATAACATACTGGAGTTCAACATAACCATAGATTCTTACAGCCATAATTACTAGATTCTTACAACATTACCTAAAGACCATAGCATAGTGGAGTTCAACATTGTTCACAACTACTACATCCATACATTACACTTAACTAAACCACCTTCACAAAAGATTAGCAAAGCCTTCTATCAAAGCAACTTATATCATGATAGGTATGCTCTGCTTCATCTACCCAGATCATCTTCATCTACCTCATTCCTTCAAGATGTCATGGATCAACTTCAACTTCTCTTTGCTCTTCTCCAGTGACTTCAACTGAACAACAAGCTGGAGCTTTACCTCATCCCTGCGTTTTATCAGATTCTTATGTCCCTTCTTGAGATCAGACATGTGAAGGTTCAGCTGCACATTCTCTTCTGTGACTTTTTCCAAAGACTTGGTGAACTC
Organism: Triticum aestivum; assembly: GCF_018294505.1. Classification (NCBI taxonomy): domain Eukaryota; kingdom Viridiplantae; phylum Streptophyta; class Magnoliopsida; order Poales; family Poaceae; genus Triticum; species Triticum aestivum. The sequence goes on along the minus strand of NC_057814.1, from coordinate 54,907,478 downwards.
ATCAACCTGAATCTTTAAATTGTTGTTGCCTTCAGCTAGCTTTTCCTTCTCTTTCAAATGATTCATCTTCATGTTCCTAATGACAGTGCCTTGAGCTTCTACCAGGTTCATCAACACTTTGTACTTCTCTTTCATCTTGAAGTTCTCTGCCTCTTTCTTCTCCATCTCATTCTTCATGACAGCCACAACTGATGCACTAGCTCTCTCATCTCTCTTCTCCTTAGCTTGCAGAGAGCTGAAATCTAACACCCTGTCCTCCTGGGCACTGAGAAGTTGATGGACATCTTCAACTAGTTTGTCATAGTTGGCATCTAGATTCCTTTTCTCTTCTTTAAGGTGGTGGATAGTAAGTGAACTTTCCAGGTTATCCTTCCTCCTAGCAGTCCTGCTGTCTTCAAACATTTCCCAAAGCTTCAACAATGCATTTTGCATTGTGGGAGGCCACTCTGGGTCAGCCCAAGCAAGGAAACCACAATTTACAGCTTCCTGCAATATATCAAACACTTATATTGTTACTCTCTCAAGAATTACCATTATGAAAGGGCACTTTTAAAAAATGAACTAACAACTGCAGAACTACAACCTATACATGTGGCCAACTAAACAATGCTACTTCAACTGCAACCTATACTGCCTCAATTAAAAATTAGCAACTACACTGCCTCAATCAACTAACAATTTGCTTCATCATCAGTACTAGTGAACATAGCCAACTAAGCTGCTGCCCATATACATATTACAGTGAACATAAGCATCAAAACAATAATCATCAGAACTACTAATAAATAACTAAACCATAAATATATTACAGTGAACATAGCCAACTAAGCTATTGCAGTGAGCATTAGTACTAGAAGCATCAAAACTACTAAGTGGTAAATAATGTGCTTCATCATCAGTACTAGTAACTATATTACAGTGAACATAGAGAGAGAGAGCATCAATCTTACAGGCTGAGCACAAACTAGAAACCTCCTGCCTGTCTCAAATGATTCAAAAGCTACACGGAGCTCAGTTGGCAGCCGATGCTCCACACAGAGCCCCTCTGGTGCCTTCTCCAAGCCATTGTAGTCTTGGTCTTCAATGCTAGCAGGAATCTACAGGGAGCAAATCCTCAAATCAGAAAACCAGATCATCAAATCCCCAAATCCCCAAATCACCTAACCCTAACCCTAGCTCTACCACTGACCTGATAATGCATCCCGTCGGAGGAGGAGGAGATCTGCAGGCCGGACAAGTCGTCGCTGCTCTCATCCTCGAAGACCATGGCGCGGCAGCAGTGGCGGACGCGGCGGTCTGCGCGGCGAGCGGCGGCGGCGGCGGCTGGAGAGACGAGGGCGATGAGGCGAGGAGAGGGACAGAGTGCGGCTGGCTCCGGTTGGGTTCGACCGGACCCGGCTACATGGAGCGACCGAGACGGGTGCGAGAGTTACCGAGCGGGTGCGCGCGGGTAAGCCACCGTGGCAGCTGACACGTAGGGCCGGTAGGTCAGATACATGGTCAATACACGCTTATACGGCTGTCAGACCGTTTTGCAACACTTAGGCTTAGAGTTGGCACTGCATGGCAAAAAAAAGTGACTAATGGTAGTGATTCGTTACGACGTGCCGAAGTGTGGTAGTGCCTCGCAATTAACTCATCTATTGTCCTAGCTTGACGAGAACTGTATCAGGTATTGCTATAATATTATCTGCATCAGACAAGATCATCACTGTAATCATCATCATTGGTCATTGTTTCTGTTGCATCTTAATTTAATTTAGCATCAGATTCTGGTCTGCGCCTCACCTGCCGACTGCGCTTTTCCTTTAACATTTCGATTGCCTCCCTGAAATTATCTCAAGACTGAAATGAACTTTTCTTTCTGCAAATTAAATGAGCGTGTGCACCTGTTGTGGCTGAGATATGTTGGTTGAGCACATTAACCTGCCATCCCAACCAGTAGCAATACCATCCAGCAAACTGCACGCTGGTTTTCTTTGTGCAAACAGTCAACATAATACTCCCTTTGTAAACTAATATAAAAGTGTTTGAATTACTAAAGTAGTGATCTAAATACTCTTATATTAGTTTACGGAGGGAGTACATCAACTAGAGCGCACAATCCACGAATTCCTTGGTTTGGTTGACATTACTCGGCGGCGGCCTATAGCGCATGATTCCTTGGTTTGGTTGACATGGGCATGCTCCAGAACGTGTGGATGAATTGCCCCCCTCCCCCCGAAATGCAAATTCTTTGCATGGCTAGTTATTCAACAACAGGATATGGATGGCTGACAGGCTCCAACGCCAGGGATGTGTTAGATTGATCTCTCTCCCGTTCGAACCCAACGGGTAGAACGGGCCCCTGACTCGCGCCCTGATCGGGGGCGCCCAACCAAACCATGCTTGGTGGGCCCCTGTGACCCGCGCTATATAAACAGAGGTGGGGGCAGGCACGACTTACGAGGTTAATCGCTGCCACAATCCCCACCTACAATCCCTACCGATCTAGGGTTAGCGCGGTGCTCACGGGAAGCTCCACCACCGCCGCCATCCACTCTCTGGTCTCTGCCATCACCGGCCACCGTCACCATGGCCGGCACCGGGAGTTCCTCATCTGGACAAGGAGAAGGTAGGTTCACCAAAATCACTAGCCTCCACCGATCCAAGAGTCTATCAATGGTATCAGGCCATGCTAGGCTATGATTTTCGGTGCAAAGTATAAACAGAGAAAAAAAAAGATCTCTCCCCAAAGAACCCTAGCAGGGCAGAGAAAAGCAAACAAAAGAAAAACCCAAAAGTTCACCGGAGCAGGGCCTCGGGCCACGCCGGCAAAGAGTGCCGCCGCAAGGCCGCGCCGTTCCTCTCGATCCGGACGGGCATCGGCAAGCCGAGCCGTCCGGAAGAAGAACCAACCCCACATGGGGCAAAGAGCACCACCACCAAGCCGTTTGACGGCGGCGCGTTCACCCTCGTGGTGCTCGCGCACGCCGGCAAAGGGGTCAGCGGGGGCGATGCGTCTGATGGCGCAGGACCTCTCGAGTCTCTCTCTCTTTCTGCACGAAGGAGGAGGTGGTGGATGGGTGAGAGAAGGGGGAAGGGAAAAGGAGAGCACAGCGGGGCGCGGTGGCTCTCGCCGCCGTCGCCGGCGGCCAGAGCGGCCGACAAGGGCGCTGCCCTTTTTCCCCGACAGGACAGAGGAAAAGAAAGAAGAAGGGAAAGGGAAGGGAGAGTAGGCGCGCGCGGCGCGATGGCAGTCGACGCCGACGCCGGCGGCCGGAGCGAAGCTCCTTGGCTCCGCCATCATGGAGCGAGAGAGCAGAGAGGGGCGCGGGGGTGGGGGGAAATGGATTAGGGTTCCCCCCGAGCACGCCAGCCACCGTTTTTGTTCGACCACAAAGCGCGCGTGGCCGTCGGATTACATCGGGCGGCCAGGATGCTCAGCGGGAGCTGGCCACGGGCTGAGGCACGCGGAGTGGGCTTTTGGGCCGAGAGTGGTCCAGGCCACAGCAGCTGCGCTGCGCTTTACCGGGCCATCGGGCCGAAAGGACGAGGCCGCGCGCGCTAGACTTTGCTGCTGCTATTTTCTGTTTTTTAAAGAATAGAAAATTTTCAAAAAAAGAAATGTTCATGAATTTTGTACAAAGAAAATGATAAAGTTCATGAATTTTTCTTTAGTAAAAGAAAAAGTTTCTGTAAAGAGTAAAAAGTTCATGAATTTTTATTCATGTTTTTTTCCGCTGCGTAAATAATTAATAGTGCTCTTTTACAAAGAAAATAAAAGTTTAGATAGAATTATGTTTTTAAGAGCATGTTAAAGTAATTATTAAAATGAATATGATTATGTTATTTTTATGACCAACGTTGTTAATAACATGATCATGTTTTATTATTTAAAATAAAAGTGCTCTTTTAAAAGTGAATAGAACTAAAGTAAAAGATTAAATTGTTGCTTCTCTAATGCATTTTTGAACCAAGCGGTTAAAATTTCTTAGAGAGTAAAAGAGTAGAGAATTGTTTTTGAATAGAATATTGTAAAGCTTCCGTTGCAAAATAAAAGTTTTATCCTCCAATTAAATTGGAACAAACGGGAAAATTTAATTGGAAGAAATGTTCTTAGCAATGTTTTTCCCATATGGGTGAAATAAGATGCATATAGTTTCCGCTATGACAAAAGAAAATATGGTATTATTATTTTCTGAGCAATGTTGATGATAAGAGTGCTATAATTCTATGAGTCTTATGTTCAAAGTTTAAATCTCTGATAAATTTTGTATCAAGGTGACCAATTTTCAGAGAATGAATAAAGATCAAGAAATGCTCTTGAACTAGAGAAATTTATATTTCTTGTTCCCGCTACAATAAAGTTGATGATGATGATTAATTCTTAGCAAAGTTGTTTAATACAAATACTATCATCACATTGTTTATGAGTTATATGCATTATTTCCATTTCCGCCCAACGGTGATATGGAATTAATGTAGAAGGATGATGTTTATTCTAATTCTGCCACAACAGTGATTTAGAATACAAAAGAAAGTTTCAAAAGTTTAATGTGCATTTCTTTTAACCAGACCAACGTAGGGTTATTTTTATGCCCATTATTGTTGATTATTGGCTATGTTTTCTCAGACTAAAAGTTTTCATGCTTTCATTCGTGAAAGCGAATGGCTAGGTACTTGTGACACGAAAGTTGACCAAGAAAGGTCATAACGTGAGGGAGTATGTTCTCTCTAAAGAATGGCATCAAAAGAAAAGAGATAGATCATTGAGAGTCTTGGTTGATGAAGGTCTTTCATGTACTCTCTATGAAGAAGATTTTTCAGTCAACATGATTTGAGATGAAACAAGCAACATGCGTGTTTAATTTGACCAACGTCGGATCAAGCATGTGTGTCAAAGAGCATTCGGATTTATTCCTAAATTTGATGATTGAATATGCAGTCAAAAGAGCCAATTCTGGCATTCATGTTCCCTTACAGGGAATTACCCGCATGGCGGGAAAAGATGATTATGATAAAACCTGCATGGCGGGAAAAGTTTGGGAAAATACCTGCGTAACGGGGTAAAGCTGACATAATATTATGTCAAAAATCCCGTATGGCGGGAGAAATTCTGCAAGAGAAAGATATGATAACTCATGTGCTTTTAATGTATCCCACTCTGGGAGAAAAGAATGGAGTAGCTGAAAGGCGCAACCGTACACTTATGGATATGGTGCGCAGCATGATGAGTTATTCCAACTTGCCATTGGGATTATGGATGGAGGCGCTTAAAACCGCCATTCACATTCTCAATAGAGTACCAAGCAAGTCGGTGCCCAAAACACCGTACGAGCTATGGACAGGAAGGATGCCCTCCCTACAACACTTCAGGGTGTGGGGGTGCCCTGCTGAGGCCAAAATGTTTAATCCAAACATTGCAAAGTTAGATCCCAAAACAGTGAGTTGCCACTTCATTGGCTATCCAGACAGATCAAAGGGTTTTCGTTTCTACTGCCCAGACAGATATACAAAGTTTGTAGAAACGAGACATGCAGTCTTCTTAGAGGACGAAATGATGAGGGGGAGCTTGGTAGCTCGGAAAATTGATCTTGAGGAGAAGAGGGTGCATGCACCTAATCCGATGATTCAGGAGCCATTTTTCTCACTACCAGTTGCAACTCCACCCATGACAACTATGGGGTAGACCCGGAACCTGTCCGTCAGGAGCCGACTGAACCCGTTGTTGAGCATGAAAGGGAGGTGCAACAGCAAATTTTAGAAGAAGTGCCAGAAGTTGAGGCACAAAATGTGCCAGAAACTGAGGCCCTTAGAAGGTCTACAAGACCAAGAAAGTCAGCTATTTCTACTGACTTTAAAGTTTATAACACAGAAATGGTTCATATGGAAAAAGATCCCACCTCATATGAAGAAGCCATGAGAAGCCCTCATTCATCGAAGTGGATGAAGGCAATGGAAGACGAGATGAAATCGATGAGTTCCAAAGATGTTTGGGACTTAGAGGAAATTCCCAAAGGAGCCAAAACAATAGGCTGTAAATGGGTCTACAAAATTAAGTATGACTCTAAAGGGAATATAGAAAAGTATAAAGCACGACTCATGGCAAAAGGATTTACACAAAGAGAAGGGATAGATTACAATGAGACATTTTCTCCAGTCTCATGTAAGGATTCCTTCAGAATCATAATGGCATTAGTTGCTCATTTTGATTTAGAGTTACATCAAATGGATGTTAAGACGGCATTTCTGAATGGTGATTTAAAAGAAAAGGTCTACATGAAACAACCCAAGGGTTTTATCATGGAAGGCAAGGAAAATATGGGATGCCGCCTGAAGAAATCCATTTATGGATTAAGACAAGCCTCTCGGCAGTGGTATCTAAAGTTTAATCAAACGATTAAAAGTTTTGGATTTAAAGAAAATATTGAGGATAACTGCATTTATGCAATGTTTAAAAATGGGAAATATATTTTCCTAATCTTGTATGTGGATGATATCCTGCTTGCTAGTAGTGATGTTAGTCTACTACAAGAAACAAAGAAATACTTATCCTCAAATTTTGACATAACAGATCTTGGTGAAGCATCATATGTTTTGGGCATAGAAATTCACCGAGATAGGAACAATGGAGTCTTAGGACTATCGCAGAAAGCATATTTAGAAAAGGTTCTTAAAAAGTATAATATGCATGCGAGTAAAGCCACACCTGCTCCTATAGTCAAGGGCGATAGTTTTGGGAAATTCCAATGTCCCAAGAACCAGTATGAGATCGATCAAATGAAAGCAGTACCATATGCTTCGGCAGTTGGCAGCTTACAGTATGCACAAGTGTGCACTCGCCCTGACTTAGCTTTTATCACCGGGGTACTCGGTAGATATCAAGAGAATCCAGGCCTAGAGCACTGGAAGATGGTAAAGAAAGCATTGCGTTATGCGCAAGGCACGAAGGACTACATGCTAATATACAGGAGAAGTGATTCCCTAGAGATAAAAGGGTATTCAGACGCAGATTTTGCGGGGCAGGCGATAGTTGTATCATCCACGATCAGGGCCCAAACAGTCGATAGTTGTATCATCCACGATGTATGCAGAATTCGTAGCATGCTTCGAAGCCACGGGGCAGGCGATATGACTAAACAAATTTGTACCCGACTTGAAAATGGTAGATTGTATTCACAAATCACTAAAGATGTACTGCGACAACCAGCCCGTGGTATTTTACGCTCACAACAACAAGTCGAGTAATGCTGCCAAAACAATAGAGATAAGGTATTATGTTGTGAAAGATAAAATCCAGGATCAAACTATAAGTCTCGAGCATATAAGGACAAAAGATATGCTTGCGGATCCGCTAACGAAAGGCTTACCACCCAATGTGTTCAAGGAACACTTAGCCGGCATGGGTTTAAGGGAAAGCCTTATGATTCCTGGATAGGCCCAAAAGGAACAGAATTTGTTTCTGAACATAACGTATGTTGTAGTTGTATGATTCTAACGGCAATTAAGTCGTGATGATGAAACATGCTCTATGTACCAATATGTGATGAAACAGATAAACTAGAAAGTATAAAGTTAAAAGTAAAGTTGAGATCAAGGGGGAGAATGTTAGGTTGATCTCTCTCCCGTTCGAACCCAACGGGTCGAACGGGCCCCTGACTCGCGCCCTGATCGGGGGCGCCCAACCAAACCATGGTTGGTGGGCCCCTGTGACCCGCGCTATATAAACAGAGGTGGGGGCCGGGCACGACTTACGAGGTTAATCGCTGCCACAATCCCCACCTACAATCCCTACCGATCTAGGGTTAGCGCGGTGCTCATGGGAAGCTCCACCACCGCCGCCATCCACTCTCTGGTCTCTGCCATCACCGGCCACCGTCACCATGGCCGGCACCGGGAGTTCCTCATCTGGACAAGGAGAAGGTAGGTTCACCAAAATCACTAGCCTACACCGATCCAAGAGTCTATCAGGATGGTCTAACTACAACTTAAGCCCCTTTCACAAGCAGGTTCAAGAATCGGCGACAAGTCTTCTTTACCAATGTCGCTGCACCGTCAGAGTTGGGGCCATGATTAAAACTCGACTTGGTCTTCATGATGTGCATCCTCCGGATTGGGTGACGTGGATGCCCTGAAGGAGTGGTGGACCCTCAACGCGTCCAAGAAGATGCAATTGCGAAGAGAGCTTGTTTCCTTAATGTTGCTTATCTCGTGGGGAATCTGGGAAGAGCAGAATGCACCTGTCTTCCACAACACCACGGTGCCGGTTGGAGTATGGTTGCTAGAATCAAAGAGGAGACTTTTTTTAAAATTTTCAACCCACCTGAATATATTGATCGAAGTGGGCAAAAATCCTAGATAGTTTTTTTTAGAACGAAGGCTCAAGAAGAGCCCGGCTTTGAATTAACAAAGCTATCAACCGGCCAGGATTACAAGATCACCAACTTACAAGAGAAAGCAAGAAGAGAAACAAGCGGCTGATACAAGGAGCAAAGCGAAACAGACTCTAAGGCAGCAGCGATAGCAAGCACGCCATGCTGCCGCCATCACCCTACAGGACGACCTACACCAACCGGACAAGCTACAGACTTGAGAGGATGCACCACCGCGCAAGCTTCGTGATCGTAGCCAAACTCGAAGACAGAACAGACACTCCTCTGGAATTGCCACTGCAAAGGGCCCCTGCCCTCTCATCCTGGCTTGAAGGATGCCGCACCGGCAGGCGGCAGCTCGGTTCACCCTAGAACCCAGAGGAAGACGTCCAAGCTGCGCATGAGGAAGGAACTAGGAGCAGACCTGCTAGCACAGAACACACCATTCCGAGCACCGTCGTCGTCCGCGGTTAAGCCACACCGAAGGGCTAGAGCTGTCGGCCACAGTCGCAGCAACAAGGGTAACAGCGATGAGCCACCGAAGAAAAGGCAGTGAAGCGCCGAGCCAAGCTGCCACCCGCCACCATCACACCCACAACCCGACTCTCTCGCCGCCCCTGCGATCCCCGGACTGCGCCTCCAAGAAGGAACACGACACGGATGTGTCGTCGCCGCCCGAATCAGGGGACCTAGGCTTTCACCTAGCAGGGAACGGAAGGAGGGGAAGAAGGATCCTCACCACAGCCTCCAGGGAGGGGTACGACGCCCATGGCGTCGCCTGCGATGTGGCTGCGCCGGCCAGGGGTTTCCCCCGGATCCAACCCCACTCGACGAGATCGGCGCTGCCGGTGCCCGGGAAGAACGGCCTAAGCCACTAGGACCCAGATCCGGCGATGGAAGGAGCAGATCGGGGCGGAGAGGATGAGATGCATCTGGCGGCCGCAACCGCGCAGGGGAGGCCGCACACCGGCGACCGTGGACCGACGCCTCCTCGTCCCCCGCGAGACCGAGGGAGGCGCCTCACCAGCTCCGGCCAGAATGGCCCGCCGCCCGGGCCACCCGGCGCTCTCCGCCCGGGGCCGCCGCCCCGGATGCCGAGGCCCTCCACGCTATGTGGAGCCGCCAGATCCCCCGCCGCCACCTTCATTGGTGTCGAGCGCACGCCGGCGCACACCTCTGGCGGCGGCGGAGGGGAAGGGGAGGGGGGAGGAGGGGTGCGGCGGCGGCAGTTAGGGTTTCCCCCGAGTCGCCTCGGAGGAGACGACGTGGGGGCGGGCGGGCGGGGGGGGGGGGAGGCTCAAATCCTAGATAGTTACACGTTACAACTCCGAAACACCACAGACCTAGAGAGAGTGAGAGAGGGACGGCCAAGCCCCGACATCAGGGAGAACTAGCAAGAGCACGCAACCAGGAGTTGGCATGGTGACGGTCCAGAACCTAGAGATGCCCGCGCGAGAGCATCACATCCTCCCTGCAGCAGCTGCGCACACGATGGAAGAGGATCGTTGCCGTTTGAAGACCACCACGTTTCAGTGTTTCCACAGCTGCCAGCAGCAGAGGAGGACGAACTCCATGGGAGAGTCAACGGCGGATGCCACAAGTCGATGAAGTTCGGCGACAGTGACGCCGGCGATTGGCACTCCCACCCTCCGCCAGAAGTTCTCGGCGAAGGGACAGCTGAAGAGCATGTGATCCGCTGTGTCAGCCACTTTAGGACAGATGGGACACCCGACATCCACCGCATCAATGATGCACTTGCGCACAAGGACATCTCGCGCATGGATGTGCTGCTGAATAAGAAGCCAACAGAAGAATTTCATGCGGGACGGGACCCGCGCCCCCCTAGATGAGGTCGGCGTAGGGCGCGATGACACCGCCGAACCGCGCCATCTTGTAAATAGGCCCAGACGACAGACCGCCGGCTTTTATGGAGTCATGGTGAAGCAGCCGCTCATCGGTGCCACAGCCACCCCTGAAGTGGGCAGCCTCCATGAGCACGGAGAGCGGCGCGAGTTCCCTCGTGCCCCGCGCTCGTGAGCCGTGGGACAAGGAAACGAGCGATGCCATAGGCGCGCACCTGCCAGACCCTAGCCTCCTCGTCCCTTGCGTGTGTGAACAGGGCCTGAAATGCCGTGGCAGCAACGCCACTGGGCAGCCAACAATCCCACCAGAACGAGCAGGAGCGCCCATCACCGACACGACCGTAGAAAGGGCACGGTAGAGAGGCAGCATTCTACCAAGGGAACGCCGGTGCTCCTCCAATTCCAGCCCTATGTGCGTCATCAGCAAGGTTTTGGATCCCAAGTGAAGTTTTTTTCTCGAGGGGCACCGAGATTCTCGGTAACCACGAATTATCGAAAAACATTCGGACGAAATTTAAAACCAAATTTTGAATTCAAATTTTTTGAGTTGGATATAGATAGTGTTTAACTATTAATAATCATTTAAGTTGCTCTACCTTAGTGGCTCTCAACCCGCAGCTATCCCTTGCTCAGGCGCCCCGAGTTCGACCCCCGTGTGCTCCGGAATTTTTGATAGATAAAAACTTTTGTATCTCAAAAAGTTAAAAAGAGCAGAGCGTAGACACACTCGCACCCGCGACTAGGGTCTGGGGATACAACAGCTTTGCCACTGGGCCATGATAAGTTCTCTGTTTAGAACACAGATGCAGCTTATTTAACTATTAGGTGAGCGTTTGAATTCAAAATTTTCAAAAAAATCAGGATTTTTTGCTCGGTATGAGTGTTTATCGTGGGGGAGCGGTAAACGCGGTAACCGCGCGGTCCCAGACCCACGTAGCCCAACACGATCGACCTAGGCGACGTGTGCAGGTGGTGAAGCATCTTCAGCCTGAGGCATTGGTTCTGGGTGGCGACGTCGCGCACGCCAAGGCTGCTTCCTTTTTTGCCCAGCACACGCATTCCCATGCGACCGGGCACTGGGCACCAGTGGCTCGCTCAGCCACGTTCTAGAGGAAGGACTGGCGAAGCGCATCCAGTGCCTTGATGACGGCGTGTGGGAGGAGGAGCGCAGCCATAGCACACGTGGGGAGGGGCGTCAAGGACAGCGTGAGGAGGCGAGCCGCCCACTCCGCGAGATATTTGTCCACTTTCGCGATCATCGGGAGGAAGTAGGCAAACCGCAGCTTGTCCCAAGACAGGGGGAGGCCGAGGTAGGATTGGGGGAGCACGCCGATTTTGCAGTCGAGTGCCCCAACGATCTGCTCCAGGACCACCCCCTCGGTGAGCATATATAGGCACAAAGAGGAGGCTTTGTTGTGGTGTCTTGTGCGGGCGAAGCATTTTGGTTGCTCACAAAAATGGTATCTCAGCTGAACTGTTAATGTACCAACGCTTGATCTAGCCTTTTGCCAATCAAATATCGCAGTGTAGTAATTAGTAATCAATTCAGTGGGAATTACAGTACTTCCTTCGTCCGGGTTTATTAGCCCCTTTCATATTTTTAGCTAAACTTTATCATAGATTTAACTAGCAAAATATAAATTATATGGCGCAAAAATAGTGTCATTGAGAACTTCCTTCGGATACAAATTCAACAATGTAATTTTGTGGCATGTAACTTATATTCTGCTAGTCAAATATACCGTTAAAATTTGATCCAGAATACAAGGAGGGCAACAAACAAGGCGGAGGAAGTGGATAGGTAACAATTTAGAAATCTTTGGAGCGAAGGAAACTAATTAAGTTACATTTTCGTCTCCATGAGGGTACATCTAATTTGAGCATGTAAGAAGATACATTCAGATATGAAACCTTGTAATCCGTGGGACTGCTCTATCCTAAGCGCTACAGGATAATGTACCGTAGGGCACTGATAGCATTACGTAGGCATATATGCCCAACTGGCTCGTACGAGAGAATTAAAAAGGACCTTATTGCTCCAAAGGTCTCACTTTCATCTACTACCCTGCCATAGAATAATCCCTAATGCCTCTCAAACCTATGCAACTCATTTATAAATAAGATGTGATCACTCCTTAATGAATATATAGATGTTTTCACCATCATTACGAGAGGAACTAGACCTGAGAGACTTGGAATGCAACTACATTTATCTGTTAGGAATTGCTAATGTGATGGCGCTTTGGTAGCTCACTGCACTGCATTTATCTGCTTATGAAAGGACTCTTTTGGAATAGTAGAGGTCTAGCTGACTTGGCTAAACAAAGGTTCTTAGCAGAGACAACGATAGAACATCACTTGGACTTTATTGCACTGTTGGAAACAGGACGAGATAATTTCACACCACAGTTTCTTCAAAGTCTCTCCAATGGTATCGACTTTGACTGGCACATTTTACCCCCTAGAGGAAGATCCGGTGGGATTTTACTAGGAGTGCGGTGTGAGACGCTTGAGGTGCTTAATGTGGTTCAGGGTGACTTTTCGGTTAAGTTTAGGGTGAGATCAAAACTGGACGGGTTCCGGTGGTCTCTTGTTGCCGTTTATGGGGCAGCACAACCTGAATTCAAACCAGATTTTTTAGCTGATTTAGTGTGGCTTTGTGGAGATGAAAATCTGCTGATACTCGTTTGGGGGGGGGGGGATTTTAATATAATCAGGAGGAGAGATGAAAATAATAATGACAATTTTGATGGACGTTGGTCTATGATGTTTAACATGATTATCGAGAGTCTTAATTTGAGAGAAATTGAACTCACTGGTAGACAATTTACATGGGCCAACTCGTTACCCATTCCGACTTATGAAAAGTTGGATAGGGTGCTTGCTAGTGTGGAGTGGGAACAAAAATATCCTCTGGTGTCGGTCCATGCGATGCAGAGAGCGATCTCAGATCACGCACCACTGCTTTTAGACTCGGGTGAGGCTACCCATGTGGCAAATAAAAACTCTTTCTCCTTCGAACAAAGTTCGTTTGAGAGAGAAGGATTTTTGGAGCTCATTGCATGCGAATGGGCTAAGCCGGTTAGTGGAAGGACGCATGTTGAGAGATGGCAAAACAAGATTAGACATCTCTGACAGTTCTTGAGAGGTTGGGCCAGAAATGAGAGTGGGATTTACAAACACGAAAAAGAGCGTCTTACTCAATTAATTGAGGCACTGGATTTAAAGGCTGAAGCCACTCTTCTTTCGGTTAATGAGCAAAAATCCAAGTCTGAGGCTGAGCAAGGTCTACGAGCTCTCTTGAGAGAGGAGGAGCTCAAGTGGGCACTGCGTGCTAAAACGCTTAAGGTTTCCCAAGGGGACGATAATACACAATTCTTTCATATGGTTGCAAATGGCAAACATAGGAAGAAGAAAATCATCCAGCTTGAACAGGACGAGGGGAGAATAGTGGGGCATGAAAATTTGAAAGCATATATCTCTAATTACTATAAGAAACTTTTTGGACCCCCAAATACAAGCATGGTGACACTAGATGAATCTTTGATTGAGGATATACCTCAATTACAGGCAGCGGAGAATGATTTTCTCTTTGCCCCGTTTACTGAAAAAGAGGTTCTTTAGGCAATTTCACAAATGAAACCGAATAAAGCACCGGGACCATATGGGTTTCCTGCTGAATTCTATAAGAAATGTTGGCATATTATAAAAGATGATCTTATGCCTATGTCTCACGATTTTTTCAACGGTCATTTAGAGTTGTTTCATCTCAACTTCGGTACGATAACGCTACTACCAAAGAAAGATGAGGCAATTCGGATAGAGCAATTCCGGCCCATTTGTCTGCTGAATGTGAGTTTCAAAATTTTCACAAAGGTTGGAACCAATAGATTGACACAAATTGCTCAGTACGTGGTCCAACCAAGTCAGACAGCGTTCATGCCAGGGCGACACATACTAGAAGGGGTGGTCGTCTTGCATGAAACGCTTCATGAGATCCACTCAAAGAAACTGGATGGGGTTATCTTCAAAGTGGATTTTGAAAAGGCGTATGATAAAGTCAAGTGGCCTTTTCTTCAGCAGGCAATGACAGTATTTTTTATTAATTCCAAAAACTGCCTCTGTGAAGTTTGGGACTTTTGGAGCTGTGCAGAATAGGTCTCTAATATTTGCTCCTTCTCCAGCCCAGAATTTCAGCTGCCGGCATTCTCCCTCTTCATGTAAACCTTGTAAAATAAGAGAGAAAAGGCATGAGTACTGTGACATAACGTGTAATAACAGCCTATAATGCAATAAATATCGATATAAAAGCATGTTGCAAAATGGACGTATCAACTCCCCCAAGCTTAGACCTCGCTTGTCCTAAAGCGGAAGCCGATAACGAAAAATATGTCCACATGTTTAGAGATAGAGGTGTCGATAAAATAAAATACGGACATGAGGGCATCATGATCATTTTTATAACAGCAACATATATATAAATTGTCATATGATTTCTTATGCTCAAGTAACAATCTATTCACAATGTAAAGTATGAATCAGAAACTTCATTGAGAACCAACAAACTATAACCTCAGTCATTGAAGCAATTGCAATTTATCATAACATCGGAAAGAGTCAATATAAGAGCTTTTCAGCAAGTCCACATACTCAATTATCATTTAGTCTTTCATAATTGCTAACAGTCACGCAATACTTATGGGTATGGAGTTTTAATCGGACACAGAGAAAGATAGGGGCTTATAGTGTTGCCTCCCAACCTTTTACCTCAAGGGTAATGTCAACAATAATAATTCATGCTAACTTACATCCAATTGGATATATATATCAGGATCTTTCCAACACAGTGTGCTTGCCAAAGGATGAAATGCAAAAAGGAAAGGTGAAGATCACCATGACTCTTGTATAAGGTATAAGACAAAAGTAAAAGATAGGCCCTTCGCAGAGGGAAGCAGAGGTTATCATGTGCTTTTATGGTTGGATGTACGAAATTTTAGTGCAAAAGAACGTCACTTTATATTGCCACTTGTGATATGGACCTTTATTATGCAGTCCGTCGCTTTTATTTCTTCCACATCACAAGATCGTATAAAGCTTATTTTCTCCACACTAATAAATCATACATATTTAGAGAGCAATTTTTATTGCATGCAACATGACAACTTACTTGAAGGATCTTACCCAATCCATAGGTAGGTATGGTGGACTCTCATGGAAAAACCAGGTTTAAGGATATTTGGAAGCACAAGTAGTATCTTTTCTTGGTGCAAAGAATTTGGCTAGCATGAGGGGGAAAGGCAAGCTCAACATGTTGGATGATCCATGACAATATACTTTATGTCGGATATAAGAAAACATAACCCATTACGTTGTCTTCCTTGTCCAACATCAACTCTTTAGCATGTCATATTTTAATGAGTGCTCACAATCATAAAAGATGTCTAAGATAGTGTATTTATATGTGAAAACCTCTCTTTCTTTATTACTTCCTATTAATTGCAACGATGACCAAAACTATGTTTGTCAACTCTCAACAACTTTTATTCATCACACTCTTTATATGTGAAGTCATTACTCTCCATAAAATCAATATGATCTCTTTATTTCTTTTTATTCTTTCTTTTATTCCCTCAAGATCATAGCAAGATAGTCAAGCCCTTGACTCAACACTAATCTTTATTATATATAGCTCATTGATTCGATTACATAGAAGGATCATGAAGCAAAACTCAAAACTAAATCATACTAAAACTTTATTCTACTAGATCAAGATATTACCAAAAGGATCGAACTAAGAAAAGCGGTAAAGATAGGAGTGTGATGGTGATACGATACCGGGGCACCTCCCCCAAGCTTGGCGGTTGCCAAGGGGAGTGCCCATACCCATGTGATTATGTCTCTTTCTTCGGAGGTGGTGATGTGATATTCTTGTCGATGATGCCCCTCAGGATACGATTTTCTTCCTCGAGCTTATTGACTTGTTGCTTGAGGTCCATTATTTCCTTATGGAGCTTACCCGTGACGGTTAAAGCTCCTTTCACCCATGGATATTGCATAGCTGCGAGAGAACAAGTAACACTCTTTTTCATATTTTCATAAGAGAGAAATTTAACATTGGAGGGGATGACCGAGTTTGGAATAGTTGAGCTTTGTAGTTCCCCCATCATGAATCCAGCTTGGAAATGGGAAGTAACTTCTTGATCCTCCTCCATAGCATCTATCCTTTTCAAGTCGGCCTCCATCTCCTCCTCCGTTGATGGCCCAAAGTGGTCAGCATCACTGTTTGCTCTTGGTCCCGGTGTCGGATTAGACACCCGGCTCTCCCCGACTGACTCTTGAGAAGACATCTTGCTCTAATATGCGGCAGAAACAGCTCGAAACAAAAATAGAGGATATACGCATGATACGAGGGTCAAAACCTTCGGGAGACTATATAATGAATTTTTACCGACCAAAAGAAGTATCATGCAAGAAAACGGAGTCCGGAGAGCACACGAGGTGCCCACGAGGCAGGGGGCGCGCCCTCCACCCTCGTGGATGCCTCGTGTCCCTTTCGGACTACTTCTTATTTTCCTATTTTCTTAAATATTCCAAAACGGAGAAAAATTGCCATTAGAACTGTTTTGGAGTCGGTTTACTTACCGTACCACGTACCTATTCCTTTTCGGAGTCTGAAATGTTCTGGAAGGTGTCCCTTATGTATTCCTCCGGGGTTACGGTTTCAATAACATTAGTTTCAACATTTATAGGATTACCTGAGATATAATGTTTGATTCTTTGACCATTCACCACCTTCAGATTTGTGCCTTCGAAGTTGTTGATTTTTATGGCACCGAAACGATAGACCTCCTCGATAACGTAAGGACCTTCCATTTAGAGAGAAGTTTTCCTGCAAAAAAATCTTACACGGGAGTTGAATAGCAACACATAATCACCTACATTAAACTCACACTTTTGTATCCTTTTGTCATGCAATATTTTAACTTTTTCTTTAAACAGTTTGGCATTCTCATAGGCATGGGTTCTCCATTCATCAAGTGAGCTAATGTGAAATAGTCTCTTCTCACCGGCAAGTTTGAAATCATAATTGAGCTCTTTAATGGCCCAATATGCCTTATGTTCTAGTTCGAGAGGTAAGTGGCATGCTTTTCCATAAACCATTTTATAAGGAGACATACCCATAGGATTTTTATATGCAGTTCTATAGGCCCATAATGCATCATCAAGTTTCTTGGACCAATTCTTTCTAGATCTATTAACAGTCTTTTGCAAAATTAATTTGAGCTCTCTATTACTAAGTTCTACTTGACCACTAGACTGTGGGTGATATGGAGATGCAATTCTATGATTAACATCGTACTTAGCAAGCATTTTAAAAGCACCATGAATAAAATATGAACCACCATCAGTCATTAAGTATCTAGGGACTCCAAACCTCAGAAAAATAACTTCCTTAAGCATCTTAATAGAGGTGTTATGATCAGCACTACTAGTTGGAATAGCTTCTACCCACTTAGTAACGTAATCAACAACAACTAAAATATGTGTATACCCATTAGAGGAAGGAAACGGTCCCATATAATCAAAACCCCAAACATCAAATGGTTCAATAACAAGTGAATAGTTCATCGGAATTTCTTGACGTCTACTAATATTACCAATTCTTTGGCATTCATCACAAGACGAGACAAACTTACGGGCATCTTTGAAAAGAGTAGGCCAATAAAAACCGGATTGCAATACCTTATGTGCAGTTCTATCTCCAGCGTGGTGTCCTCCATAAACCTCAGAGTGACACTTGCGTAGGATCTGTTCCTGTTCATGCTCAGGTACACAACGTCTAATAACCCCATCTACTCCTTCTTTATAGAGGTGTGGGTCATCCCAGAAGTAATGTCTTAAATCATAGAAAAACTTTTTCTTTTGCTGGTATGTGAAACTAGGTGGTAAAAATTTAGCAACAATGTAATTGGCATAATCAGCATACCATGGAGCAGTACGAGAAGCATTTATGAAAGTTAATTGTTCATCAGGGAAGCTATCATCAATAGGTAGTGGGTCATCAAGAATATTCTCTAACCTAGACAAGTTGTCTGCAACGGGGTTCTCAGCTCCCTTTCTATCAATAATATGTAAATCAAATTCTTGTAGCAAGAGAACCCACCTAATAAGTCAAGGTTTAGCATCTTTCTTTTCCATAAGGTATTTAATAGCAGCATGATCAGTGTGAACAGTTACTTTAGAATCAACAATATAAGGTCTGAACTTATCACAAGCAAATACGACTGCCAAAAATTATTTTTAGTAGTAGCATAATTTCTCTGGGCACTTTCTAGAGTTTTACTAGCATATTGGATAACATTTAATTTCTTATCAATTCTTTGTCCTAGAACAGCACCTACAGCTTAATCACTAGCATCACACATAATTTCAAAGGGTAGATTCCAATCAGGTGGCTGAACAATAGGTGCAGAAATCAAGGCTTTCTTAAGTATTTCAAATGCTTCTACACAATCATCATCAAGGACAAAAGGAACATCTTTTTGTAAGAGGTTAGTCAGAGGCCTAGAAATTTTTGAGAAGTCCTTTATGAACCTCCTATAAAAACTGGCATGACCAAGGAAACTTCTTATAACTTTGATGTCCGTGGGACATGGCATCTTTTCAATAGCATCAACTTTAGCTTTATCAACTTCAATACCTCTTTCAGAAATTTTATGCCCCAAGACAATACCTTCATTAACCATAAAGTGGCACTTTTCTCAATTCAAGACAAGATTAGTTTCTTCACATCTCTGCAAAACTCGATCAAGGTTGCTCAAGCAATCATCAAAAGAAGTTCCATATACGGAGAAACCATCCATGAAAACCTCAACAATCTTTTCACAAAAATCAGAGAATATAGCCATCATGCATCTTTGAAAGGTAGCAGGTGCATTGCATAAACCAAAAGGCATACGTCTATAAGAAAAGGTACCGAAAGGGCAAGTAAAAGTGGCCTTTTCTTGGTCCTCTTTTGACACAGGTATTTCAGAGAAACCAGAATAACCATCTAGAAAGCAAAAATGTGTATGTTTAGATAATCTTTCTAGCATTTGATCAATAAATGGTAAAGGGTAATGATCCTTTTTAGTAGATTTATTTAATTTGCGGAAATCAATTACCATTCTATAACCTCTAATAATTCTTTGTGGGATCAATTAATCTTTATCATTAGGAACAACAGTAATACCTCCCTTCTAGGGACACAATGGATAGGGCTTACCCACTGACTATCAGCAACGGGATAAATTATACCTGCCTCGAGAAGCTTTAGTATTTCTTTTCTTACCACTTCTTTCATCTTAGGATTTAACCGTCGTTGGTGATCAACAACCGGTTTAGCGTCTTTCTCCAATTTTATTTTGTGTTGGCATAGAGTGGGACTAATGCCCTTAAGATCATCAAGAGTATATCCAATAGCAGCACGGTGCTTCTTCAGAGTTTTCAATAATCCCTTTTCTTCATGCTCTGAAAGGTTAGCAGTAATAATAATAGGATATATCTTCTTTTCATCAAGATAAGCATACTTAAGAGTATCAGGTAATGGTTTAAGCTCAAACACGGGATCACCCTTGGGTGGAGGAGGATCCCCTAGGATTTCAACAGGCAAGTTGTGTTTCAAGATAGGTCCTTGTTTAAAGAATACTTCACCTATTTCCCTTCTTTCATTCATAAACATATCATTTTCATGGTCGAGCAAATATTGTTCTAAGGGATCATTAGGAGGTACGGCAATAGAAGCAAGACCAATAATTTCATCTTTAATAGGTAATTCTTTATCATGGGGTTGTCTACAAAATTTAGCAAAATTAAACTCATGAGACATATCCCCCAAACCAATGGTAACAACATCCTTTTTGCAGTCTATCCTAGCATTGACAGTATTCAAGAAGGGTCTACCAAATATGATGGGACAGAAGCTATCTTGTGGGGAACCAAGAACAAGAAAATCAGCGGGATATTTAACTTTCTCACACAAGACTTCAACATCTCTAACAATCCCAACTGGTGAAATAGTGTCTCTATTGGCAAGCTTAATTGTAACATCGATTTCCTCTATCTCAGCAGGTGCAATATCGTCCATAATTTCTTTGTATAAGGAATGAGGTATTGCACTTGCACTAGCACCCATATCACATAAGCCATGATAGCAATGATCTCCTATTTTAACAGAAATAAGAGGCATGCCTACAACAGGTCTATGTTTATTCTTAGTATCAGGTCTAGCAATTCTAGCAGCTTCATCACAGAAGTAAATAACATGCCCATCAATATTATCAGCCAAAAGATCTTTAACCATAGCAATAATAGGTTCAACTTTAATTTGCTCAGGGGGTGTAGGTGTTCTAGTATTACTCTTACGAACCACAGTTGAAGCTTTAGCATGATCCTTTATTCTAACAAGGAAAGGTGGTTTCTCAATATAAGCAGTAGGAACAATAGGATCAACATTATAAGTAATAGTCTTTTCTTCAACTTTAATAGGTGCAACTACTTTTACTTCAATGGGAGGATTATATTTAAACCACTTCTCCTTAGGGAGATCAACATGAGTAGCAAAGGATTCACAGAAAGAAGCTACTATCTCAGAGTCAAGTCCATATTTAGTGCTAAATTCACGGAAAACATCGATATCCATAAAAGATTTAACACAATCAAACTTAGGTGTTATACCTGACTCCTTACCTTCGTCGAGATCCCAATCTTCAGAGTTGCGTTTAATTCTTTCCAATAAATCCCATTTGAATTCAATAGTCTTCATCATAAAAGAGCCAGTACAAGAAGTATCGAGCATGGAGCGATTATTGAGAGAAAGTCGAGCATAAAAATTTTGAATAATAATTTCTCTTGAGAGCTCATGATTGGGGCATGAATATAACATTGACTTGAGCCTCCCCCAAGCTTGAGCGATGCTTTTGTTGGAAATATGCCCTAGAGGCAATAATAAATGGTTATTATTATATTTCTTTATTCATGATAATCGTCTATTGTTCATGCTATAATTGTATTGTCCGGAAATCGTAATACATGTGTGAATGCATAAACCACAACGTGTCCCTAGTAAGCCTCTAGTTGACTAGCTCGTTGATCAACAGATAGTCATGGTTTCCTGACTATGGACATTGGATGTCATTGATAACGGGATCACATCATTAGGAGAATGATGTGATGGACAAGACCCAATCCTAAGCATAGCATAAAAGATCGTGTAGTTTCGTTTGCTAGAGCTTTTCCAATGTCAAGTATCTTTTCCTTAGACCATGAGATCGTGCAACTCCCGGATACCGTAGGAGTGCTTTGGGTGTGCCAAACGTCACAACGTAACTGGGTGACTATAAAGGTGCACTACGGGTATCTCCGAAAGTGTCTGTTGGGTTGGCACGGATCGAGACTGGGATTTGTCACTCCGTGTGACGGAGAGGTATCTCTGGGCCCACTCGGTAATGCATCATCATAATGAGCTCAATGTGACTAAGGCGTTAGTCACGGGATCATGCATTGCGGTACGAGTAAAGAGACTTGCCGGTAACGAGATTGAACAAGGTATTGGGATACCGACGATCGAATCTCGGGCAAGTAACATACCGATTGACAAAGGGAATTGTATACGGGATTGATTGAATCCTCGACATCGTGGTTCATCCGATGAGATCATCGTGGAACATGTGGGAGCCAACATGGGTATCCAGATCCCGCTGTTGGTTATTGACCGGAGAGGCGTCTCGGTCATGTCTGCATGTCTCCCGAACCCGTAGGGTCTACACACTTAAGGTTCGGTGACGCTAGGGTTGTAGAGATATGAGTATGCGGAAACCCGAAAGTTGTTCGGAGTCCCGGATGAGATCCCGGACGTCACGAGGAGTTCCGGAATGGTCCGGAGGTGAAGAATTATATATAGGAAGTCAAGTTTCGGCCACCGGGAAAGTTTCGGGGGTTATCGGTATTGTACCGGGACCACCGGAAGGGTCCCGGGGGTCCACCGGGTGGGGCCACCTATCCCGGAGGGCCCCATGGGCTGAAGTGGGAGGGCAACCAGCCCTTAGTGGGCTGGGGCGCCCCCCATGGGCCTCCCCCCTGCGCCTAGGGTTGGAAACCCTAGGGTGGGGGGCGCCCCACTTGCCTTGGGGGGCAAGGCACCCCCTTGGCCGCCGCCCCCCCATCTAGATGGGGTTTGGCCGCCGCCCCCGCCCCCCCCCCTCCCAGGGGGCCTATATAAAGGGGGGAGGGAGGGCAGCAACATCACAGCCTTGGGCGCCTCCCTCCTCCCCTGCTACACCCCTCTCTCTCGTAGAAGCTCGACGAAGCCCTGCTGGCATCCCGCTACATCACCACCACGCCGTCGTGCTGCTGGATCTCCATCAACCTCTCATTCCCCCTTGCTGGATCAAGAAGGAGGAGACGTCGCTGCACCATACGTGTGTTGAACGTGGAGGTGCCGTCCTTTCGGCACTCGGTCATCGGTGATTTGGATCACGGCGAGTACGACTCCGTCATCCACGTTCATTGGAACGCTTCCGCTCGCGATCTACAAGGGTATGTAGATGCACTCCTTTCCCCTCGTTGCTAGTATACTCCATAGATGCATCTTGGTGAGCGTAGGAAAATTTTAAAATTATGCTACGATTCCCAACAGTGGCATCATGAGCCAGGCCTATGCGTAGTTACTATGCACGAGTAGAACACAAAGCAGTTGTGGGCGTTGATGTTGCCAATTCTTCTTGCCGCTACTAGTCGTATCTTGTTTCGGCGGTATTGTAGGATGAAGCGGCCCGGACCGACCTTACACGTACGCTTACGTGAGACAGGTTCCACCGACTGACATGCACTAGTTGCATAAGGTGGCTAGCGGGTGTCTGTCTCTCCTACTTTAGTCGGAACGGATTCGATGAAAAGGGTCCTTATGAAGGGTAAATAGAAATTGGCAAATCACGTTGTGGTCATACGTAGGTAAGAAACGTTCTTGCTAGAAACCTACAAGCCACGTAAAAACTTGCAACAACAATTAGAGGACGTCTAACTTGTTTTTGCAGCAAGTGCTATGTGATGTGATATGGCCAGAAGATGTGATGAATGATATATGTGATGTATGAGATTGATCATATTCTTGTAATAGGAATCACGACTTGCATGTCGATGAGTATGACAACCGGCAGGAGCCATAGGAGTTGTCTTTATTATTTTGTATGACCTGCGTGTCATTGAATAACGCCATGTAAATTACTTTACTTTGTTGCTAAACGCGTTAGCCATAGAAGTAGAAGTAATCGTTGGCGTGACGACTTCATGAAGACACAATGATGGAGATCATGATGATGGAGATCATGGTGTCATGCCGGTGACGAAGATGATCATGGTGCCCCGAAGATGGAGATCAAAGGAGCATAATGATATTGGCCATATCATGTCACTATTTGATTGCATGTGATGTTTATCATGTTTTTGCATCTTATTTGCTTAGAACGACGGTAGTAAGTAAGATGATCCCTTATGATAATTTCAAGAAAGTGTTCCCCCTAACTGTGCACCGTTGCGAAGGTTCGTTGTTTCGAAGCACCACGTGATGATCGGGTGTGATAGATTCTAACGTTCGAATACAACGGGTGTTGACGAGCCTAGCATGTACAGACATGGCCTCGGAACACACGCAATACACTTAGGTTGACTTGACGAGCCTAGCATGTACAGACATGGCCTCGGAACACGGAGGACCGAAAGGTCGAGCATGAGTCGTATAGAAGATACGATCAACATGGAGATGTTCACCGATCTTGACTAGTCCGTCTCACGTGATGATCGGACACGGCCTAGTTAACTCGGATCATGTTTCACTTAGATGACTAGAGGGATGTCTATCTGAGTGGGAGTTCATTAAATAATTTGATTAGATGAACTTAATTATCATGAACTTAGTCTAAAATCTTTACACTATGTCTTGTAGATCAAATGGCCAACGTTGTCCTCAATTTCAACGCGTTCCTAGAGAAAACCAAGCTGAAAGATGATGGCAGCAACTATACGGACTGGGTCCGGAACCTGAGGATCATCCTCATAGTAGCCAAGAAAGATTATGTCCTAGAAGCACCGCTAGGTGAAGCACCAATCCCAGAAAACCAAGACGTTATGAACGCTTGGCAGCAGCGTGCTGATGATTACTCCCTCGTTCAGTGCGGCATGCTTTACAGCTTAGAACCGGGTCTCCAAAAGCGTTTTGAGAAACATGGAGCATATGAGATGTTCGAGGAGCTGAAATTGGTTTTCCAAGCTCATGCCCGGGTCGAGAGATATGAAGTCTCCGACAAGTTCTTCAGCTGTAAAATGGAGGAAAATAGTTCTGTAAGTGAGCACATACTCAGAATGTCTGGGTTGCACAACCGCTTGACTCAGCTGGGAGTTAATCTCCCGGATGACGCGGTCATTGACAGAATCCTTCAGTCGCTTCCACCAAGCTACAAGAGCTTTGTGATGAACTTCAATATGCAGGGGATGGAAAAGACCATTCCTGAGATATATTCAATGCTGAAATCAGCGGAGGTGGAGATCAGAAAAGAACATCAAGTGTTGATGGTGAATAAAACCACTAAGTTCAAGAAGGGCAAGGGTAAGAAGAACTTCAAGAAGGACGGCAAGGGAGTTGCCGCGCCCGGTAAACCAGTTACTGGGAAGAAGTCAAAGAATGGACCCAAGCCTGAACTGAGTGCTTTTATTGCAAGGGAAGTGGTCACTGGAAGCGGAACTGCCCCAAATACTTAGCGGACAAAGAAGGCCGGCAACACCAAAGGTATATGTGATATACATGTAATTGATGTGTACCTTACCAGTACTCGTAGTAGCTCCTGGGTATTTGATACCGGTGCGGTTGCTCATATTTGTAACTCAAAACAGGAACTACGGAATAAACGGAGACTGGCGAAGGACGAGGTGACGATGCGCGTCGGGAATGGTTCCAAGGTCGATGTGATCGCCGTCGGCACGCTACCTCTGCATCTACCCACGGGATTAGTTTTAAACCTCAATAATTGTTATTTAGTGCCAGCTTTGAGCATGAACATTGTATCTGGATCTCGTTTAATTCGAGATGGCTACTCATTTAAATCCGAGAATAATGGTTGTTCTATTTATTTGAGAGATATGTTTTATGGTCATGCCCCGCTGGTCAATGGTTTATTCTTGATGAATCTCGAACGTGATGTTACACATGTTCATAGTGTGAATACCAAAAGATGTAAAGTTGATAACGATAGTCCCACATATCTGTGGCACTGCCGCCTTGGTCACATTGGTGTCAAGCGCATGAAGAAGCTCCATGCAGATGGACTTTTGGAGTCTCTTGATTACGAATCATTTGACACGTGCGAACCATGCCTCATGGGTAAGATGACCAAGACTCCGTTCTCCGGAACAATGGAGCGAGCAACCAACTTATTGGAAATCATACATACCGATGTGTGCGGTCCAATGAGTGTTGAGGCTCGCGGAGGATATCGTTATGTTCTCACTCTCACTGATGACTTAAGTAGATATGGGTATGTCTACCTAATGAAACACAAGTCTGAAACCTTTGAAAAGTTCAAGGAATTTCAGAGTGAGGTTGAGAATCAACGTGACAGAAAAATAAAATTCTTACGATCAGATCGTGGTGGAGAATATTTAAGTCACGAATTTGGTACACACTTAAGGAAATGTGGAATAGTTTCACAACTCACGCCGCCTGGAACACCTCAGAGAAATGGTGTGTCCGAACGTCGTAATCGCACTCTATTGGATATGGTGCGATCTATGATGTCTCTTACCGATTTACCGCTCTCATTTTGGGGCTATGCTTTAGAGACTGCCGCATTCACTTTAAATAGGGCTCCGTCGAAATCCGTTGAGACGACACCGTATGAATTATGGTTTGGGAAGAAACCTAAGCTGTCGTTTCTAAAAGTTTGGGGATGCGATGCTTATGTCAAGAAACTTCAACCTGAAAAGCTCGAACCCAAGTCGGAGAAATGCGTCTTCATAGGATACCCTAAGGAAACTATTGGGTATACCTTCTACCTCAGATCCGAAGGCAAGATCTTCGTTGCCAAGAACGGGTCCTTTCTGGAGAAGGAGTTTCTCTCGAAAGAATTGAGTGGGAGGAAAGTGGAACTTGATGAGGTGATAGTCACCCCTTCCGAACCGGAAAGTAGCGCAGCGCGGGAAAATGTTCCTGTGGTGCCTACACCGACTGGGGAGGAAGTTAATGATGATGATCATGAAGCTTCGGATCAAGTTACTACTGAACTTCGTAGGTCCACAAGGACACGTTCCGCACCAGAGTGGTACGGCAACCCTGTCCTGGAAATCATGTTGTTAGACAACGGTGAACCTTCGAACTATGAAGAAGCGATGGCGGGCCCGGATTCCGACAAATGGCTAGAAGCCATGAAATCCGAGATAGGATCCATGTATGAAAACGAAGTATGGACTTTGACTGACTTGCCCGATGATCGGCGAGCCATAGAAAACAAATGGATCTTTAAGAAGAAGACGGACGCGGATGGTAATGTGACCATCTACAAAGCTCGACTTGTCGCTAAGGGTTATCGACAAGTTCAAGGGGTTGACTACGATGAGACTTTCTCACCCGTAGCGAAGCTGAAGTCCGTCCGAATCATGTTAGCAATTGCCGCATACTATGATTATGAGATATGGCAGATGGACGTCAAAACGGCATTCCTTAACGGCTTCCTTAAGGAAGAGTTGTATATGATGCAGCCGGAAGGTTTTGTCGATCCTAAGAATGCTAACAAAGTATGCAAGCTCCAGCGCTCAATCTATGGGCTGGTGCAAGCATCTCGGAGTTGGAACATTCGCTTTGATGAGATGATCAAAGCGTTTGGGTTTACACAGACTTATGGAGAAGCCTGTGTTTACAAGAAAGTGAGTGGGAGCTCTGTAGCATTTCTCATATTATATGTGGATGACATACTATTGATGGGAAATGATATAGAATTCTTGGAAAGTATAAAGGCCTATTTGAATAAGTGTTTTTCAATGAAGGACCTTGGAGAAGCTGCTTATATATTAGGCATCAAGATCTATAGAGATAGATCAAGACGCCTCATTGGTCTTTCACAGAGTACATACCTTGACAAGATATTGAAGAAGTTCAATATGGATCAGTCCAAGAAGGGGTTCTTGCCTGTATTGCAAGGTGTGCAATTGAGCACGGCTCAATGCCCGACCACGGCAGAAGATAGAGAAAAGATGAGTGTCATCCCCTATGCCTCGGCCATAGGGTCTATTATGTATGCCATGCTGTGTACCAGACCTGATGTAAACCTTGCCGTAAGTTTGGTAGGAAGGTACCAAAGTAATCCCGGCATGGAACACTGGACAGCGGTCAAGAATATCCTGAAGTACCTGAAGAGGACTAAGGATATGTTTCTCGTTTATGGAGGTGACGAAGAGCTCGTCGTAAAGGGTTACGTCGACGCTAGCTTCGACACAGATCTGGATGACTCGAAGTCACAAACCGGATACGTGTATATTTTGAATGGAGGAGCAGTAAGCTGGTGCAGTTGCAAGCAAAGCGTCGTGGCGGGATCTACATGTGAAGCGGAGTACATGGCAGCCTCGGAGGCAGCACAGGAAGCAGTCTGGATGAAGGAGTTCATTACCGACCTAGGGGTGATTCCCAATGCGTCGGGCCCAATGACTCTCTTCTGTGACAACACTGGAGCTATTGCCCTTGCGAAGGAGCCCAGGTTTCACAGGAAGACCAGGCATATCAAGCGTCGCTTCAACTCCATTCGTGAAAGTGTTCAAAATGGAGACATAGATATTTGTAAAGTACATACGGACCTGAATGTAGCAGATCCGTTGACTAAACCTCTCCCTAGAGCAAAACATGATCAACACCAGGACGCAATGGGTGTTCGATTCATCACAATGTAACTAGATTATTGACTCTAGTGCAAGTGGGAGACTGTTGGAAATATGCCCTAGAGGCAATAATAAATGGTTATTATTATATTTCTTTGTTCATGATAATCGTCTATTGTTCATGCTATAATTGTATTGTCCGGAAATCGTAATACATGTGTGAATGCATAGACCACAACGTGTCCCTAGTAAGCCTCTAGTTGACTAGCTCGTTGATCAACAGATAGTCATGGTTTCCTGACTATGGACATTGGATGTCATTGATAACGGGATCACATCATTAGGAGAATGATGTGATGGACAAGACCCAATCCTAAGCATAGCATAAAAGATCGTGTAGTTTCGTTTGCTAGAGCTTTTCCAATGTCAAGTATCTTTTCCTTAGACCATGAGATCGTGCAACTCCCGGATACCGTAGGAGTGCTTTGGGTGTGCCAAACGTCACAACGTAACTGGGTGACTATAAAGGTGCACTACGGGTATCTCCGAAAGTGTCTGTTGGGTTGGCACGGATCGAGACTGGGATTTGTCACTCCGTGTGACGGAGAGGTATCTCTGGGCCCACTCGGTAATGCATCATCATAATGAGCTCAATGTGACTAAGGCGTTAGTCACGGGATCATGCATTGCGGTACGAGTAAAAAGACTTGCCGGTAACGAGATTGAACAAGGTATTGGGATACCGACGATCGAATCTCGGGCAAGTAACATACCGATTGACAAAGGGAATTGTATACGGGATTGATTGAATCCTCGACATCGTGGTTCATCCGATGAGATCATCGTGGAACATGTGGGAGCCAACATGGGTATCCAGATCCCGCTGTTGGTTATTGACCGGAGAGGCATCTCGGTCATGTCTGCATGTCTCCCGAACCCGTAGGGTCTACACACTTAAGGTTCGGTGACGCTAGGGTTGTAGAGATATGAGTATGCGGAAACCCGAAAGTTGTTCGGAGTCCTGGATGAGATCCCGGATGTCACGAATAGTTCCGGAATGGTCCGGAGGTGAAGAATTATATATAGGAAGTCAAGTTTCGGCCACCGGGAAAGTTTCAGGGGTTATCGGTATTGTACCGGGAGCACCGGAAGGGTCCCGGGGGTCCATCGGGTGGGGCCACCTATCCCGGAGGGCCCCATGGGCTGAAGTGGGAGGGCAACCAGCCCTTAGTCAGATGGGGCGCCCCCCATGGGCCTCCCCCCTGCGCCTAGGGTTGGAAACCCTAGGGTGGGGGGCGCCCCACTTGCCTTGGGGGGCAAGGCACCCCCTTGGCCGCCGCCCCCCCCCCCATTTAGATGGGGTTTGGCCGGCGCCCCCCCTCCCAGGGGGCCTATATAAAGGGGGGAGGGAGGGCAGCAATATCACAGCCTTGGGCACCTCCCTCCTCCCCTAATACACCCCTCTCTCTCGTAGAAGCTCGGCGAAGCCCTGCCGGCATCCCGCTACATCCACCACCACGCCGTCGTGCTGCTGGATCTCCATCAACCTCTCCTTCCCCCTTGCTGGATCAAGAAGGAGGAGACGTCGCTGCACCGTACGTGTGTTGAATGCGGAGGTGCCATCCGTTCGGCACTCGGTCATCGGTGATTTGGATCACGGCGAGTACGACTCCGTCATCCACGTTCATTGGAACGCTTCCGCTCGCGATCTACAAGGGTATGTAGATGCACTCCTTTCCCCTCGTTGCTAGTATACTCCATAGATGCATCTTGGTGAGCGTAGGAAAATTTTAAAATTATGCTACGATTCCCAACAGCTTTCTCCTTCTCAAGGCCAAAAATTATATATATAATTACGATCACAATGAACAAGATGCATAGGATAAAACTTCTGATGAAATTCCAATTTCAATCGGTGGTAGTTCCATGATCCCATATCACCACATAGCCTAAACCATGTCAATGCATTTCCCTTCAAAGATAAAGGGAAGACCTTCTTCTTGATAACATCCTCGGGCATACCTGCAAGCTTAAATAATCCACAAACTTCATCCACATAGATTAGGTGCAAATCAGGATGTAATGTTCCATCACCTGTGAAAGGATTAGCTAGCAATTTCTCTATCATACCCGAAGGAATTTCAAAGTAAACATTTTCAGTAGGTTCAGTAGGTTGAGGAGCAACTCTTTGCTCTACTTGTCGGGGTGAAGATACCCCGAACAAGCCCCTCAAAGGATTATGTTCCATAGTAACAAGTGACAGTAAATTTCAGCACACTATATAAATTGTTCCTTACCAAATTCCACCTACCAAAGGCGCTTCACTCCCCGGCAACGGCGCCAGAAAAGAGTCTTGATGACCCACAATTGTAGGGGATCTATCATAGTCCTTTTGATAAGTAAGAGTGTCGAACCCAACGAGGAGCAGAAGGAAATGACAAGCGATTTTCAGTAAGGTATTCTCTGCAAGCACTGAAATTATCGGTAACAGATAGTTTTGTGATAAGGTAATTTGTAACGGGTAACAAGTAATGAAAGTAAATAAGGTGCAGCAAGATCGCCCAATCCTTTTTGTAGCAAAGGACAAGCCTGGACAAACTCTTATATAGAGAAAAGCCTCCCGAGGACACATGGGAATTATCGTCAAGCTAGTTTTCATCACGCTCATATGATTCGCGCTCGGTACTTTGATAATTTGATATGTGGGTGGACCGGTGCTTGGGTACTGCCCTTTCTTGGACAAGCATCCCACTTATGATTAACCCCTATTGCAAGCATCCGCAACTACAAGAGAAGTATTAAGGTAAAGCTAACCATAGCATGAAACATATGGATCCAAATCGGCCCCTTACGAAGCAACCCATAAACTAGGGTTTAGCTTCTGTCACTCTAGCAACCCATCATCTACTTATTACTTCCCAATGCCTTCCTCTAGGCCCAAACAATGGTGAAGTGTCATGTAGTCGGCGTTCACATAACACCACTAGAGGAAAGACAACATACATCTCATCAAAATATCAAACAAATACCAAATTCACCTGAATACTTATAGCAACACTTCTCCCATGTCCTCAGGAACAAACGTAACTACTCACAAATCATATTCATATTCATAATCAGAGGTATATTAATATTCATAAAGGATCTGAACTTATGATCTTCCACCAAATAAACCAACTAGCATCAACTACAAGGAGTAATCAACACTACTAGCAACTCACAAGTACCAATCTGAGGTTTTGGGACAAAGATTGGATACAAGAGATGAACTAGGGTTTTAGAGGAGATGGTGCTGGTGAAGATGTTGATGGAGATTGACCCCCTCCCGATGAGAGGATTGTTCGTGATGACAATGGCGATGATTTCCCCCTCCCGGAGGGATGTTTCCCCGGCAGAACAGCTCCGCCGGAGCCCTAGATTGGTTCCGCCAAGGTTCCGCCTCGTGGCGGCGGTGTTTCTTCCCGAAAGCTTGCTTATGATTTTTTCCAGGGTAAAAGACTTCATATAGCAGAAGATGGGCACCGGAGGGCAGCCAGGGGGCCCACGAGGCAGGGGGCGCGCCCGGGGGGTAGGGCGCGCCCCCACCCTCGTCGCCAGGGTGTGGGCCCCCTCTGGTGGATTCTTTCGCCAGTATTTTTTATTAATTCCAAAAACTGCCTCCGTGGAGTTTCAGGACTTTTGGAGCTGTGCAGAATAGGTCTCTAATATTTGCTCCTTCCCCAGCCCAGAATTCCAGCTGCCGGCATTCTCCCTCTTCATGTAAACCTTGTAAAATAAGAGAGAAAAGGCATGAGTATTGTGACATAATGTGTAATAACAGCCCATAATGCAATAAATATCGATATAAAAGCATGATGCAAAATGGACGTATCACATGACATGGCTAAAGCACGTAATATGAAACTTATCTTATGTCTCTTCGAACAATTGTCTAGATTAAAAATTAATTTTCATAAGAGCGAGTTGTTCTGTTTTTGGAAGGCCAAGGACGAGGAACACACTTATAGACAATTGTTTGGATGTGAATTAGGTGCTTTACCATTCAATTACTTGGGCATACCGATACATCACCGTAAACTATCCAATAAAGAATGGAAGTGTATTGAAGAATGAATTGAAAAAAAAACTCAGCTGCCGGAAGGGCAAGCTTATGTCATATGGAGGTCGGCTAGTCCTGATTAACTCGGTATTGACTAGTATGCCGATGTTTCTACTTTCGTACTTCGAAATTCCAAAGGGGTTCGGAAGCGACTTGATTTCTTTAGATCTCGTTTCTTTTGGCAGTCTGATGAGGCCAAGAGGAAATACCGTCTTGCGCGATGGAATATTCTTTGCCGACCTAAAGATCAAGGGGGTCTCGGTTTTGAGAACTTAGAAATTAAGAATAAATGCCTTATGAGCAAATGGCTTTACAGGCTAGAGATAGAGCTGGAGGGTATGTGGTCACAAATCCTGCGCATAAGTATCTACAATCTAAAACATTAGCCTAGGTTACCATGAGACCGACTTACTCGCCATTCTGGAAGGGACTTATGAGAACGAAGGACTTGTTCTTTCGCAGGGTCAAATTCTTGGTTGGCAATGGGATGTCAACAAGATTTTGGGAGGATACGTGGTTAGGAGAGACACCTCTGGCTGTCCAATATCCCACCTTTATAATATTGTGCAACGTAAGGAGGATTACGTAGGCACAATCCTTCAAACTATTCCCCTGAACATCCAGTTCTGACGTGCGTTAGTTGGTGAGCGATGGAATGCCTGGATGCATTTGGTTCAGACATTGATAGAAGTTCAAATCTCCGATCAGCCGGATTCGATACAATGGAAGTTAGCTAAGAATGGGATTTTTACGGCGAGCTCTTTCTATTTGGATTTTATTAATTCTGGCCCAATCTCAAAGTCACTGCACATCTGGAGAGTTAAGGTTCCTTTGCGGATTAAAATCTTTATGTGGTTTGTCCACAAGCAAGTGATACTCACAAAGGACAACTTAATTAAAAGGCGATGGGTAGGAAGTTCACGGTGCTGTTTTTATGATCATGATGAAACAATACAACACTTATTTCTTGAATGCCCACTTGCCAAACTACTTTGGAGAACGATTCATATAGCTTTCAACATTAATCCTCCCGTAGATATTGCGTCATTGTTTGGGACGTGGTTAGCTGGGGTTGACCGGATTACTGCGGCTCGTATTCGGATTGGAATATGTGCGCTGTTATGGGCTATATGGAACTGCAGGAATGATATGATTTTTAACAGACAACACTCTTTAACTTTCTTGCAAGTCATCTTCAGAGCTACAGCTTGGATCCGTACGTGGTCCTTACTCACTCCTATGGACTCCAGGGAGCCTTTGGTTACTGGGTGCAACCAATGGGAGATGGTAGCTTGGGTTATATTCAACCGGTTCGGATGGCGCTCGCATAACAGGATAGGAGTCTAGGGAGCTTATCCTCAATATTACCGCATCGGTTGCTTGTGTCAGCATGTAATCTTCTTATTTTTACTTTGTTTTGCTCCGTTTGCAAGCTGTAAGATCTTTATGATGCTACTTTGTGGATTGTTAATAAAATGGCTGCATGCATCTTCATGACGCAGAGGCCGGGGGCTTGCCTCCATTTCCAAAAAAAATTATCTGCTTATGCAGCAGCGGGTGTGTCGTGGAATTGTCACGGCAGATGTCCTCAAGCTAGGACTTAGTCGTGGAGCCATCGCTGCTAGGAAGCTTGAAGGGGTTAACGGGACAAGGAAAACGAAGGTTTATACTGGTTTGGCCCCTTATAGTGAAGGTAAAAGCCTACGTCCAGTTGAGGTGGTATTGATTAGGGTTTCGATGACCAGGGAGCTTAACTGCTATGCCCGGCTCTCGATGAAATCTTTCTCGTCCCTAAACTGCTGCCGGGTCGTCCCTTTATATAGGGAGGCTGACGCCCAGCAGCTCTCAGAGTCCCGGCCGGCTCATAAGAGTGTCCGGCTCGGACTCTCAACTATTCTTGCCTTACACTACAAGTTCTACCATAATGATGATTATAACTACGGGCTTTAAACCATATCCGGGTCTTAAGCCCATCTTTGGCCCACCGTCTCCAAGCTTGTCGCTGGACTTCTGGCGATGACCATTATGAGTAACCCGGCCCCTTCTGGCGGGTGACTCTAAGGTCTATATCCTCAACATTAGGCCCTAGATTGATTTGAACCGGCTCATATCAATCTTCCATTCTTTCGATAGAAAATCTCCGGCTTACAATTGCGGGAAGGTCATAACCCGGCGTGACGTCATCCTCTGGACTCCGGGTAATCCGCCGTGACGTCATCTTCCATTAAGTCCATTTTTTACTCCACCATATCCGCAACGGATCTTATCTTTACTGCCATCCTGAAAATCGAGGCGTTTTTATGGTGAGATAACCGCGCCGCGGCCTCCTCGTTTCTCGCGCCCACTTAAGAGCTCACCCTTATAAATAGCCCGGCCCGACGGGCCTTCAGCCACTCGTCTTCCTCCTCGCGCCACTGTTCCTCCGCTCGAGCTCTGTTGCTGTCGCCGCCGCGGGTCTCCTCCTCCTCACCAACTCCGGCCGCTGCATCAACCTGTTGTGTCCAGAGAAAACGGCGGCGACCTCCGCGACTCACCAGCACCTGTAAGTCCTGGCTACCCCGTAGAACAGATCTGCAGTAGGGTTCGTCCTGTTCGTCCGTATTCTTCGCCGTCGCCCACGAGCTCTTGGTAGTTTTCATTTTTACTGCCCTTCTTGATCTTAGACCTGTATAGACCTGCTGCAGTAGCTGTTTGGCACCCATTTCAAATGCAAATAGATCTCTTTTTACTGCATAGAGTTCCTGTTTGAGCCTGCGAACTTCTCCTGCGTCTGCTTTAGGTCTAGAAATTTTTCCCTTTAGTCGACCATTTTGATCTGAAATTTTCACTGCGATCTGTCAAACTTGTTTTCACCATACTTAGTAAAAAACTGCTTCTGCTGAGCTATGGCGGCTTACATTTCCGGCTCAAAGAAACCACGCGCCGTAGGACCTTCCGGCTCAAAGGAGGCCATGCGCCATAAAATTTTCCGGCTTATCTGTGACAAGGTCGTAGACAATCGAATTACTTCTTAATACCTCTAGCGGCTTAGATAACCCAATGCAATTAGATATATGTCATTAGGCCCCTCCATAAGCCGCCACTTTAACACTGAACTGTAAGTTTCCTCCGGCTTATAATTAAACCGGGCATGTTTCCTTTTATCATAGGCTTCCGACTTTCACCATGCCTCCCAAAGCTCCTAAAGCACCCATCACTTGCAATTGGATGAGGTCCAACGTCACCGACGAGACCTTAACGGATTTCATGAAGTCAGGTTACCTGCCCAAAAAGGACGTCATGTCCTACCGTGCCCCCGACCCATCAGAGGAGAGACCACAGCCGAGGGACGGGGAAGTGGTAGTTTTTGCGGATCATATGAGCCGGGGCTTCGCACCGCCCGGCTCAAAGTTCTTCAGAGATGTGCTGAATTTCTTCGACCTGCGGCCTCAAGACATAGGACCCAACTCGGTGTCAAATATATGCAATTTCCAAGTGTTCTGTGAGGTCTACCTTGGAGAAGAACCCAGCCTGCTGCTCTTCAGAGAGCTCTTCTACCTGAACCGTCAGAACGAGTGCGCCAACGGGCCAAGCTTGGAACTTGGTGGCATCTCCATCCAGCGACGGAGGGACTGCCTTTTCCCTTACGCCGAGCCGCCAAGCCACCCAAAGGACTGGAACCAGACGTGGTTCTATTGCCAAGACACGTCGCCGGCTGACGAGAGCCCGCTGCCCGGCTTCCGCCCTTCTCGACTGGAACCGACTCACCCTCTGTCTGACAAGTTAACTCAGGCGGAACGCCAACCTCTTCTCCCCACCATCAACAAGATCAAGGCTCTCCTGGGCAATGGTCTCAACGGAATTGATCTGGTCCGGGTCTGGATCTCGTGGCGGGTGATCCCCCTAAGCCGCCGCCCCGGCTTAATGTGTGAATACACAGGCCGGAAAGATGACCCCCTGCGACACAGCCGCAACGACCTCCCTGAAGACGTTGCCGAGGACATGACCAAGGCTCTCTTGAACGAGAGCTTGGCAGACTGCGGGAGGACCGGGTTAGCCCCCTTCTGCAAGACCAACCCAGCCCCAGCAGTAAGCCGCTGACCTGAACATCTTATCTTCTTCTGTAGATAACCTTCATCTGAATCTTTAAGAAATCATCATTGTATTTTTCAGGCTGATGACAAATTCTGGAAGGTCAAATATGACCATGAGGCGGCCAAGAAGGCCAGGAAGGCTAAGAAAGCCGCCAAGAGAGCCGCCCCTCGCAAGAAGGGAAGTAGGCCTACTGCTTCAGAGCTGATGCAACTAAGCGACAGCTCCGAGTCAGAGGTAACCCCTGAGCCTGTAAGCTCTTGTTGTATTTGTTGTTTATTTCTGTCCACCTTATCAATACTTGTTCATCAATAGGACGACACCGGAGCAAGTAACCCGGTGGTTGAAGAGGTAATGATACTTTCCTCCGACTCGGAGCCCTTGCCAAGGCTGAAAATCCGAAGGGTAACCCGGAAAGTAAGCTTTTCACATCCTTTAGCTTATCAAGATCCTCAATTTATTTTGAAGCGACAGGTTCATGAGAGCCGGCGTCACACCCGGACCAACAAGGACGCTGACCTCTCCTCCGGGTTACCTGACGCATCGAGGAAACGCCGAACTGAGGTTATCTCCAACTTGTACCCTTTTCATCCTTTGGCGGGTGTTATACGTCAACCGCTCAATTCTTCTGACTCAAATTATCAGGAAACTTCCCCCTCTTCTGGCGACTCTATGCAGTCGAACCTGCCGGCTTTCAAGACCGTGCCCGGGTAATGATGATCATCTCATGTTGTACTTTGTCTTTACTTACACTTTTGTGCTTAACCTTTCTGTCTTTTCAGTGCCCAGGCAAAACTCAGCAAAAGGGCGAAGAAGAACAAGCCGGTCGAAGAGCCGGACTTGCCTGAACCGGAGGTAGCCGCTCAAGAACCGCCAGCTGCCTCTGCTCCTGAAGCCACTGCTCCAACCGACAAGCCAATAGCAGAAGCTTCTGCTAACCCGGAGGCCTCCAGCTCGGCTCAACCAGCAGATGACCCGGATGTGGTAATCACCCGGACGGAATTTGTTGAGCCGGGGAGACCTACTGCGCTGGCCAAGTGCTCCGCTAAGGAGGAGTTGTTAGGGCGCCACCGGGCCAATCTGGACCTCACCGACTATGGCAATCTGAGCATCGGAGAGATCATCTCCGGCTATATCAGCCAGGTGCACAAGAGCCGGGACTTAGAGATTGCCATGGTGAACCAGATTCAGCAGAAGTCTGAGGTATCACTCTTCTTTCTTCTTACTTACTGCATAGTTATCTTGTTATTCTTACCATGCTCTAGCCCCCAAGTCTACTACTTATGAGAGAATATGTTGTAGACTTAAGTTCCGGCTTACTCGTTTGAACCGGTAACTTGTAAATAGAAACGTTCGATATGCATTAGCCCCCAAGTGCCAAGTGTCTTTGCTTGGAAAGTGCTTGGGACTTTTAAAATTGCATAGTAACTGTTCATCCTATGACCCGGAAATTATGCAGGCTGCTGGCAAGAAGTTTGAAGCTGACATCTCCGATCTCAAGACCCGTCTGAAGACGCAAGAAACTGAGACCCGGAAAGCAAATGCCAAATTTGTGTCCAGTATTGCTGCGCAAGAAAAGCTGAAGACGGACTTTGACGCTGAACGGAAGGCTTGGGCCGAAGAAAAGGCTACTCTGGTGAACCGGGCTGAACAGGCGGAGAAGGCTCTGACAGAGAAGACCGCCGAACTCTCCGGCTTAAAGCGCCAAGTGTCCCAGATGGTTGCCGCAATCTTCGGTAAGTCATTTCACCGGCTTTCATCAAGTTTATAATCTTTATATCTCATAACTCATCCTTGTCGGCGGCTTATCTTATTCTGTTAAACAGGTCCCAGAAGCGCCAACCTCAACCAAAGTGTGGTAACCAAGCTGAAGGCCGTGTACACCCTGGTGGAGCAGCTCTACACCGGGTCACAGCGTGCTTTGGCTGTGGTGGCCCTATCCAATGAGGTGCCGACTCATCTGGCGGAAGTTCTTCGCCGGCTTGCCGTTCTTCCCCAACGTGTCCAAGAGCTGCGGCGGGCCTCTGCAAGAGCCGGAGCTATCGCCGCTCTGAGCCGGGCCAAGGCGTTCCTTCCAGAGTTAGACCCGGCGGACATTGCCCTCGGCTATCCCAGTTTGAAGGAAGACGGCACACCCTTCGACCAAAGGGACTTTGCAGCCTGCGTGAAGATTGTGCGCCCGGTGGCCACCCTCATTGGAAACGACACAGATCTGACCAAGTACCAGCCGGGTTACAATGCAGAAAATCAGAGGATCCCCACTCCGCGTTATGAAGCTATCAGCTTAGTCCCGCCAGCTCGTAAGCACACCTTCGCCCCGGAGATTGACCCGGCCGGGTTAATTGACGAGGAAGCTCAATTTGAAGCTTTGAGCGGCATTGACTGGAAGTCGTCAACTTTCCAGGTCTTGGGAACAGCCGGAGGAGAGGAGAGGGATGAGCCGGAGACTTCAACCCAGCAAGCGTCGTAACTCTGTAGACGGTTTATGTGAAACAATGCTTCACCCTTTTGGACTCAATGAGTCTTGTAATAGAATAGGATCAACACTTTAACTGTGTCGTGCCATCGTGCACGTGCTGAATGCTGAATTCTTATGAAAGTTGCTTCCTTATATGTCTCCGGGTTATAGTTGATCAGTCATGTTCCTTAAGCTTAAATAGTTGTCTTTAACTATCCTGCATAGAAAGACAAATCACAAGTCTCGAGGCGGCTTACCGCACGGAGAATCATAGTCTTATGCATATAACCCGGAATATGATTCACCAAAGACTGGTCCTCAATTATGTCCTTGATATAACCGTAACAACACACTTACCAGCCTGCAAGCACACTTCCGGTTTACCAGTCTTAATGACGCCGGTTGTATTCGACTAGCACTGTAAATCAAAGTTAAGCCGGCAAAGTGAGACCCGCCGGGCACACCTGAAATAATCAGAAGAACTCACTATAAATCCGAAGAACTTAGGGGCTTCCGGTTTGAATACGACCAGAGACCCGTCCCAAAGGGGTTATGCTAGGATTCGAGTACGATCATATAGCCCCCAGTGGGTGTGGCGATGCCAATCAAGAGGGTACCGACAGCTATGTTCTCTTTGGTTCGAATACGACCCATGTTTGAACAGGAAGCCCCCAAATGACCTTAAGAATTTTTTAACGACGCTGATTCGAATACGATCCACGTCGGTTCCCAAAGGGGTTAAACTATGATTCAAATATGATCAAAGAAAACTCCCCAATGAGCTCGGCACTTTGCCAATCAAATGGGTATCGACAGCTATGTTCTCTTTGGTTCGAATACGACCTATGTTTGAACAGGATGCCCCCAAATGACTATATTGTGTATGGCTAGATTCGAATACGATCATAAGCCGGATCCTCCTTCAAGTTATCACATGATCTTGTAATGAAAACAACACATTCATCTTTGGAGGAGAAAAAAGGACAGAGGTCCTGCTTTATTGCTTATCATAATATATACATGGCTTAGAGAAATATGTACATTATGAGAGCCGGTGGCTCAAGTGTAATAAGGCCGAAGCTGAGCTATGTTCCACGGCCGACGGGTCTCTTCCTCCGACTTACGTGAATCTTTGTGCTCCCGAATGTCAATGAGGTAATATGACCCGTTGTGCAAATTCTTGCTGACCACAAAGGGCCCTTCCCAAGGCGGGGATAGCTTGTGCGCATCTGTTTGATCTTGGATGAGCCGGAGCACCAGATCGCCTTCCTGGAAGACCCGGGACTTAACCCGGCGACTGTGATAACGGCGCAGGTCTTGTTGGTAAATCGCTGAGCGAGCTGCTGCCACATCACGCTGTTCGTCCAACAAGTCAAGAGCATCTTGGCGCGCCTGTTCATTATCCGCCTCAACATAAGCCGCCACTCGAGGCGAGTCATGACGGATGTCACTGGGGAGGACTGCTTCCGCTCCATAAACCATGAAGAAAGGCGTGAAACCTGTAGACCTGTTAGGAGTAGTGTTGATGCTCCATAACACGGAGGGCAACTCCTCCACCCAACAACCCGGCGTCCGTTGCAAAGGGACCAAAAGCCGGGGCTTGATGCCTTCAGAATCTCCTGATTAGCCCTCTCAGCTTGACCATTGGATTGAGGATGAGCCACTGATGAAACATCAAGTCGAATATGCTCTCGTTGACAAAACTCCTCCATGGCGCCTTTGGATAGATTGGTACCATTGTCAGTTATAATGCTGTGTGGAAAGCCAAAGCGAAAGATCACCTTTTTCATAAATTGAACTGCCGTGGCTGCATCACACTTGCTAACTGGCTCCGCTTCAACCCACTTGGTAAATTTGTCAACTGCCA
The DNA here is from genome assembly GCF_018294505.1 of Triticum aestivum. Taxonomy (NCBI): domain Eukaryota; kingdom Viridiplantae; phylum Streptophyta; class Magnoliopsida; order Poales; family Poaceae; genus Triticum; species Triticum aestivum. Next base: position 54,866,872 of record NC_057814.1, on the reverse strand, counting down.
CCAAGAGGTGGGTCTTCTTATCCTTGGACCTTTTAAAAGGCCCAACCATATCAAGCCCCCAGACCGCAAAGGGCCAAGTAATTGGGATCATCCTCAGCTCCTGAGCCGGCACATGAGCCCGTCGCGAGAACCTTTGGCAACCATCACATTTACTGACCAAGTCCTCCGCATCAGCATGAGCCGTCAGCCAATAAAAACCATGACGAAAAGCCTTGGCCACAAGAGACTTTGAGCCGGCGTGATGGCCACAATCCCCTTCATGAATCTCACGCAAGATCTCTTGACCTTCCTCAGGGGAGACACAACGCTGGAACGCTCCCGTAACACTGCGGCGATGCAACTCACCATTGATAACAATCATTGACTTAGACCGCCGGGTTATTTGTCTGGCCAAAGTTTCATCCTCAGGCAAATCTCCCCGGGTCATGTAAGCCAGATAGGGCATTGTCCAGTCCGGTATGATGTGGAGAGCCGCCACCAGTCGTGCCTCCGGGTCAGGGACAGCCAAGTCTTCCTCTGTAGGCAACTTAACAGAAGGGTTATACAGGACATCCAGGAAAGTATTAGGCGGCACCGGTTTTCGCTGAGAGCCCAGCCGGCTTAAAGCATCAGCCGCCTCGTTCTTCCTGCGATCGATGTGCTCTACTTGGTAACCCTGAAAGTGCCCAGCAATGGCATCAACTTCGCGGCGATAAGACGCCATGAGAGGGTCCTTGGAGTCCCACTTTCCTGATACTTGCTGAGCCACCAAGTCTGAGCCGCCGAAGCACCTTACCCGGCTCATCTCCTTAGCCATCCGAAGACCGTGGAGCAAGGCCTCGTACTCAGCTGCGTTGTTGGTACAAGGAAACATCAATTGTAGCACATAATGGAACTTATCACCCTTAGGGGAAGCTAATACAACTCCAGCCCCCGAGCCCTCCAACTGCCTGGACCCATCAAAGTGAATAGTCCAATATGTGTTATCCGGCTTTTGCTCGGGCACTTGTAGCTCTGTCCAATCATTGATGAAATCCACCAAAGCCTGAGATTTAACAGCAGTGCGTGGCACATACTTCAGACCATGAGGTCCGAGCTCTATAGCCCACTTAGCCACTCTCCCTGTGGCCTCTCTATTTTGAATGATATCTCCAAGGGGGGCAGAACTGACCACAGTGATGGGGTGACCCTGGAAATAATGCTTACGCTTCCGGCTTGCCATGAACACACCATAAACAAGCTTCTGCCAATGCGGATACCGCTGCTTGGACTCAATGAGTACTTTGCTGACATAGTAAACCGGCCTCTGAACCGGATGCTCCTTACCCTCTTCCTTGCGCTCCACCACCACGGCCACACTGACGGCTCGGGTGTTAGCAGCCACATACATCAATAAAGGCTCCTTGTCAACCGGAGCAGCAAGGACTGGGGGCTCAGCCAGCTGCCTCTTCAAATCCTCAAAAGCAGTATTAGCCGCATCATTCCAGACAAAGTCATCAGTTTTCTTCATCAACTGATATAATGGCATAGCCTTCTCACCCAAACAGCTTATGAACCGGCTTAAAGCAGCGATACGACCCGCCAAGCGCTGGACGTCATTTATACACGCCGGCTTAGCCAGGGAGGTGATGGCCTTGATCTTCTCCGGGTTAGCTTCAATGCCTCTGTTAGAAACCAAGAAACCCAAGAGCTTGCCTGCAGGAACACCAAAAACACATTTGGCCGGGTTAAGCATCATCTTGTAGACCCGGAGATTATCAAAGGTTTCCCTCAGATCATCTATCAAGGTTTCCTCCTTCCTGGACTTAACCACAATATCATCCACATAAGCATGAACATTGCGCCCAATCTGGTTATGAAGACAGTTCTGCATGCAACGCTGATAAGTCGCTTGTGCACTCTTGAGTCCAAAGGGCATAGATACATAGCAGAAGGCTCCAAAGGGAGTGGTAAACGCTGTCTTCTCCTGGTCCTTAACTGCCATTTTAATCTGATGATATCCAGAATAAGCATCCAAGAAACTTAGGCGCTCACAACCCACCGTAGCATCAATAATTTGATCAATACGGGGAAGGGCGAAAGGATCAGCCGGACACGCCTTGTTCAAGTCCGTGTAGTCCACACACATCCGCCAGGTGCCGTTCTTCTTGAGTACGAGCACCGGGTTAGCTAACCATTCTGGGTGAAAAACTTCAACGATAAAACCGGCCGCCAAGAGCCGGGCCACCTCTTCACCAATAGCTTTCCGCCTCTCCTCATTAAACCGCCGAAGGAACTGCCTAACCGGCTTAAATTTCGGATCAACATTAAGAGTGTGCTCAGCGAGTTCTCTAGGTACACCTGGCATGTCAGACGGCTTCCATGCAAAAATGTCCCTATTCTCACGGATGAACTCGATGAGCGCGCTTTCCTATTTTGGATCCAGATTGGCACTGATGCTAAACTGCTGAGATGAATCTCCTGGAACGAAATCAACAAGTTTAGTCTCATCAGCCGACTTAAATTTCATTGCCGGCTCATGCTCCGTAGTCGGCTTTTTCAGAGAGGTCATATCTGTTGGGTCAACATTGTCTTTGTAAAACTTCAACTCCTCTGTTGCGCAAACAGATTCTGCATAAGCCGCATCGCCTTCCTCACACTCCAAGGCCACCTTCTGGCTGCCGTGAACCGTAATGGTCCCATTATGACCCGGCATCTTGAGCTGTAAATATACGTAACACGGCCGTGCCATGAACTTGGCGTAAGCCGGCCGCCCAAATATGGCATGGTACGGACTTCTTATCTTGACCACCTCAAAGGTCAATTTTTCCACCCTGTAGTTGTGCTCATCTCCAAAGGCCACTTCCAACTCGATCTTGCCGACTGGATAAGCCGACTTACCAGGTACCACACCATGGAAAATAGTGTTTGACTGGCTGAGGTTCTTATCAATCAACCCCATACGACGGAACGTCTCATAATAGAGGATGTTGATGCTGCTGCCTCCATCCATGAGCACCTTAGTGAACTTATATCCTCCCACCTGAGGAGCCACCACCAAGGCCAAGTGACCCGGATTATCCACCCGGGGAGGGTGATCCTCCCTACTCCACACTATAGGCTGCTCAGACCACCGCAAGTAGCGTGGAACCGCCGGCTCAACAGCATTCACAGCCCTCTTATGAAGCTTCTGATCTCGCTTACACAGACTGGTGGTAAACACATGATACTGTCCACCGCTAAGCTGCTTTGGATTGGTCTGATAACCCCCCTGCTGCTGTTGATGACCCTGGCCAGACTGCTGATTAAAGCCCCCTTGACCGTTTTGAGGATTAGAATTTGAGCCGCCGCCCGGGCCATGAAAGCCGCCGGCGCCTGAACCACCGCCCGGGCCATTGTTGCCGTTAAAGGTGTTGGAATTCTTAAAGGCCTTCATGATTGCACAATCCTTCCATAGATGAGTAGCTGGCTTCTCTCTAGAGCCATGCCTTGGACAAGGCTCATTCAACAGCTGCTCCAGCGTCGGGCCTAACCCGCCGGCTCGGGGAGGGGGCCTCCCCTTGCGTCGCTGGTTATTACCCTATGAGCTGGCGTTGGCTACGAATTCTAGGCTGCCATCGGCCTTGCGCTTGCCACCTCCTTGGTTCCCCGGGTTATGCTGATGACCCTTGCCATTGTCGTTCTTCTTTCCCTTCCCTGTCCTTTCATCATCTGAAGCGGGGTCCTTGGTACCATCAGAATCGGCGTACTTGACGAGAGCCGCCATCAGCGTACCCATATCATTGCAGTCGCGCTTAAGCCGCCCGAGTTTCATCTTCAGGGGCACGAAACGATAATTCTGTTCCAACATTAAGACTGCAAAGCCGGCATCCATCTTATCAGAGGAATGTATTATCTCCTTAACCCGGCGAACCCAATGTGTCGTAGACTCACCCTCCTGCTGCTTACAGTTAGTCAAATCCACAATTGACATAGACTGCCTACAGGTATCCTTGAAGTTTTGGATGAACCGGGCTTTCAGCTCAGCCCAAGACCCGATGGAATTCGGTGGTAGCCCTTTCAACCAAGTGCGGGCAGTCCCATCTAACATCATGGTGAAGTACTTGGCCATTGCTGCTTCACTGACTTCCAGTAGTTCCATGGCCATCTCATAACTCTCGATCCAGGCTGCAGGTTGTAAGTCAGCCGTGTAATTAGGCACCTTCCTAGGGCCTTTGAAGTCCTTGGGTAGACGTTCATTGCGGAGAGCTGGCACTAAACAAGGGACACCTCCAGTCCTGGTAGGGATACCCACGTCGACAGAAGTCGTCGGATAAGCCGGGGGAGTCTGGTAAGCCGTCAACTGAGGCACCTGCTCCGCCTCTTGCCGCGCTCTGTCTTGGTCTGCTGTGTGAAAGGCTCCGTTATGAGCCGGGCCATGGCCAGGGGGCGGGTCATGGCGTCGGACGTTACTTGAGCCGGTCGCTGAGACCATGTGTCTGCTGTAGCTCGGGCTCCGGCCTGGACGAGGGGTCGAGTGGATCCTGTCCCGGCTGTAGGAGTACGCCTCTTGTTGCGCCAGTGCTGTCTGAAGGAGTTCCCTGACCCGGCGGGTTTCAATAGCCGTCGGAGAGTCGCCGTCAATTGGGAGGGCCGCCAGCCGCGCTGCTGCGGCTACCATGTTCTCCAGCGGGTTAGCGTAATGACCCGGTGGTATTGGCACATACTGAGGCAGGGCAGGGTTCACCCGGGGAGGCCCCATCACTTGTGGCTGAACAGGGGTCCCAGACCCGGGCACTATGATCCCTGGCGGGTTACTGGACTCTGCACCTGGCGTGTTGAAGAGGTTTCGAGGATCGTAAACCGGAGGGAGTCAAGATTGGGATTTTTGATGCCTCCTTCTCATGACCTCATTGGACGCGTTCTGATCCATCGTGAGCCGGAAGGACTGCGCCTGAATCAACTGAGTTTGGGCGTCGAGAGCCGCCCTCTCCGCAGCCATCCTGATCCCTTCCGCTGCCAGATCCTCTTTGGCTTTCACGAGATCTAACTTTAACTGCGCTACCTCTATGTCATGCTGAGCTTGATCCGCCGGGTCAACCGCGGCGGTCAACAGGGCCGTCATCTTATCCGTGAGATCCATCAGCACCTGAGCCGGCGAGGGCACCGGGTTTCCTGCCCCAGCAGCAGGGTTCTGAACAGGCTGTGCACCGTCCATGAAGATTCCGACCCGGCTCGGCGGCTCAAACGGGTCCGGAATACTGTCACCATCGGAACAACCCATGAGCCTACCATCTTGAAGCTGATACAACGAGTTTGACTCATCTGTGGACGATTCGCCGTCAGAGCCGGCGGCCGTCTCATCACCAGATCCAGATCTATCAGAGTGCCCTCCATGGACACATCCCACAAAAACATGCTTCGGGGCAGGCAGGGCCCGGGCGGGTCGTGCGCGCTGAGCCGTCTCGATGAGATCGGCGCAGAGACCCGGCTCAGGGCCCGGCTCACCAATCTTGCCAATGAAAACATGAATTCCGCCGAAGGGGACCCGGTACCCATACTCAATTGAGCCGGCGTCGGGGCCCCAGCTTGCATCGTCGATGTAGAGCTTGCCGCGACGACTCTTGGTCATCCGGCCCACAGCGTATCCCTTGAGCCCTTTGAAGCTGCCCTTCAAGAACTCAAATCCACCGTGCGCTGGCCCCACGGTGGGCGCCAACTGTCGTGGAATTGTCACGGCAGATGTCCTCAAGCTAGGACTTAGTCGTGGACCCATCGCTGCTAGGAAGCTTCAAGGGGTTAACGGGACAAGGAACACGAAGGTTTATACTGGTTCGGCCCCTTACAGTGATGGTAAAAGCCTACGTCCAGTTGAGGTGGTATTGATTAGGGTTTCGATGACCAGGGAGCTTAACTGCTATGCCCGGCTCTCGATGAAATCTTTCTCGTCCCTAAACTGCTGCCGGGTCGTCCCTTTATATAGGGAGGCTGACGCCCAGCAGCTCTCAGAGTCCCGGCCGGCTCATAAGAGTGTCCGGCTCGGACTCTCAACTATTCTTGCCTTACACTACAAGTTCTACCATAATGATGATTATAACTACGGGCTTTAAACCATATCCGGGTCTTAAGCCCATCTTTGGCCCACCGTCTCCAAGCTTGTCGCTGGACTTCTGGCGATGACCATTATGAGTAACCCGGCCCCTTCTGGCGGGTGACTCTAAGGTCTATATCCTCAACAGGGTGTCTCCAATTTCAGCACATGTACTACTTGTACTATAGTCAATTTGATTTCTATCCTTCCTTTTATGATAGAACCATATCCTCGCCTGTGTCATATGCTCACGGGCCTTTGATATGACTGTACACATAGCAAGTATGTACACTACATCTAATGTATTCTTCTTCGAAGGCCATTTTGGATCAACTGAGCTCTCAGCAGCAGGAGTGCCCCAAAAGGTGGTTATTTGCTATGATGAGAGCGCTAAAGCCTGATGATTTTGTTAGGTTTTCAGTTTCACTTTGGGCCATGTGGGGAGCAAGGAGAAAAGTTTTGTATGAAGGCCTGTTCAAGTCACCCCAGACGACATATGGTTTCATAAATTCTTATATAACTGATTTTCAGATCATTGCCCCAAATATAGAAGCATCAGGGGGTGGAACCATGCAACATCCGACCTGGATCGCTCCTCCCGACGGCTACGCAAAGCTGGACGTGGATGCGGCTGTGGGCTGCAGAAGCCGTTATGGAGCTGTGGTGGCGATATGAAGGGACCAGGAAGGAGGTTTCCTTGGGGCATCGGCTTTTATTTTCAAGCATATCAAAGATCCTGCTACTTTAGAAGCTTTGGCGATAAGGGAGGGCCTTGATCTTGCAGCAGACTTACATACGCCAAGGGTACATGCAGCTACAGATTGCAAGGGGGTGGCAAATGAGATCGGCAGAAAAAGTACTGCGGCGTACGGCCCAGTGATTAGGGAGATTGAGATACAAGCATCTTCTTTTATTTCATGTAACGTAGTTTACCAATCTAGGAGCTCAAATTTTGATGCTCACAACTTAGCAAAGCATGCTTTAACTTTGAACGTTGGCCGCCATGTTTGGTTAGGCCAGCGCGAAGGCATTTCTTTCGTCCATGTAAACATTGTGACAACGTAATAAAGCTTTGCGAGGTTGCCTAAAAAAAATCTAATGGACAGACGAGTAAAAGCGTGGTAGCATGATGTGCTGAGTTATTGGAGATGTTGGTGTTATCAAGTCAAATATACCTCTAGGTTCAGGTCCTAGTTTGAATTTGAACTCCTATATATTATTACTCCCTCCGTTTTTATTTACTCCGCATATTAGTTTTGACCTAAGTCAAACTTTATAAAGTTTGACAAAGTTTATCGTAAACAATCAAAACTTCCACAATAACAGATATATATGGTATGAAAATATATTGAATAATGATTATAATTGCATTGATTTTGTATTGTGGATGTTAAATATTTTTTGTATAAACTTGATCAAAGTTTACGAAGTTTGACTTGAGACAATGCTAATATGCAAAGTAAATAAAAACGGAAGGAGTACTACGCAGAATACATACTTGAGGCGGACGTACAGGTCCATTTTTAATGAAAAAACTACAACACAATTCCCTAATTATTTATATTGATCGTTGTTACTGCTAGAAAAAATATTACAAGGAGATCTGCGATGGGGATTTAAAGTGAGCCTAAATATCTGAAATGGATTCGAACTTCCCAATCAGGCCGTGATAACATGCTATAGTCTAATCTCTTTTGTGGTGGTTGTCAAGCGACATTCTTGGTCACTTTTCCTTGCAAATGAATGGACGCCAAGTAAGACCAGGCACAGGACGGATGAAACAAATCCTCCTTAATGTCCCCGTCGGCATTGGCAGATTTTCCTTCTAGAATGCGACCTGGCCAGTGCACGAAAATCCCATGCCAACATAAAACCAAGAACATGACGTAAGAGGCATCCACTTGTCATCCATTCTGGTGCTACCGTGCTGCACTAGTACTGCCAATATTGCTACACTCCTTAGCTGCTAAGAAAAATACCATCAGCTGGAGGCATATGAGGCTGACGAGGGACCCCATCCCCTGCATGCTCTGTTTCTTAATTTGGACTTTTGACAGTCAAATATGTCAGTGTGGTAACTCAACTCGATGGGAATTACAGTGGGTAGACGGTAATTTAGAAATCTTCGGGTCGAAGGAAACCAATCAGGTCCCGTTTTCGTCTCCCCAATGGATACTCCTATTTTTTTCTTACAAGATAGTACATTCAGTTGTGATGTACACTTGTCGTTGGGCATCGACAAATGTTGGACATCCCCTGCCCTCCTAATACGTTCTGATCTGCGCGAGGATGCTTCCAATTTATGTTAGAAGATACATTCGGATGTGAATGTACACTTAGCAGCTGGGCTTTGACAAGTGTTGGACCTCCCCTGACTAATAAATACATCCATCCAAATGCAATGTGCAATACCTTGCTTACTTGCACACACAAGGTAGGAGACATCTAAAGCTAGCCGGAGAGGAGAGGAGCCCAGCCTGCCGGAGGCGAGATGTATAACAACCCTCCGCCGCCAGAGGGCATGTCCTACTATGAGCACGCGCAGAAGCGCCACCAGGAGAAGGGCTGCCTCTACGCATGGTAACTAATTCAGCTTCTCACAATTTTCTGAAGCAAGGCAAGATATCTGCAGCCATCGTGTATATAGAACTTTTTCTGAAGAATGATGTGATGTGATGCTTGCACTAAGAACAGTGAGGCCATAGCGAACTTTGTAGACTAATTAATCAGTGGCGACCGAGGCTAATTGGTCTTGTTCCTTCCCACCATTACCCAGCGCATGCACACACACACCCATCATGGTCATGGGATCATCGTACCTCATGGTCCTCATCCATAGGTGGTGGATTCATTCTAGCCCGTCAGAACTGACCACCCAACTAGGCTAGGAATCCTCGGTTCGTTCAAAAAGAAAGTCAGGATTCACAATCAGACTTCCAAGAGAAGAACAAAAGACTCCGGGTCCAGGTTGGCGCCATATGGAGAAAACAAGAACAGACCAAGTTTAACCCTATCTATATTTTTCATTTATATATACAGAACCAAACTTTAATTTCCCTGACTCATGTAGGAGTAGCAACTAAACTCACTCCATTTCGGAGCTCTGAGAGATTTTTCTCTATGATTTCTAGAGGTCAATTAGCACAAACGTGTTCCACGCTTGCAAAAACTTGTCAAGACAAACAGCAACCAACATGGCTGACGCGTGGGCCCATCGAGCTATCTTAGTTAGTAGTACAAAACAGTGTTGCCACTTGTGCTTAGGTGGTAGTGGTGATGAGTAAGAAAAAAAAACTGTGTCACAGGTGCAGCTGCCTTCCCAGCCTATAAACCCCACCCACTCCTGCTTCCTGTTCCAATCCTACATCTTCCCAAAGCCACAGGAGAGCAGAGCACAACCCTTGGAGACGCTTCTTCCATAGTAACCCAACCACCCTTTGCAAAGCCGGGCAAGATGTACGACGCTCCGTCGGGGCAGGAGATGTCTTACACGGACCATGTGCAGAGGCGCCACGAGGAGAAGGGCTGCCTCTACGCATGGTGAGACACACACACACACACACACTTTGTTCATCCACTCCCTCTCCCCCTCTGGGTTTTGCTCCTCTTATCTCTCTCCGAGAAATCTCTCCGCCATGTGCACCAGCCAATGCAGAGGCCGCCAGGGGCTATAAAACTCTGAAAAATCTTGGGAGAAATCAGAAAGACAGGCGCTGGGATATTACTGGAACTGATCTTTCCCCTAGTTCCTGTTAATTCCTTTGTGTTCTGTTCGTTATTCGCCTTTTTGTGATTTTGTTTCTCCGTGTTTGTGTGCTTGATTGAGTATTTGGTTGGTTTGCAGCGCGTTCACGGCGCTGTGCTGCTTCTGCTGCTACGAGACGTGCGAGTGCTGCCTCGACTGCCTCTGCTGCTGCTGCAACTAAACCAGCCATGGTCACCATGGACGGGCGGACGGACGGACAAAGGTGCAGCGCGAGATCGACCGGCCTCCACTACTGTTAATTATCCCCCAAAAAAATTTACAATTTCGTAATAAGCTAGCTAGCAGCTTAGCTCGATGAGAACTCTATCAGGTACCGCATAATATTATCTTTACCAGACAAGACTATCACTATAATCACCATCCATCATGGTTTGTGTTGCATCTTTTTTTAATTAGCATCAGATTCTGGTCCTCACCTGCCCACTGCGCTTTTCCTTTGACACTTTGCTTTGTCTCCCTGTAATTATCTGAAGACTGAAATGAACATTTCATTATTATTTTCTCTGTGACTGAAATGAACATTTCATTATTATTTTCTCTGTGACTGAAATGAACGTGTGCAACTGTTGTGCCTGATATATGTTGGTTGAGCAGATTAACCTGCCATACCAACCAGTAGTTGAGGGCCTCGTATCGCCCCCTCCCCCCTTGTATCACCCCCTCCCCCCTCGTATCGCTCCCTCCCCCCTTGTATCGCTCCCTCCAGGGCGATCAGGGGGCCAACCCCAGCACCTC